>NC_042997.1:75170761-75225761 GCF_006345805.1 Octopus sinensis
AACTCCTCTCTTACTAAAAATGAGATAAAATTTTACTTGCTAGACGTACTATTGTAGAGTTTGAGGAAAATTAGGGACTACAAAAGATAGACCGAACAATTTTGATATCACAGTAGGATCAAGTGATTCTGCCCAAGTCACTGATCTCTGTGGTATCTATTTATAATACTGCAAGAATTTTTTCCAAATTTGGTAGGTCTATGCTGGGACAACACTTTGTTTATTATCCCTCATAACAGTAAAATATACACTGAGAGAATTAGGAAAAAACTGAAAAAATTCTTTAAAAACTATTGCCTAAACATTATTTTTGAATGCAACCTAAAGATTGTGAACTTTTTCGATGTAACTTTGGACCTCAAATCAAGACTATTTTATCCATATTATAAACCAGTTGAGACCACAACTTGTGTAAATCACATTTCAAACCATCCCACAGGTGTAATCAACTTATTAGTAAATGGTGTTTCAAATAGAATATTACACCTCCCTGCAAATGAAAATATCTTTGACACCTACACTCAGCATTACAACAAAGCCTTAATAAAAGTGGGATTTAAACAAACCATTAGCTATTTCCCCATGTCTAGTAAAATGAAAGATCATATAACAGAGAGTTGTAGGAACAAAAATATAAATACATACAAAAATACAATTAGGTGCAATAGTAAAAATGACTGTAAAAAAAAGTCCTAAACTTCAGAATAGGGAAAGTAATAGTGAAAATAAAAATCATAACCATTATAATATAGCTTCCCATAACATCAACTCAAAGTAGACTGTAATGTTGGTAGTAGCATTAATAATAATAATAATAATAATAACAACAACAACAACAACGAAGATGAGCCTCATGCTGAATAACAACATGGATGTACAAACCCAGGCTCCCCATTCAAAAACAAATCTAATCCAATAACATCGATGGAATTAGATAAAGGAACCTGTGGAAGACTTGAAGGAAGTGGCCTTTTAACAAAAATACTAAAAAACATGAAATTTTACTTCCATACAAAGCAGAGTTTCTCCTACACACGGTGTCTCAATGAAACATGTACAAAATACACATGCAATATCAACACTGGAAAATTTACAAATTATAAAATAGAAATAGAACAAAATAGTAAGTACATAAATTGAGTAATTATGCATACACTCAAATGTCTACACAATCATATATACATTTTGATACCCATAGGACTACACATACATCTCAATGTTTACACAACTACGTGAAATTTACAGGACACACATTCACACATATGAAAGCACTTGTCACAAACAAAGCAAAAACAAAATCAAAACTTTTTTCTTTTTTATTTTCATTTTTCGAACTAACACAGACAAAGTAAACCATTCGTAAGTTTAAAAACACCACACAAAAAAACCTATGTTCAGAGATAAATCTATCAACAAAAAAAATACAGACGAATACAGATCTGCTAGCCTTAAGAAGCTACGTTACATGCAATGTTTACATGCAGAGAACATGGAGACAGTGTTGTCTCAAAAAATTAACCCTAAACAGACAGATCCGTCCCCAAATGTCAACATCGAAGCTCATCATGCCTCGTTAACTAAGCAAAATACAAACTGGAATGGTCATCGACTGAATTACAAAAGACCACGTACTCGAATGTTGAACCAGATTCGGGGCGAAAAATCAGCTACTGGTTCAAATCTTCCTGACACACAAGAGCTGGAAGTACCCAACAACTGGAATATTCCAACAGTTGGCCATCCATGCTTGTCATCAAATAACCAAAAGAAAAAGAATGAAAAATGGTCTAGGGAAGATAATAAAGAAGTTCTTACAGCCTTCTAACATGTCCCATAGATAAATCTAATACTGTACAAACCTACTTAAACTGGAGACAGAAACACCCTGAAGTAAGACCCTACATAGACAGTAACAAACTTGCCAACGTCAGAAGAAACATTATGAAAAAAAATTACTGACTGAAGTAGAGATTGACCAAATTAAACAAGCATTAAGGGATAAAAAGAACGAAGCTGCCGCTAAAGAAGATACTACAGTGGAAATAATTGTAGACCAATCCAAATCTGATGAAAATGCAGTAATGATTGAAAGAGTTAATGTAATTGATAGACAAAGTGAAATACTCTCTGAACCAACCATAAACACTAAGGCAGATGAAAATCAAATAGATGAAGCAAGTCACACAAATATTGACCCAACAGAACTACATGATCTGAAAAATCAAATCATGATTGAATGGCTGAAAATTAAAGAAACCAGAATGGATGAACGTGATTACTCTCCCAAAAATTCGCAATTCTAACCGAAAACTGGAAAATAATTGGTAAAATCTGCCTTACACTTAAGGATATAATTTCAGCTAATGATGTTGATATCACAGATCTCAACCACCTGTACTTATGCATCTGCGAAAGTCTCAATGATTTTATGTGGTGAAAAGATTAGAAAATGACAACATTCTCACAAAAAGCCTTCTTGGCAAGAGTGTATTCAACACCAAATTAAGCAACTTAGGTCTGACATTGAATGTTTGAAAAACCTTAAGTTTGACAAGACTACCAAACCTACAAAAACCTGAAAATTAAAGAAAAAATATATGAAAACCATACTTGACATTGATACCACCATAGAAACCATCAAGCAAAAGGTATGTACTAAAGCTGCCCACATAGCAAGGTATGAAAAGCACATTAGATTCTTCAAGGACAGCAACATGTTAAAAAATAACACCAAAATCTTTAACAGGAAGGTAGGGAAAACACCAGTTACAGTAAAGTCTGTCCCATCAAAAGTAGAAGTGCAGGAATTTTGGAATAAAATTTGGGCAGAAGAAAAAACATACAATGAAAAGGCCCCTTGGTTTGATAGAATATCTACAGACTTAGACTCCTTAGAGGAGCAAAAGTGGGTGGGTATCAAGGTAGAAGATATAAGATCTGCTCTCAGGAGGTCAAGCAAAGGGAAGTCTCCAGGAAAGAATAAAATTTCTAACTTCTGGTTGAATGCCTTCCCAGAGAGCCATGAACTGCTAACAGAACTTTACAATGGTGTTTTTCAACACCCTAGTATGATTTCCTCTTGGCTAGTTAATGGTTTAACATTCCTGCTTCCAAAAAATGAAGAAATAAATGAACCAAAAAATTATAGACCCATAACCTGCTGAACAACAATGTATAAAACGCTAACATCTGTCCTGACTGAATATACCTATAGTTTTTTTATAGAAAGCAGCATATTCCCTAATGAGCAAAAAGGATGTAAATGTGGATCCTATGGTTGTAAAGATCAGCTACTCATCAATAAGATGATCTTAGAAGATTGCCGCAAGTGCCTACTCTGCAAAACTTTTTGTCTGTAAGTATGAGATCATGGAGAACCACACTGACTTTAAATGGTGACAATGAATCTCTAAATACTGGAGATGTAAAAATTTCATGTGGCATTTCCAGGGTGACTTACTATCACCACATTTTTTTTTTCTAGCCTTAATACCTCTCTCAAAATTACTCAATGATGTACAGTATGGTTATAAAATGTTTGAAAAAAATATTAATCATGGATGATTTAAAGCTCTTTGCAAAAAATGACCAACAACCCAAGGGCTTACTAGTGATTGTTAAACAATTCAATGATGACATCAGAATGCAATTTGGCCTCAATAAATGTGCAAAAGCTACCTTTATCAAAGAAAAAATGACAGAAACAGCTAACATTAACCTTGACCAGCAGTATGTTATAAAAGAGTTAAACCCAGCAGAGAGCTACAAATACCAAGGGGTACTTGAAGGGGATGGAATCAGGCATTCAGTGATGAGGGAAAGGATCAGGAGAGAATGTTATTGCAGGGTGACAGCAATACTCAAGACAGAGCTGAATGCAAGAAACAGGATCGAAACAATCAATACTTTAGCCATACCAGTCATGACTTACAGTTTCAATACCATTAACTAATCAATTACTGAAATACGTAATCTTGACAGAAAAATACGAAAACTATTGACAATGCATAGAATGCACCACCCTAAGGCAGATACAGTACAACTTTATCTGCCAAGAAAAGAGGGAGGCCATGGAATTTTACAACTGGCATTAACAATGAAGATTGCCACAACTGGCCTAGATACCTACCTGAAAAACTCTGAGGCCTGGATGTTAAAACTTGTCTCAAAACATGAAAACAAGAAAGCATCATACTCAGTAACAAAACAGGCAAAGGAATATCTAAGTGAATTCCAAATACAACAAATTCTGGAATTACCCATCAATGGATAATGGCCTCTGGCCTAAAATCTGAAACAAAAGGGTTTATCTTAGCAGCCCAAGATCAATGCCTACCTACAAGAAACTACCAGGCCAACATATTAATGAACACGGCAGCTTCCCAACATGTTGTGTATGTCAACAACAAAATGAAACCATTGATCATGTTGTCTCCAAGTGCAGTCTTCTTGCACCCACAGAGTATCTCAAAAGGCATGATATAGCTGCACAATATATTCACTGGATAATTTGCAAAAACCTGGACCTGCCCCATGATAAAAACTGATGGGAACACAAACCACCTCCAGTGCTTGAAAATGATCGCATCTCACTCCTCTGGAACTTCACCATTCAAACTGACAGAAAGATAGAAGCAAATAGGCTAGACATCATATTGAAAGACTTCAGACAAAAATCATGTCTACTCAGTGATATGACTGTCCCAATCGATATAAATGTATCTGTCAAGACCTACCAAAAACTGAGCAAGTATAAAGATCTTGAAATAGAAATTAGCAAAATGTGGAACCTGGAGACTAAAACAATACCTGTTGTCATTGGTGCCCTGGGAATGATAACAAAAGGGGCTGATTGCTACCTAGCTCTGATACCAAGAAACCCCAAAATGGCAGAAATTCAAAAGATAGTGCTCATGGGAACTGCCCATATCCTATGCAAAATACTTTCTATGTAATCTCAAGTTTTAAAACAAATACGTAATTTGCTTATGGTTTCTTAAACATTCTCTAGAACAACACTATATACAAAACCAAATATATAGCACCCTAGGCATAACATAAACATGAACTTCTAACTTGTCTCTTGAGGTCTCTGGGTGAGACTTGGACCAACTTGTACAAATGTAAAGTAAAAGTCAAACATAAAATAATAATAATAATAATAATAATAATAATAATAATAATAATAATATAATAATAATAATGTCAATAATAATAATAATAATAATAAAGCTGTTCACAAAAACAGAGCCTGAAATGGAGAGGCTGGTTGAGATTGTGCAAATGCACAGTAAAGATATCGGGATGGAATTCGGTATCTCAAAGTGTGTGGTGCTTACTTTGAAGCAAGGGAAAAGAGTAAACTGTAAGGGCATAGAATTTCCAGAGTGAGAATGGAAGACCCGGATGATGATAGGTACAAGTACCTTGGGATCCTGGAGCTGGACAACATCTTGCATAAAGAATTGAAAAACAAGATCATCGCTGAATATTTCAAGTGCCTTAAACTTCTCTTGAAATCAAAACTCAACTCAAGGAACTTTGTGACTGCCATCAACATATGGGCAGTTGCTGTAGACGCCTATAGTGCACCCATCTTGAAATGGATACAAACGGAGATTAACCAACTCAATCGCACTACCTGAAAGACAATGACAATGTATGGTGACCTCCACCCTAAGGCGAATGTACACAGGCTTTACATAAAGAGGAGTAAAGGTAGACATGGGCTAATTAGCATATGAGAGTGCATCAACAGGGAAAGAAGAAACATGGCAGAATATTTGGTAAATAGCAAACAAGACCTACAGTATGTTACTAATGCAGAAGGATTTAACAAAAATAGACTTGAGAGTGTTCATGAATTCTAATCAAGAACAGCCGAGAGAGAAGAAACTTTACCCCGCATGGAATTACATGGTCAGTTCCACCTTGAAGCCAACAAATTAAAAGACCAAGAAGTATCATGGGCGTGAGAATATATACCACACAAGTGCAATGAACCTCTGCAGAATGTGTGGGAAGTGGGTCAAAAGCATGACTCACATGGTTAGTGCTTGTGAAAGTTTTGCGCAGAAAGAGTACAAGCATAGACACAACAAGGTAGCCCAAAAATCTCCACTGGCTACTATGATATAAGTATGGATATGATGTTATGGGTGCTTGGTACCAACATACACTGGAGAAAGTAATGGACAAAGAGGGGAAGGCAAAAATCCTCTGGGACTTTGACTTCCAGACAGACACAGTATCAGAGCACTGAAGTCTGGATATAGCAACTTTTAGGAGGGACAAACAAGAGTGCCTAATAATTGACGTGGCAATGCCAGATCAACATATCATCATAAAAGAAAGAGAAAAGATTAATAAATATGGAAACATGAGAATTAAGATCGCTTAGATGTGGCAGGTTTGAGAGTCAAACATAAAGGTTATCCCTATGGTCATTGGTGTATTGGGTTCAATACCACCCAATCCGAAAAAACATCTGAATACTTTAGAAATACCCTACAATTTAGGCATATTGTAAAAGTCAGCATTATATGGAACTGCATGCATATTGCATAAAGTACTGTCTGCCTGAGGTCCTTGTAGTGACTTGATAAACAGTACAAACCCCTGGTAGATGCAATATCTTCAATCAGCAGCTTCACGATATTGTATATTGTGTGACATATATAATAATAATAACTTCTTAACCAAAGTAAATAGATGGCTCAGATATGTAATTTGATCAACTGCAGATATGTAATTTGATCAACTGCAGAGGCCCTCTGCGACTGCAAGGGTTGCAGGGGCTTAGCAACGGCCCTGAGCAAGACACATGGTCACTTATAAATGCAAAGACCTTCCCTGGTGAAGAATGTACCCACCAACATAGATTAGTCATTAGTGACTTTAGCCTTCAGGCCAGAAGGGTGCCAAGAAGAAGACCGATCTGGAAAAGGAGTTAGCAGCTTAAGGATCCTCTGTATGGTCAGAGATTTAGGGACATCCTAATTGAGAAATTTGATGAAGAGGAGGAACTACAGATTTGTAACATAGAGGTCAACTGGGAATTCCAATGAGACCGCTTGCTGAGTACTACAGACCAAATCTGAAAATGGTGTAAAGTCCCATCCAGACCAAGGGTGATGTGGAATGATGCTGTAGACAAGGCCATTAGGGCAAAGAAACTGGCCTGGAAGTGTGGTGGTAGCAAGTCATTGTATCAGACAGCCAGAAGGGAAGCTACAAGTAGTTTGCCAATGTTCTGTGACATGAGGACCAGAAACTTGAAGTGTTTTGGATTGCAAGACAGGTTGTGGGAGAAAATTGTGATGTTATAGGAAAAATATGTTTACATGGATGATGGTTCACTTGCATTTAATGACTCTGCAAAGAAAGAGGCTTGAAGACACCATTACAAAAGGCTGCTAAATGAAGAGAATGAATGGGAGAAGGAGAGTCTGCCAAATGTTGACCCAACTGAGGGCCCAACCATCTGAATCAACAGTACTTTGGTAGATAAAGCAATTAAGGACATGAAGATAGGAAAAGCCCCCAGCCTAGCAGGAATCACTGCTGAGATGCTTAAAATATCCAGTGATGTAGGATATGGTCTAATCACCTATATAGTTAACCAGGTTGTACATGAAAGAGTCATACCCAATAACTGATGTAGCAGCACCATAGTCAACTGCTACAAAGGTAAAGGTGGTGCCTTAGATAGAAATAATTACAGAGGCATTAAATTGTTGGATCAGGTGATGAAAGTCATGGAGAGAGTCATAGCCCAACTAATAAGGGAGAGAGTTAGTCTAGATGAGGTGCAGTTTGGTTTTGTGCTAAGGAGAAACATCACCGATGCTATATTTCTAATAAGGCAGCTGCAGGAGAAATACCTAGCCAAAGATAGACCTCCATATATGGCTTTTGCTGACTTAGAGAAAGCCTTCAACAGAGTACCCCGACCCCTTATCTGGTGGTCAGTGAGGAAACTAGAGAGACAAGTGGTTGGTGAGAGCTGTATAAGCCATGTACAGGAATGCTGTCAGTAAGGTGAGGGTTGGCGACGAGTACAGTGAAGAATTCAGGGTACAAGTAGGGGTCACCAAGGATCAGTCCTCAGCCTCCTCTTGATCATCTTAGTCCTCCAAGCAATAACAAAGAAATTTAAGATGACCTATGCTGTTAACTTGTTCTTATAGCTGAATCACTACCAGAACTAGAGAAGAAGTTTCAGGTGTGGAAGCAAGGTCTAGAATCAAAGAGCCTTATCAAAAATCAAAGTCTTAGTAAGTAGGAAAGCAGACAAATCACAAATCCTCTTAAGTAGATGGTCCTGCTCAATCTGTTGGAAAGGTGTAGATAGAAATTCCATCTGATGTACCCAGTGTAAGCTATGGACATATAAGAGGTGCAGCAATATCAGAGGAAGTTTAACGAGGAAACTAGTTTTTGTGTGTGGCAGATGCACAGGTACAATTAACACTAAAAATGTACAGAAAATAGGGTTCATCAAATGTCAGAGGGGAAAACTAGAAGTTGGTGATAACTTCCATTACCTAGGTGACCAAGTCAGTAGAATAAGAATAGGTTGGTCAAAGTTCAGAGAGCTCCTACTTCTGTTGGTAACAAAGGTTCTCTCGCACAGAGTGCAAAGTAGATTGTTTGATGCCTGTGTGTGAACAGCCATGCTACACAGTAGTGAAACATGGGTTGTTACTGCCAACGACATGCATAGGCTTGAAAGAAATGAAGTTAGTGCGCTTCGTTGGATGGCCAATGTCAGTTTGCATGTACGACAGCATGTAAACGTCTTGAGAGAAAAGTTGGGCATAAGAGGCATCAGATGTGGTGTGCAAGAGAGACAACTGCATTGGTATGGTCATGGGATGTATATGGATGTCCTCATGGAAGCAATGACAAATAATCAAGACCTTTGACAATATGTTGTGTTTGAGAAGAAGATCCATCAAGCCAAGTGAAATTGTAGTCATAGTAGATACTGGTGTTGTGCAATTGATGCTCATGCCAGTGGCACGTAAAAGCACACATTAAATTCTCGGAGTGGTTGGTGTTAGGAAGAGCATCCAGCCATAGAAACCATGCTAAATCAGACTGAAGTCTGGTGCAACCTCTCAACTTACCAGCCCTGGTCAAACAGTCCAGCCCATACTAGCATGGACAACAGATGTTAAATGTTGATGATGAAGATGATACACACACACACACACACACATATATATATATATATATATATATGATGGGTTTCTTTCACTTTCCATAGACTAAGTCCACACACAAGGCTTTGGTTGGTCTGAGGCTATAGTAGAAGACATTCGCCCAAGGTGCCACAAATTGCGACTGAACCCAGAACTATGTGATTGGAAAGCAAGCTTCTTATCACACAGCAATTCCTGTAGAAATAAAATAGAAATTTCATATCTAGAGTTCAGTAGGTCAATATAGTTCTAAGATCTAAACAGGATATTAGATTTATCCAGTATAGAAAGCCTGCACTTCTTTGATACATTAGCACATGATGTGGATTGTTCCACACTGCTCTACTTAATAGTGAAGCATGTCTGGTTGTTTGTTGTTTAATAGACTGGAGGATTATTACCTCATTTGGAAATGAAAAAAAGTTGTCAGCTAGGGTATCAGACCAGTTTTAGCCAAACTGAAATGGATTCTCACATGGAAAATTTTTGCATGCATCACCCAGAAAACTATTTTATTGCTTTAATTTGTTGCAACATCACATATTTATAGTGCATAGAAAAATGTAAATGCTTATGCCATTTTAAAAACAGGGGTCATGTAATGACATAACTGGAAATCCAGTTATGGAAATTCAGTTATTTAGAAAGTTGCCTGTTAGATTCCAGTTAGTTAGGTTCTTGTTGAGTATGGTTAATCTGTTTGTAAATAGTGTTAGTTTTAGTGTAAGATTTTTTTTTTCATTTTGCATGTGTTGTATGTCATTGGATAGGCAAAAATAATTAGAGCCTTGGACAAAATACCTTGTGCTATTTAGTTATGATACTTTCATTTGTAAGTTCAAATCCCATCGAAATCAGTTATGCCTTTTATCTTTTTGGGTCATTTTAATGACCCAGATATTGTGTCTACCAGGGGTTTGCACCAATCAAGTACTGGAGTTGATAAAACAACTCACCCCATTCCCTCAGAATTCCCTAGTGCCTCTAAATTAAAAACTATTATTATCTAATGGGAGGTGTAGAAACTCAGTCTTGAGACAGTCAGTTCTGAGTTCAAATCTTGTTAATCAATCTTGAGGTCAATAAAATAAGAAACAGGTAAATAGTAGGCTTTATCCAATCAAGTGTTTCCTCTCCCAGAATATGTAAGCTATTTTAGAAAATGCTAGCAGAATTGTTAGAGCAATATTTGTGAGCTCAAAATCCACCAAGCTCAGCTTTGTTTTTTATCATTTCAGGGTTGATAAAATGAGGCACCAGTTAAATACTGAGGTCAATGGTATTAAATAACTCCTTTGCTGTTCTTGTGCCTAAATTAGAAACAATTATTATTATTAAGACATTTCACAGTATCCAATATTGTGATATTCATCATCATCATCATCATCATCGTTTAGCGTCCGCTTTCCATGCTAGCATGGGTTGGATGATTTTGACTGAGGGCTGGCGAACCAGATGGCTGCACCAGGTTCCAATCTTGATCTGGCAGAGTTTCTACAGCTGGATGCCCTTCCTAATGCCAACCACTCCGAGAGTGTAGTGGGTGCTTTTTACATGCCACTGGCACGGGGGCCATTCAGGTGGTATTGGCAATGACCTCACTTGAATCTTTTTACACGTGCCAGTGAAGCAACATTGGTAACGATCACGCTCGAATGGTGCCCTTTTACATGCCAGTTGGCTGCTCTGGCAATGATCACGCTCGGATGGTGCTCTTGGCACCCTACTAGCACATGCACAAGTGCCAGTAAGGCGACGCTCGTAATGATCATACTCGAATGGTGCCCTTTTATGTGCCACTGGCACGGAAGCCAGTTAGCCGCTCTGTCAACAATCACACTCGTATGGTGCTCTTTGCACCTCGCTAGCACGGATGCCAGTCATCGAATTGATTTTGATTTTGATATTGATTGAAGATATTGTGTTTACTGGGGGTTTGTACTGTCTGTCAAGTCACATCAAGGACCTCAGACAAACAGTACTTTATACAATATGTGTGCAGTTCCAAGTAATGCAGATTTTTGCAACACACCTAGATTGTAGGGTTTTTCTAAAGCTTCTAGATGTTTCTTCAGGTTGGGTGGTATTGAACCCAATGCTCTAATGACAACAGGGACAATCTTTATGTTTAACTCTCGTAGTTGCCACATCTTGGTAATCTCAATTCTCAGATCTCCATATTTATCAATATGACAAGGTCTATTTGAAAGTGGGAGTGAGCTAATGTACAGCACATGCATTTGATTACTATAAAGAAGTCATTTGTGCAAGTAGTTCAGCAAAAACTGAACAGTCATATGTTGTCTTCGACAGAAGAGACCATCATCATCATCATTATTATTGTTGTTCTTTTTGTTTGGAAAACAGAATTTACAAAATACCAAAAAATGCATTGCAATATCTCATTACTTCCTTTCGTGTCTTTAATTCTTTCTGAGTCAATAAAATATTCCTTTCTACTATAGGTTCAAGGCCTGAAATTTGGTGGGAGGTAGTTAGTTGATTACATTGATCCCAGTGCTCATCTGGTATTTATTTCATCAACCTCAAAAGGTGAAAAGCAAGCAACTAAACCTTGACAGAATTTGAACTCAGACTGTAAGGATGGACAAAATGCTGCAAAACATGTTGTCTGGAGTGCTAACAATTCTACCAGCTTGCCATCAAATCTCAACCCAAGCTGTGAATGAATGGCCTTGTGACTGTGTTTTAAAAACACATTGTCAATACCATCATTTTATCATTAAAATGTAAATTGCAGCAGACCTTACAATCTAATTTCTCACTTAGTTGCTTGTTTTTCTGGTCACTTACTACAAATACAAGTGGAATCAAGGTAAAGCTGTTTCCAATATTGAGATATTCATCACCTAACATTGTTTGGGCCTGACTTGTTCTCCATCTTTGTGTATGTGCATGTGAATGTATATTGTTTGAGTATTTTCCTATATAATCACATATTTTGTACAAATAAATGGCAGTCATTTCAGACAACAAAACTGATGTAACCATCATCATGGAAATTGACCAATTGCCCAAATCTGTGGCCTTCTAACCAAAGCACAACATCAGATCCTACATATATATATATATCAGCATTTTTAATGCTAAAATGCTGATTGTAGATGTAATGAACTGTCAAGGTTAATGAGTGATAGAATATCAATATTGCATGTGTATAACATCACAGTATAAAAAATTGCAATAGTGATTCAGAAGGATTCTGGGATCTTTTCTCTTTGGCTGCCAGTATTCAATCTCTTCAATTTTTGCTTGAATTGATTTCATATTTGGTGTAATGATATAGTTTTATATGCTAATCACTGCTTTTGTTTTCACAATAAATCAATAAATATAGAGTTATTAGATTTTAATGTTTGCAAAATTTTGAGTAATTTTAGCCAATCGTAAGCCATAGACAAATTCCTGCCTGTTTCCAAAGTAGCAAAGCCAAGCATGGGAACTCTTTTGTCTGTGAGAAAGCAAGTGTTGACAAATGATTTTCACTCATTGAGGTGGCCATCAGATGTGCTAAAAATAACAGTCAAATAGGCCTTAAATCACACACCAAAACATTTTAAAATTTATTTTTGGATAATCAAATTGTGTAGAATACAAATTTGCAAAAATTCTCTGAAAACTCCAAAACATAAAAAAGTGATGAGAGGTTATAAAGCAGAATTTGATTTGTTTACACACAAAATGACAGCTTCCAAATCCTGTTTTCTAAGTGGGTGAAAATTATCAAACTTTAAACCTCTAACCTTTTTCTTAAGATTTTTCTATAAAAAGTGAAATATCTTCTGAGATTCAGCTTAGAAAACTACATTAATGTACCAAATTTTAAAATTTTCAATAAACTTGAACTTTTGAAATTTGGCAGTCAAACTGAAAAGATCCAGATTCTGCATTAAAACATCTGACTAAACAAAAGATCAGTACCAATGGCCAATGTAGAATGCATGTAGCTGTTACATTGTGGATTACTCCATACAGAAATGAAAAAGATACCAACGAAAAAATCCACTGTTGATACTAACTGAATGAACTTTTTTATAAACAAATCAGTATTATTTTACAAAATAATTTCATGGAAAACACATCCTATGTTTGGTACTATATGCAATTAAATTTTGATCAAATTGCTACAGATAAATGAGCCCATTTTAAAGAAGTGATAGGCTTTGTGAAGCATAGGTTGCCTCTTGAGTTGGATAATTAGTTGTATTATTACCCTGGGAACTATTTTATGTAGGATAACTTGGTAAATTGAAAGAAAAAAATTTTTATCAATAATATCTCATTTGTTTAAAAGCATACTTTTGTTCATTTCCATAACTTAAGCCCACTGTGATTAATAGAAACATTATCATTGGCATCATCATAATTATCCTCTTTGTGGTTATAAATAACATTTTTCATAATCATTTTTTTTTCCAGAACACTGGAATGCAGTTTCTTCAGTTTGATGGTTCAGTGAAGAAATGCTGGTTTTACCATGACAACACGACAAAGACAAATGATGAACATGACAAAGACAAAAATGAAAGCCATACATACACACCTTTCAACACACCATACCACCGACCCTGGAATAAGCCTGGTCACAATTCCCAACATGAGCAACATCATCACATACCCCATCATAAATCACATCACAAAGTTCATCATAAAAATCATCACAAGGCTCACCATAAACCACATCACAAACATCATGTCTTTAAAAAACTCATAAACATTATAAGAAAAATCGCAAAACCCATAGAAGACACTTTAGAAAAACCAAAAAATACATGTATTATGGAGTTTAACTTTATATACACATACAATACTGAAACATGCCTACTGACATACATACACACATGCACATACATACATAGATTGATTGGCTGGCTGGCTGGCTGGGTTGGTTGGTTGGTTTGGGTGGGTTTGGGTGGTAAGATGCAAGAATAAACATCGAATAGATATACACAGAATTGGACCTCGGGTCGGTCACATTCTTAAACTCCAATTTCCCAATTAGGATAAAGTCTAGCAGAATAAGAGTTGGCTATAAGATATGCAATGCTCAAGTGAGCAAAAAACTGACAGACAGTGTTGGATGGCAGTATTTCATTTATATAAGATTTTGGCAATGGTAAGTTATCATAAGAAGAATGAATAAAAAAAACTTAGTCAAAATGTGCTCCACTTCTATATTTCATTCCAGCTTACTTTTCTCTTAGTTATGTGATCCTCCCATCTTGCCATCCCTCCTTTCTGAAAACATTGAATCAAATGGAGCCTTTTTCTCTCAGCTTCTCTTGCCTTGACAGTGTTACTAACAATAAATCTGCAATTGCTCTACTTCATACTTGAAAATGATCTGAGCCAAATCCAAGTCTCTTTTGATCAATTTGCATGGTACCCATCATATTTCAGTGTTTAAGTGAAGACAGGATGTCATCAGTTTCTACTTATGCATTCCTGGCTGTTTTTTCCATCTAGTAGATTATTCCTGATTTGTATATCCTTCGACTTTCTTAGCATCATCACTGTTCATGTCTTCCCTGCTTTAAAAATTTTGACAATTGGTATCAGTGGTAATTGCAGTGAGTCCCTTTTATAATAAAGAGCTAAGCTATTCATTATCCATGGTGCACCTAGCCATTTCCTAATAAACATATTGCACTTTTGCTCAATGACTTGAACTTGTGACAGTACCACCTTGTATACTAATAGAGGCCACAAAAAGTGTGGATGTAAGCCAAATTTTAGACACTTTCCTGGTAACTTTGAACCATCAATTACTTTTAGTTCATCATCGATTTGCTTCATAGTCTGCATCCTGTAACTTCTGTTTGACAATGTTCTACCATATGCACACCCCAGTCTTGACTATTGGTGTTCTCTCTTTTCTGCTATTCTAAATTTCACTTCTTTCTGCACTCTCCTAATAAATGTCTGAACCACATTTTTGACCCCTTTATCAGCTCATCTAGCCTTGACAGGGGATTCTGCATGATCTTGCATATGGGCCATTTGTTCTGAAAATTCTGTTACTTTCAAAATCATGTCCATGACTAGAGTAAACCACATAACAGATATTGAGCAGCCAGCAGTAATGCCAGTCTCCAGACAGTGCCAGTTAGTTGTGCCCAAAGCTGTAATATTATTTCTTCATTAATTTTGTCATTTTCTCCAGTGTATTGTATGTATTTTTTCAGAGAGATTAGCAACTAATAAAACTAATTTATTATATATCAAATAGAAGTCAGTTCTCATTCCTAATTTATATTTCAGTGCATACACAACTTGATCTGTTAAGAGCTCTGTAATAATTATAAGAGTACACCTTCCTCTACACTCAAACATATCAATTCCATGTCTTGATATTGTTACTAAGCTTAGTCTAGATGACAGGGCCAAATCCTTTGCACCTAGGACACAACGCATTAATATTAAGGGCAATTAACCTAGTTGTGAATACAAGTCTACAGTCAGACTCACCTGCTCATCTAGATCAGATGGAGAGGGAATTAATAAAAAAAATAGATAGAATAACCCTTATACTTAAATTTAAACTTACACTTAGCTTATGGTCTGACATGACAAAAGTTATAGTATGGTATTGGAAATTTGGAGATAAGATGTGGTGTGCAAGAGAGATGACTGCACTGGTATAATCATGTGTTATGTATGGATATACAATTTCTTATACGTAGTTATTATTCTCACTAGAACATCATCTTTCTCATTGTACTTCACAATCCTTTCTCCTAGTGCATTTTTTCGGGGTGACGGGTTTCGACTTGGGGGTGGGGGAGTTTTTCTGTGTGTTTGCGTTTTGTGTAAATGTTTTTTTTTGTCAAGAGAGAGGAGTCTGGGACATAGGCTTTTTTTCTTTTATGTGAAGTCACTATATTAAATTCCATTTCCTCTTTGGCATCCTTCTGTTGTGTGTCTTCTACGTTTTGTTTATTCCTTTCTCCCACTTTTCCTGTGATGCTTTCTGTGATGCTTTCCATCGCTTTATTGTTACTTTCTTTTTGGGGAGGAACTTCAGCCTTTTTCTGTTGTTGATTTTTAAAAATTTTTCGCATTCCGAGCAGAAAGTAACAGAATTTTCAGAACAAATGGCCCATATGCAAGATCATGCAGAATCCCCTGTCAAGGCTAGATGAGCTGATAAAGGGGTCAAAAATGTGGTTCAGACATTCTCTTCACACTTAAAACATATGGATCTACGTCCCTCGACTGATATTCTAGTGCTCAGTCCCTCCCCTATAAAAATGTGGTCTGGCCTCAATTCAAGCACATCGTTTGAGGTTTATACCACCATCTCAAGTGTTTGGCCATTCCAGTTTAGAGCCTCTCTCTTTTTCATCTGGAGTATTGTTATCTCCTCGTCTGCATCATATATTATGGCTGCTGCCATTCATGTTACATCGTAACCAGCTAGTATTTCCTCTATAGTTATTTTTGCAGCTCTCCGGCTTAGGTAGGTCGGGAGCAAAATTATTTCTTCATTTTTTTAGCGTTTGGGTGGATATTTCCTTTACAATTTTAGTGTTCTCAAATTGCGCCTCAACAATGGCATTTCTTCCTCCTCGACAGACATAGGTAATTTTCTCTAAATGGGGGCAACACACTTCTCTATCACCTTGTTCTTCACCAGCATAATTCTTTTCTCCTTCCAGTTGTATATCTTGTAGACTACCATTCTGGCAGTTAAGTTTTGTAGCATGTCCTGTGGTGGCAATAGTTTTGTTTCATTTCCACTATTTTTTTATAAGGTTTAAATAGTTGTGCCTTGGACACCTCCAACTCACAAAAATTTCCACCAACAGCAGCAGAGAAACTGGGTTTTTCCTTTTCTTCCTGATTAGAAACTTGGTTGTTTTCTTTCATTGCCGGGAAGTCCACGATTGAGTACAAAAAGTCAATATTTGACAATAAATTCAATTCCATTTTTACAAATGGCCTCCAAATTCCGGTAAAAGCATAAATATTTTTGTCAAAATGAAAAAATTTACTTTTTACCCTGCAACGAGTACAAAAACAGTCCAAGAAGTTGTGCAAAAACAATTTTCCGCACCATAGAGCGAAACTTTTCATCGAACGACTACAACAGTTCAATTCCAACAAGAGCTCAAACAGAAATTTCAACAGATAAATCAACAACAACAAAAATACTTTAACCAAATCAACTCACGAAGCAACAGCAGCCGAACACAGAAGAGTGACAAGACTGTTTTTCTTTATTATGATAATAATTATCTATTACAAACATATAAATGTGCTAAGTTACAAACATATAAATATTATCATTACAAACGCATAAATGTGCTAAGTGAGTTTATATTTAGAAATTTGATGAATCATATAAATATAAATTTAAAATTTTACACAAACTTATTTTCACAAAATATGGCTGGAGGCCAGCAACTATACCTCACTTTTACCATGAGTGGAATTAAGTAGGGACAGTCACTCTCAACTTCCTCACAACATCCTTCCATCTTTTCTCATACTTCGCGACAGGTGTCTTCTCTCCAGCCCTATCTTGCTCTTCAGATGGCACCTGAAGTAGAATAGCAACCCAAGGCAGGAGATGAAGGATCCTGTCATGATTCCTTGCATTCTGGTTCTCCATGCACACTCTTTCATTACTGCGACTGTACACAGAAAACATGCCTCAACTTCCTTTGATAGTCCGGTTGGAAGTACAATCTTTATCACAGACTCAGCTGATAGTGGACTCTTCCCAGGTGCGACAACGTGAGTTCTACGTAAACCATCAAGCCCGAAAGCTCTGGGCACTGTACAAGAGCATGCAGGACAGTTTCATTGGCCTGCCTGCACTTTGGGCATGCCGGTGGCACTGATATTCCGTGCCTGGACAATTTATCGTGGACAGGTAACGCATTCTTGTAACACTGCCAGGTCTTTGGTAATTATCCATATACCCCGTCTGAAGGGTTTTTGAAACAGGTTGGCTAGCTGGTTCTCATCGAACCCTAGAGCCTCTCCTAGGACGTCATCACTCTTATATTCTACCATCCCTTTATAAAATATAGAGGTGGTATTCCTGTTGCCGGCCTTACCCACCCTGTATATTACTGCGAGTGCCTTTTGGCATTACTTTTGCCATTCAGTCGTATTCTGTCTTTTAATCAAATCGGGTGTAAATTCCTCCAAGGAAGCTGGTTGTGGAAAGAATTCCCCTGCAAGCGAATTCCACATCTGGCTACCATCCAGGTAGAGCCAGAGATGCTTTAGCCTCAGTGCATGCCTGCACATCAATAGCCATGGCATCCCTAACCCACCCTTTAGCGAATTAGGGCAAGGGATAATGGTCAGATGGTAGGTGATAACAGACGCAATAAACACACCAACTCCACCCTCCCTTTCAGTGACAATGCCCTTCCAAACCAGGTCTGGACTAGGGCCTCCACCCTGCCTGCCACCTCACTCCAATTCTTTTCCGTCTGGGAATCTGGTCCAAACCAATTTCTGAGCAACTTAACAGGACCATCCGTCCAGTGCATCTACACAATGTAACTGAGCTACATTGGACACAGTGATGGTGACGTCATCTGCATATGCAGAAACAGACTTACCACATCCGATTTCATTGGAGCATAATCACTCTGTTGAGCCCTTAGATGACTTTTAAGATCAGCTACTGACTGACAGGGTTTAACCACACGAATGACATATTCAAGTTTCTTCTATATCTTTGCACTTTGGAATCTGATTCTGAAGGAATGCTTTTGTGAACTAGCATATGTCTTTTAAGTCCAGATATTGTCTTATAAGTTTTTCTTATATATGACACAAGTGTGCGGGCATGTATATATGTACATGTGCATGGTTGCATATATATGTGGATGTACATGCATGTATTTCACGCGAATGTGAGTGAGCATATGCATATATAGCAGGTGCATATCTAGACATGTATTTGAATATCATTGTACATGTATTGGTATGTGCACATGTGTGTGTGCACGCATGAGTGCAGACATGTATATCTGTACATGTATGGTTGCATATGTGCATATATTGGTGTATCTGTGGGTGTGCATGTATGAGTTTCACGCAAGTGTGAGTGAGCATATGCATATAGGCACATGTACGTGAGTGTGCATGCATGTATTTGTATGTATGTACATGTGCGCATATGCAATTTCTATGAGCATTTTCACTTTTATACTTTTTTACTTACTCCCCTTCGGTCTATTCCACTTATTTAATGGTAATTCTAATAGCTCTTTTGTCTTAATAATGGTGAATTACATAGTAATTTCATTTTGTTTAATGGTCAATCTCATAGCATTTTTTGATTGCCTTGATAACTGACAAGATGCCAGAGCAGAATTCTGCCCCTACATCCGAAACTCAGAGTTTTATTATGGCAACCAAATAATTGTCACATATTATATTACAGATATGTATATATATATTTGTATATATATGTATATATATATCCCGAGACAAAAAGGATGCCAACAAGTATATGTATATATATATATATATTACGTCAGGTCACTTTCGAGTGCTACTGGTAACATGTAACCCAGTACAACCTGTTCCATGGTTGGGCCATCGGCGACTAAACCGGCAACACCACCAAGCTTGCTTGGTGAGGAGGATGTTTATTGGACACCCTGCAGGATGAAAAACAAAACCCGTCAAAGGGTGGAGGAACTCTTGGGAGT
Source organism: Octopus sinensis (assembly GCF_006345805.1). Lineage (NCBI taxonomy): Eukaryota > Metazoa > Mollusca > Cephalopoda > Octopoda > Octopodidae > Octopus > Octopus sinensis. The sequence continues at coordinate 75,190,671 of NC_042997.1, forward strand.
CAACGGCCATCCAAAAAATGTGTAATTTTTTTTTCTTAAGGCTTGAGGCTGTATCATGCGCGGGGACATAGAAATAATCGGACTGAATACCCGATCGCACGCTTAAACCATTGGAAGGGAAGGACTCCTAGCCCTTGTTAGGGCATCCTTCTAGGAGAAGGTAACTCAGGTAACTGGGATAACTCCAACATAAAACCTGCGGCTCAGTGGTTACCGATGATGTTGACTTGTTCTTCTTTTCGGATTATGGCTGCTGTTGCTTAATGAGTGGGATTGACTCAGTGCACAGCCTTTCCTCACTTTAAAAAAAATCTTCCTGCACAGGCATTGCACAATAACAACATTGTTCATGATTTTTTATGGTGCTGTGAGTCTCAACTGAATGGCTGGCTGTAGCCTTAAAAAGCAAATAAAATTCACATTCGATCACAGCACCAATAACAGTTAAGCCTCGTGCAATGGCCATACTCGATAATGAGGGGACAGCCACCATCATCATATATATCTATCTAATATAGGATAAAATTTTTCGAAAAAAATTTTATCAATGGCCAGCATATTAAAAAATACTTTCAAAAGTTAAATTTATAAACAAGGGCGCAATGTAGAGGCGCAATGGCCTAGAGGTTAGGGCAGCGGACTCGCGGTCGCAGGATCGAGGTTTCGATTCTCAGACTGGGCGTTGTGTGTGTTTATTGAGCGAAAACACCTAAAAGCTCTACGAGGCTCTGGCAGGGGGTGGTGATCCCTGCTGTACTCTTTCACCACAATGGCGGTGTCCCAGCATGGCCACAGCTCAAGAGCTGAAACTGGAAAAACAAAAAAAAAAAAAAACAAAAGGGCGAAAGAAAAAATTCTAATGCCAAATATGCCGAAAAAAGTCAAATTGTCAATAACCATATGATTTATCACTATAAATACGTGTCTTGAAGTAAGCCAACAGAAATTTCTAAAAAATTCCGTTATTACCATATCGGTCCCAATTTCAGAGTTAATTCATAAGAATTTTCTCCTCATCAGTGATAAATACGTAAGACATAAATGAAATACTTACTCATACCCATGGAAGAAGCAAGCAGTAAGTCATGAGCAGACCAAAGTACCCCAAATATATCCAAAATAGAAATACTTCAGCACACCTCGAGACACGTGCAATTCGAACTGAAAACTCTCACAGGGTGAGAGAGTCCGGAAGTGAACACTATTAAATTTACATCTAACATAGGATAAAAGTTTTCGAAAAAAATTTATCAATGGCCAGCATATTAAAAAATACATTCAAAGGTTAAATTTATAAACAAGGCCAAAAGAAAAATTTCTAATGCCAAACATGCCGAAAGAAGACAAATTGTCAATAACCATATAATTTATCACTATAAATACGTGTCTCGAAGTAAGCCGACAGAAATTTCTAAAAGATTCCATTATTTATTGTGATAAATTATATGGTTATTGACAATTTGTCTTTTTTCGGCATATTTGGCATTAGAATTTTTTCTTTTGTCCTTGTTTATAAATTATACACACACACACACACACACACACACACACATATATATATATATATATATATATATATATATTATATATATATATATATATATATATACACGCATATATATATATACACACACATATATATACACACACACACATATATATATGCATATATATATACACACATGGATATACACACTCACATATATATAAACACTAGCAGTATAGCCCGGCTTTGCCCGGGATTAAGCTAATCAAGTTCCTTATTTCAAACTAAACTAGGTAACATCGACGTCAAATTTGGGCGAAATCCGTTGAAATTGGTAAACTTTTGGCTGAAAATGAGTTGCAGACAACTTGATTGAGTAATCTCATAAGGAATCGGTTTATCGATTTTTTTTCCACTCGTCGATTTTTTTTTTTTTGTTTTTGGAGAACTTAAAGCATTCAACGATCCCATGAGTCCTAAGTAATGCTGACATCAAGTTTGAACAAAATACATCAAAATTAGTAAAAGTTATGGTTGAAAATGGGTGTAGCCAATTTTATTGGGAAATCCTATAAGGAATCGAGTTATCGATTTTTATCCTGATTAAATGGAAAACCCCATAAGGAATCAGTTTATTGATTTTTCACCCCAAATAGGACTTAACCGAACGTGATATTGCTGATTCAAAACATCTATATTTATACTTTACAGTTGGTTTTCACACCCAACCAAGTTCTGCAGAAACAGTGTCACGACGGGAATGCATGGGTTGAGAGTTTGATTGGCAGAGGTGATCAGGTTGCACATGCCAACACTTTTTTTCCTCAAGTGAAAAAAAGCAACATAACTCTTAACAGAAACTTAGTTGTCGCTAGAGGGGACTTAACTCCTGTTTGTAAACAATGGTGATTTCTCCGACTTGAAAATTGTTAAAAGTTTTGGTTGAAAATTTATTTTTACTGCTATTAGCTGGTGCCTCCTGGAAAAATAAGTTGACGAAAATACAGCTACGATCATGATGAACGTCCTCCTACAATTGGAGCGACATGCATGCTAATTTGTGGACGTGCTTAAATTACATTCACGTACACACACACATCTTGCTTTTTATATATACAGATATATATATAAATACATATATATATATATATATATATATGTTTCCAGTTTGCCTCATGGAAGTTCAAGCTGGAAAGATTCTGTGAGTTTCTTGTAGACTGCATGTCCATGGTTTCCTTTGGCCCGTACATGGTCAGCTCTACCATGTTGTGATCCGAGAGTAGTGTCGGTGTCACTTTCACATTATGAATAAGATCCATATTATTTGTGAATCTGAGATCCATATGTTACCTGCCCTGGTTGGTTGGAGTATTATTTGCTCCATGTACAGAGTGTTGATGAGGTTCAGGAGGGACCTCGCCTGTCCTCATTCGCATCGTGTTATTCCTGGGAGAGAAAGGCCCTCGGGCCATCTGACATTGGGCAGATTGAAGTCTCCCATAAGAAGTACACTTATGTGTTGTTCTAATGTGACTAGAACTTCTATTTTTATAAGGCAGTCTTCAAACTTGCCTACATGGCTTGGGGCATATGGAGGGCGATATGTACCACACACAACTACACCAAGTTGCCTTATATGTACAATTAGTGTGTCACACACCGAATTTGAGTATGACAAAAGGACCTGGGGAGTGGGGTCCTCGCGGATGTACATAGCAACTCCTCCATGACTCCTTTCTTTTCTGTCGGTCCGTAGTACACATGGTATGTGTATTTCTGCATCTGCTATGTCCGGTTTCAGGTGTGTTTCCGTAAGTGCTATGCATAAGGCTTGATTGCATGCAACAAGGTCTCTCAAGAAAGGGATTTTTGTCCTGTTACTGAGTGTTTGCAGTCCTCTGATGTTCAGTAGGAGCATCGAGGTGATGTGTGTGCTGTTGCTGGTGGTGTCCACCTTGGGTCTATCTGCTGTGGCAGTCTTGTGTATTGTGGATAGTCCCATCTGCAAGTTTGAGTTTGATGGAGCCAGGTTAGCTGCTGTACAATCTTTTGTGCCATGCACAAAAAAGATACTTGTTCAGCAGCTGCCCTTTCAATAACATGTTGGTGGTTTGTAGCACGCACCATATCTGCGTACCTCCGTTTTGGGGCAGGTGGTGCGTGGTCCATTCCTTTTCCTTTTGGCAGTTGGTTTATGCCTTGTTTAATGTTTATGTGGCAGGGTCTTTGGTGTGCAAAACGGCAGCCTGCACCTTCCTCTCCATGCCAGCAGACACCTTTCGGGTAGAATTTACACATTCGTGTGCGCTGTCTCCTTCTATCCTTTTGGTATATGGATAGTCAGGTTTGCGTCTATCCTTGGCTGTTTCATCTTTTGGTTTTGTTTGAGTTTTAGTTTTTCCTTCTATGGCTGTTTCATCTTTTGTTTTTCTTTTAGTTTTTCCTCCTTTTACTTCTTTTTTATATACATACATACATACATACATACATACATACATACATATATATATACATACATATATATATATGTATGTATATATATATGTATGTATGTATGTATGTATATAAAAAAGAAGTAAAAGGAGGAAAAACTAAAAGAAAAACAAAAGATGAAACAGCCATAGAAGGAAAAACTAAAACTCAAACAAAACCAAAAGATGAAACAGCCAAGGATAGACGCAAACCTGACTATCCATATACCAAAAGGATAGAAGGAGACAGCGCACACGAATGTGTAAATTCTACCCGAAAGGTGTCTGCTGGCATGGAGAGGAAGGTGCAGGCTGCCGTTTTGCACACCAAAGACCCTGCCACATAAACATTAAACAAGGCATAAACCAACTGCCAAAAGGAAAAGGAATGGACCACGCACCACCTGCCCCAAAACGGAGGTACGCAGATATGGTGCGTGCTACAAACCACCAACATGTTATTGAAAGGGCAGCTGCTGAACAAGTATCTTTTTTGTGCATGGCACAAAAGATTGTACAGCAGCTAACCTGGCTCCATCAAACTCAAACTTGCAGATGGGACTATCCACAATACACAAGACTGCCACAGCAGATAGACCCAAGGTGGACACCACCAGCAACAGCACACACATCACCTCGATGCTCCTACTGAACATCAGAGGACTGCAAACACTCAGTAACAGGACAAAAATCCCTTTCTTGAGAGACCTTGTTGCATGCAATCAAGCCTTATGCATAGCACTTACGGAAACACACCTGAAACCGGACATAGCAGATGCAGAAATACACATACCATGTGTACTACGGACCGACAGAAAAGAAAGGAGTCATGGAGGAGTTGCTATGTACATCCGCGAGGACCCCACTCCCCAGGTCCTTTTGTCATACTCAAATTCGGTGTGTGACACACTAATTGTACATATAAGGCAACTTGGTGTAGTTGTGTGTGGTACATATCGCCCTCCATATGCCCCAAGCCATGTAGGCAAGTTTGAAGACTGCCTTATAAAAATAGAAGTTCTAGTCACATTAGAACAACACATAAGTGTACTTCTTATGGGAGACTTCAATCTGCCCAATGTCAGATGGCCCGAGGGCCTTTCTCTCCCAGGAATAACACGATGCGAATGAGGACAGGCGAGGTCCCTCCTGAACCTCATCAACACTCTGTACATGGAGCAAATAATACTCCAACCAACCAGGGCAGGTAACATATGGATCTCAGATTCACAAATAATATGGATCTTATTCATAATGTGAAAGTGACACCGACACTACTCTCGGATCACAACATGGTAGAGCTGACCATGTACGGGCCAAAGGAAACCATGGACATGCAGTCTACAAGAAACTCACAGAATCTTTCCAGCTTGAACTTCCATGAGGCAAACTGGAAACAAATCGAGAAAGAGATCCTCAAACAAAACTGGCTTGAATGTCTCTCCTCGACATACAACTTCAACAATTCATGTGTGTAATGCAAGCCATATGCTACAAATGTGTCCCAGAGAGAAAGGCCACTGTACACAAGAGCAAAATCCCCAGAGAGAGGAAAATTCTAATGAGACGGCGTACAAAAGTTTCAAATCGCCTAAACAAACAAATTGAAGGCAGTGAAAAGTCCCGCCTGAAAATAAAACTGTTGGAAACTGGAAAATGTCTGCAACTCTCCCATGAAAAAGAAAGAGCAGACAAAGAAGCCATAAAATCTAACCCCAGAGCTTTCTACAGGTATGCCAAAGAAACAGCTACGGTGCACTGTAGGATAGGGCCACTCCTTGCAAAGGACGGCACACTCACAGGAAATCCAATGAGGGTAAGTGAAATACTGAATGAGCAATTCAAGAGTATTTTCACTCCACCCCTAGGGCATTTTCAAGTCAGCAATCCAACTGATTTCTTTACTACTGCAGATATAAAATCAAGGGAGCGATGATTGATTACATCATGAAAACTAACTCAGTTACTGGCCCCAATGGATTCCCAGCAATCCTTCTAAGAGTATGTAAGAGAGTTCTAGCGAGACCACTGCAGTTCTTTCAGAGCTTCCTTGCAGCCGGCAAACTTCCAAGAAAACTGAAGGAAGGTAAAATATGCCCTATTCATAAAGGAGGTAGCAGAGCGGAGGCCAAGAACTACAGACCTATCTCTCTCACCTCACACATCAGCAAGGTCATGGAACGAATAGTCAGAAGGAAACTGATCAGCTTCCTTGAACTAAATGACTTGCTGCCTGACACCCAACATGGTTTCCGACCAGGAAGAAGCTGCTAAACTCAGCTCCTACAACACTATGACTGACTGCTGAAATGACTGCTTAACCACTCAAATGTGGAAGTGATATATCTCGACTTTGCAAAGGCCTTTGATAAACTCGATCATGGAATGATATGTCAAAAACTGCGTGATCTTGGCATAGTTGGAAAATTGGAAGAATAGATTCATGACTTTCTGAAGGATAGAAGTCAGGTAGTAGTAGCCAATGGGGCCACTTCCATTAACACGCAAATAGTGAGCGGTGTTCCGCAAGGCACTGTTTCGGGACCACTACTGTTCATAATGGCCCTCAGAGAGCCACGATCACAAGTTATGCAGATGAGACAAAAGTTTCACAGGCAATACAGAACTCTGATGACACTATGCACCTGCAATGTGAGCTGGACAAAATCTACAAGAGGGCTGAAAAGAATAGCATGCAGTTCAATGCTGAAAAGTTTCAAGCTTTATGCTATCAGCATGCAAAACTGAATGCAATACCCAATTAATACACTGGACCTGGAGGGATTGCAATCCTAGAGGCAAAATCAGTGCGAGACCTGGGTATTTACATGAGTAATGATACAACCTTTCATGTGCATGTTGCTAAATTGGCAATGAAATGTAGGTGGCTGACCGGATAGATTCTTAGAACCTTTATAACAAGAGACCAGGAAACCATGATGGTCCTCTGGAGGACACTTGTCCCAAGCCACTTTGACTATTGCTCTCAGCTATGGTCACCATCCAGTGTCAAGTTAATCACAGATCTTGAGGCGATCCAACGAAGCTACATGAAGATAGCCTCTGTGCAGCATATAAGCAACTGGGAAAGACTCAAGAGATAAAGACTCTATTCCTTAGAGTGTAGGCGGGAAAGATATGCCATAATATACATCTGGAAGATCCTGGAAGGCCTTGTCCCAAACTTTGGCATCGAGAGTTACACAAATACTAGAACTGGGCGCCACTGCATGGTGCCAAGGACTCCAAATTTGCCATCAAGATGTAGGACAAGATACTGTGATAGTCTGGGCTTCTGAGGCCCACAGCTCTTCAATATCCTCCCGAAGAACCTGAGAGACCTGCATGGGGTGGATGCAAGTGTCTTTAAAATAAAACTGGATCTCTTCCTGTCAGGTGTCCCAGATGAACTAACTTCACGGCAGGAGGTGCAGATGAGGGCAGCTGCATCGAACTCTCTCATGCATCAAATGGCAATTGCTAAAAAGCATTCATGAAGTAAAATCATGTAGCAATAACAAATGGTGGTGCCCCAGCATGGCCACAGCTCGTGAGCTGAAACTAGATAAAATAAAATAAATAAAATAAAATATATATATATGCATACATACATACATATATATATATATATATATATATATATATATATATATATATATATATATATATATATATATATATATATATATATATATATATATATATATATATGTAGGTCCCGGGTTGATCCGGGGTTAACCACAGTAAGTAAGGTACTCAATACATAGCAGAGTAAAATTAATTTATTATATAGAAGGAGCTTCTACAGGACTAGTACTGTTTCATTCAAGAGAAATCTTCAGGAAGCTATTTAACAAGAATTGTATTAGCATTTATACATTTAGGCAGGTTTAAAGGATTAAACCTGCCTAAATGTATAAATGCTAATACAATTCTTGTTAAATAGCTTCCTGAAGATTTCTCTTGAATGAAACAGTACTAGTCCTGTAGAAGCTCCTTCTATATAATAAATTATATATATATATATATATATCTCTTATTATAAAAGGCAGATTTTATCTGCCTCCCTTTGGGAGTTATAGAAATCTACAATATAGGATTTCTTCAATTACAATTTACCTAGCAATTTTAAGAGTACAATGCATCGCGTCATGCCAGGTCCAGTTTTTAAAATTTAAACTCCAATTAAGCAAAATTTACAGAAAACTCACATTCTGGTGTGTGTGTCAAACGCTTTTCTTAGTCTGGTTTACACCACACGCAAACGCACACACACACACAAAGGGAGCGAATTGTTTCACTGACGCTATCACCTTTCTCCTCCTTTGTCTTTGCAAGTTGGCAGCTATTAAAGTGAAAACAGTGAATCCGACAGCGATTAAGAACACGAATTAGCACCTGAATGGAGTGAAAATTTAAAAACTGTTTCTTTCGGTGATTTTTCTGAAGAAACTGCACCAAGCCACAGACTTTCCCAGAAGAGTAAAGCCTTACACTATTTCTATTTACTTTTTCGAATGAGCCCATTTGAAATCATTACGGCAGAAACGAACTGTTACGCTAAACGTAAACAAAACGAAAGAAACGATAGTTTGTTATTTCCCCCACCCTTAAATGAAATTAAGGCCTATTTTACCATAAATATTATTATGGGTATCAGAAAGTTACCCAGAATAACAAATTCTATCGTAAAATTTTGTTGTATACCCAATTGAATATTAGCTAATAACCCATTTTCTATAGCGATGTTTGAACAAAATTTTAATAATTTTACAGAAAGTTACCCAGAATAACAAATTCTATCGTAAAATTTTGTTGTATACCCAATTGAATATTAGCTAATAACCCATTTTCTATAGCGATGTTTGAACAAAATTTTAATAATTTTACAGAATGTTACCCAGAATAACAAATTCTATCGTAAAATTTTGTTGTATACCCAATTGAATATTAGCTAATAACCCATTTTCTATAGCGATGTTTGAACAAAATTTTAATAATTTTACAGAAAGTTACCCAGAATAACAAACGAGCCCTTCTGGGTATTAGCGCGCGTCTACGATGAGTCTACGATTTAAAAAAAAATTACCATCATATTTTTTAATTTTAATGCATTTTTTTCGCTTTTATATAAGGGAAGTAACTCTCTAAAACTATCTACGATGTGTCAACGATTTAAAGAAAAATTTACCTTAATTTTTTTTCAATTTTTAATGCATTTTTTTGCTACTTTTTGGCTATAACTCTCTAAAAATGCTTATATAGTTATTTCCCTTACAAACCCGAGCAACGCCGGGCGATACTGCTAGTCTTATTATAAAAGGCAGATTTTATCTGCCTCCCTTTGGGAGTTATAGAAATCTACAATATAGGATTTCTTCAATTACAATTTACCTAGCAATTTTAAGAGTACAATGCATCGCGTCATGCCAGGTCCAGTTTTTAAAATTTAAACTCCAATTAAGCAAAATTTACAGAAAACTCACATTCTGGTGTGTGTGTCAAACGCTTTTCTTAGTCTGGTTTACACCACACGCAAACGCACACACACACAAAGGGAGCGAATTGTTTCACTGACGCTATCACCTTTCTCCTCCTTTGTCTTTGCAAGTTGGCAGCTATTAAAGTGAAAACAGTGAATCCGACAGCGATTAAGAACACGAATTAGCACCTGAATGGAGTGAAAATTTAAAAACTGTTTCTTTCGGTGATTTTTCTGAAGAAACTGCACCAAGCCACAGACTTTCCCAGAAGAGTAAAGCCTTACAATATTTCTATTTACTTTTTCGAATGAGCCTATTTGAAATCATTACGGCAGAAACGAACTGTTACGCTAAACGTAAACAAAACGAAAGAAAGGATAGTTTGTTATTTCCCACAACCTTAAATGAAATTAAGGCCTATTTTACCATAAATATTATTATGGGTATCAGAAAGTTACCCAGAATAACAAATTCTATTGTAAAATTTTGTTGTATACCCAATTGAATATTAGCTAATAACCCATTTTCTATAGCGATGTTGAACAAAATTTTAATAATTTTACAGAAAGTTACCCAGAATAACAAATTCTATCGTAAAATTTTGTTGTATACCCAATTGAATATTAGCTAATAACCCATTTTCTATAGCGATGTTTGAACAAAATTTTAATAATTTTACAGAAAGTTACCCAGAATAACAAATTCTATCGTAAAATTTTGTTGTATACCCAATTGAATATTAGCTAATAACCCATTTTCTATAGCGATGTTTGAACAAAATTTTAATAATTTTACAGAAAGTTACCCAGAATAACAAATTCTATCGTAAAATTTTGTTGTATACCCAATTGAATATTAGCTAATAACCCATTTTCTATAGCGATGTTTGAACAAAATTTTAATAATTTTACAGAAAGTTACCCAGAATAACAAATTCTATCGTAAAATTTTGTTGTATACCCAATTGAATATTAGCTAATAACCCATTTTCTATAGCGATGTTTGAACAAAATTTTAATAATTTTACAGAAAGTTACCCAGAATAACAAATTCTATCGTAAAATTTTGTTGTATACCCAATTGAATATTAGCTAATAACCCATTTTCTATAGCGATGTTTGAACAAAATTTTAATAATTTTACAGAAAGTTACCCAGAATACAAATTCTATCGTAAAATTTTGTTGTATACCCAATTGAATATTAGCTAATAACCCATTTTCTATAGCGATGTTTGAACAAAATTTTAATAATTTTACAGAAAGTTACCCAGAATAACAAATTCTATCGTAAAATTTTGTTGCATACCCATTTGAATATTAGCTAATAACCCATTTTCTATAGCGATGTTTGAACAAAATTTTAATAATTTTACAGAAAGTTACCCAGAATAACAAATTCTATCGTAAAATTTTGTTGCATACCCAATTGAATATTAGCTAATAACCCATTTTCTATAGCGATGTTTGAACAAAATTTTAATAATTTTACAGAAAGTTACCCAGAATAACAAATTCTATCGTAAAATTTTGTTGCATACCCAATTGAATATTAGCTAATAACCCATTTTCTATAGCGATGTTTGAACAAAATTTTAATAATTTTACAGAAAGTTACCCAGAATAACAAACGAGCCCTTCAGGGTATTAGCGCGCGTCTACGATGAGTCTACGATTTAAAAAAAAATTACGATCATATTTTTCCATTTTAATGCATTTTTTTCGCTTTTATATAAGGGAAGTAACTCTCTAAAAATATCTACGATGTGTCAACGATTTAAAGAAAAATTTACCTTAATTTTTTTTCAATTTTTAATGCATTTTTTTGCTATTTTTTGGCTATAACTCTCTAAAAATGCTTATATAGTTATTTCCCTTACAAACCCGAGCAACGCCGGGCGATACTGCTAGTCTTATTATAAAAGGCAGATTTTTTCTGCCTCCCTTTGGGAGTTATACAAATCTACAATATAGGATTTCTTCAATTACAATTTACCTAGCAATTTTAAGAGTACAATGCATCGCGTCATGCCAGCTCCAGTTTTTAAAATTTAAACTCCAATTAAGCAAAATTTACAGAAAACTCACATTCTGGTGTGTGTGTCAAATGCTTTTCTTAGTCTGGTTTACAGCACACGCAAACGCACACACACACTGTGTAACGAATAAAATGAAACTAGATGTAATATTTGTTACTGTCCATGAACGCTGATAGATACATGAGTAAAATGTATGGGAAGCTAACAAATAAGAGTGAGTGAAAATGTTCTTGGAAGAGAGTAAATTTGAAGCTTGAGAACAATCAGATACACATCTGTTGAAAATATTATTATTCACACACATACATATACATATATACATACAGACAGACAGACAGATAGACACACACACACACACACACACACACACATGATCCAGCATGGCCACAACCTCAAGGCTGAAACATATAAAAGAATAACAGAATATAAATGTGTGCATGTGTGTGAGAGAGAGAGTGTGTGTGTATATGTATGTATGTATGTATATATATATAATAATGCGGTTTTTTCAACAGCTTGAACTAAAAGTCAGAGGGGAATGGGATAAACTACTTATATTAACTTGCTATAAAAGCAGGTAGTAATTTTATCTTGTCCTTATTCATAGTGCAAGTTTTGAAGAGTGCATTTCGATTTTAACAGCTATTTTTTTCAAAGCTATGTTGGAAGTAACAAAGGAGCATATTTGGCATATTTTGCTTTATGAGTTCAATAAAGACAACAACGCAACGGAAAGTACAAGAAATATTAATGCAGTATATGGGGATTGGACAATAAGCGTAAGGCAGTGTCAATGGTGGTTCCAGAAATTCCGAGCCATAAACTACAGCCTAGAAGACGAGCCTCATCCTGAAAGATCTGTAGAACTCGACAAGGACATCCTGAAAACCCTGGTGGAACAAAATCTCATCGTAACTGTTGAGGAACTAGCAGAGAAGCTTGGATTTGGTCATTCAACCATTCATTGAGACCCGAGCAACGCCGGGCGATACTGCTAGTCTTATTATAAAAGGCAGATTTTATCTGCCTCCCTTTGTCAGTTATAGAAATCTACAATATAGGATTTCTTCAATTACAATTTACTTAGCATTTTTAAGAGTAGAATGCATCGGGTTTTGCCAGGTCCACTTTTTAAAATTTAAACTCCAATTAAGCAAAATTTACAGAAAACTCACATTCTGGTGTGTATGTCAAATGCTTTTCTTAATGTGTTTTACACCACACGCACACGCACACACACAGTGTGCAAGGAATAAAATGAAAGTAATTCACCTTTTGTAGTGAGTGACTCTTTCAGTCTGCCACTTCCTCTTTACACACATAGACACGCAAATATATAAATAAAATTGTAAGCTAACGTGCGTGTGTGTGTGTGTGTGTGAGGGTGCGCGTGTGTGTGTGTGTATGTGCGTGCGTGTGCGTGAGTGTGTGACAGGAAAGTATTTTAGGACGAATATAAGACCTATATCGGCGATGTTTCGCTTGTCGTAGCACAGGTTTCCGTCGATTTCCGTAAAAAACTTATTTTTTTACATAAGTAATGAGAGCGAAAGAGACTAAGAGAAAGCGATTGTATGACGAGGGAAGTTCTTTTGAAGTTACCGTGCATGGGAAGCATTGATGGACATGTGTGTGTGTGTGTGTGTGTTAGATGGGGTGTGGGAGACAGACAGTATGTTGTGTAAGTGAAGTGCTTCTGTTAGTATGTGTGAAGAGACAGAGTAATGTGTGAAAGAGAGAGATAACTGAAATTTTTTACTCGGTTTATGTGTATATGTATTTATGCATGTATGTGTGTGTGTGTGTGTATGTATGTATGGCCGATTCAGTGTTTACATTTTTTACGGAAATCGACGGAAACGTGTGCTACGACAAGCAAAACATCGCCCCTATATCCAAGTAGCAGAAAGATCGCCCAAAAGTGTATATAGATATTTAAATGTATTTATATATTCATCTATACACAGATGTATGTATAATGTGTGTGTATATATTTCCATACATGTAACCATTCACTCCGCACAAAGTTTTTTAGGACGAAAATAAGATCTAAAGTTATCTCTAAGTAGCACAGAGATCGCCCAAAAGTGTATATAGATATATAAATGTATTTATATATTCATCTATGCACACATGTATGTATAACGTGTGTGTATATATTTCCATAGAGGTAACCATTCACTCCATACAAAGTTTTTTAGCACGAAAATAAGATCTAAAGTTATCTCTAAGAAACAGAAAGATCGCCCAAAAGTGTATATAGATATTTAAATGTATTTATATATTCATCTATACACACATGTATGTATAATGTGCGTGTATATATTTCCATAGAGGTAACCATTCAATCCATACAAAGTTTTTTAGGACGAAAATATTTATATATAAAAGAAAGGTTGTGTGTCTGTCCACTCCGATTTAGATTCCTAACTACTCCCACATTTTGCGATGCAGTTTAACCAAAACCGGGTATCTTATAGTCGTGATTCATATCGAGCCCTTCTAGGTATTAGCGCGCGTCTACGATGAGTCTATGATTTTACAAATAATTTACCATCATTTTTTCCATTTTAATGCATATTTTTAAAAATAAACGGAAGTAACTCTCAAACTTCACACCAATATGCGTGCTCATATGCGACGTAATATCACATCAGCAGCATTTCCTCACACCCTCCTTGCACTTGGCGAAGGCAAAATACCAGGGGATGAAAATGGTAATATTGCCATCGATTCCATTTGTACCATTGTTAAGACGCCTTCTGATCTCAGAGATGCAGTGTTCCCAGATCTACAAGCCAATTATCAGAATATGGATTGGATTGGCAAAAAGGCTATACTGGCCCCGAGGAATAAAACTGTTCACCATATTAATGATGAAATGCTAAAACTCATTCCTGGGGAAGTCTATGTATATCAGTCTATCGATACCACTCCTGACCCAGAGGACGTCATCAACTATCCAATAGAGGTACTCAATTCCTTTGAGCACCCCGGACTACCACCACACTTTCTCAAACTTAAAGTTGGTGCCCCTATAATGCTCATCAGAAATTTGGTTCCCCCAAAACAATGCAATGGCACACGTTTGATCGTTAAGTCCTTATCTCCCACCGTAAGCTTATATCAATATTTGCCTGAATAATCATCATAATTCAGTGCAATCATTAACAGTACTTTCAAGCAATTCAGCCCCGAGCAACGCCGGGCAATTCTGCTAGTACATATATATATATACATATATATATATATACATACATATATGTATGTATGTATATATATATATATACTCTTTTACTCTTTTACTTGTTTCAGTCATTTGACTGCGGCCATGCTGCAGCACCGCCTTTAATCGAGCAACTCGACCCCGGGACTTATTCTTTTTGTAAGCCCAGTACTTATTCTATCGGTCTCTTTTGCCGAACCGCTAAGCAACGGGGACATAAACACACCAGCATCGGTTGTCAAGCAATGGTAGGGGGACAAATACAGACACACAAACACACACACACATATATATATATACATATATACGACGGGCTTCTTTCAGTTTCCGTCTACCAAATCCACTCACAAGGCATTGGTCAGCCCGGGGCTATAGCAGAAGACACTTGCCCAAGATGCCACGCAGTGTGACTGAACCCGGAACCATGTGGTTGGTTAGCAAGCTACTTACCACACAGCCACTCCTGCGCCTATATATATATATATATATATATATATATATATATATATATATATAATATATATATATACATGCATATATATGCATATATATATATATATATATATATATATATATATATATACATATATATATATGTATATATATGTTAATAAAATAGAACATATGCATATATATAAACATATATGTACGTACCTACCTCTACATGTACATATACACGCATATATGTGTACAGGACACCTATATATATACATATATGTATATATATATATATATATTTGTAAAAAATGAAGTTCGAAAATGCTGCTGTATTATACAATTTTTAATTTTTATATATATACATTATAACATGTTTCAGTTCCTGAAATGAACTTTATCAAAAAAAGTTATATATAAAAAAAGACAGCTCATGCCGTCAAACACAAGAAATTCATTTATAATACACAACGGAGTCAGACATCTTAGAGTTCATGTATAGTTGATATATAGTTCATGTATAGTTGATATATAGTTTGAAGTATATGTTCAAAGTGTTCGATGCAGTGGCCCACGGTGGCGATACGTATTCAATACAAAAAACAGATCAAAGTGGTGGAAAGCGGTCAATACAGAAGATTGATGTTTCCGAAAGAGCGAGGAATTCATTTTTACCTTAAGAAAATGTGATGACCCATGGTGGATGTTCGCTGGGTGGTTCTAATGAGTTTTTGTGAAGTGTTCGGTTTTATAATGCCTGTTAGATGGTCAATTCAGCGTAGCGTGACGTCATCAACGTTTTGACCAATCGTTTCGTTAGGTGGCTTTAGTCAAGTAGAACGGGACGTCATCATTATTTTGACCAATCGCTGCATTATAACTGCCTCTTGTTTGTTTCCTGTCCTGACCAGTCGCTTCGTTAGTCAAGCAGAACGGGACGTCATGCAGATTCTGCCCAATCACGACTTATAGCTACATTAGATCTGCCCCCTGTCTGTAATCAGAATCGGGTCTGACCCTTAGCTGTATCGTATGTATCAGGGTCAAATTTGCACGAAAGAATTTTTTTCCCTTTTTTACTTAGGTATATTTCCGTCAGAGTGAGTGTCTGTTTGAAGGATTTGCTAGAAGGATTTGCACCATAATATCAGACACAAACACCCGACACACACGTCTCCAGGAACTTAGAACCACACTCACAAATAGAAACTATCCACAGCCCCTAATAGACAGTGCAATCCAACGGGTACTTAAATTAAGTATAGAAGACCTGAGACAAACAAAACCAAAAAAGAAAGAACAATTAAAAACCCTTCCCTACATTTCTACACACAACCCACTCAACAATGAGGCCTTCAACACCATACTACAAAGCACAGCCCTACTAAAGGGAGACCCAAAGATGAACCGGATCCTCGAAACACACACCATCATTAAAAGTAAACGGCAACCAAAATCCTTGAAAACGATTTTAAACCAAGCTACACTGCACTCAACATCAACCACAAAACCAGCAGTTAGAAAATGTGGAAGGCCCAACTGCGGAATCTGTGTCATCTTGAAAGAAGGATCAGAATTTATACTGGAACAAGGCCACCAGTTCACCATTAGAACAAACTTCACCTGCGCATCAGAAAACTTAATTTACGTCATAACATGCGCAGGCTGCAATAGGCAGTATATAGGCCATACAAAAAATAGCTTACGTAACAGGATGGCGGTGCATAAATCACAAATTAGAAACCCTGATTACCGCAAAATACCGGTCAGCGGACACATAGATAGATGTGCTGGAAATGTAAATCCGAAATTTACAACTAACCCGCTCTATAAATTCAGTGACAACGCAACCTTCACACAACGCCAAAATAAAGAACTATATTTCATAAAAAAATTTAGACCAAGTTTAAACACCCTGGGCCAGGAATACTAAAACAAAAGATAAGTCCTCCGAAAAGGAGAAGCAAAATTCCACCACGACCGCTACTTCAAACAGACACTCACTCTGACGGAAATATACCTAAGTAAAAAATTCTTTCGTGCAAATTTGACCCTGATACATACGATACAGCTAAGGGTCAGACCCGATTCTGATTGGTCAACAAGTTGATGACGTCTAGCTCAGCTAGAATGGACAGGATACAAACAGGGGATCTTTTCAATTCTGAAGCCAGGACCACAGATCTTTCTACTTAACTAAATAATTTGAAACTTCGTATGCTGATAGAGTCTAGCAAAACAAGACACAAGTTGGAACTAGTTTATTTGAGAAAAATCTATTTTATGACTTTAATCGTAGATTAAAACTGCGAATTTTAACCAATCAGATTGTTTGTTTTCATGTGTAAAACTTGACTGCATTCTCTTAGTGTGACGTAGAAAGCGCTTTTGTGACGTACTAACGTTCGTTTGAAAACTGTAAACAATCTAAACTGATGTGAATATTGTTTTATTTTCTTCGCATGTATCCACATGTTCTTAATATTTTATACACGTGGACTCGTATCATTTACTTTGATAAAATTTTATTCGTGCACATCCGAATCATTTGCTTTGTAAACAAACAGGATAATTGAGTGCACTGCACTAGCACCGTAATTATATTAACATTGGTTCATTATTCTTCTGGCATAGGCCAATTCCTGTTGCTGTAGATTTCCAGCTCATAACTTGTACTCGTTTTATCGACCCACCTGTAACTGGCATATTTTGAACTTGATAAACATATATATGTAAACCTGAAAACATTTCGAGTATGTTATATATTTGTAGGGAACGGACGTGAAACCCAAGGCAATCCCATAAATCGGCCTTATCTAACTTTAATATATACTGTTCTATAACTTAGAGTGGGCTTCTTTTTTCGGATTTATGTTTACGGACGATATATATATATATATAAAGGTGAAAGTAAAGAATACGTACACTTGGTGCTTGGGGTTAGGGTTCAAGATACATAGGTTTTGAGTCTACAGATACAAAACCAAACATGATAAAATCTTCTTTGCATTTCTTCAGTTTTGCCTTTTTAGCATTTGGTTCAGTTATTATTACAACTGATCATAAAAAAAATAAAAATAATAAATATTTTATTTCTATAAATTTAAAGTATCAAATTTATTATTAAACAATATTATGTAGTGATCTATTAAAAATATCGAATTTATTATGAAACTGTTGTGATTATAAAATTTAAATTATGTAGTTCTTGATTGTAATATATCATTGATTATATATTATACATCATTGATTCTTATGGAATAATTATTGAATTTTGTTTTCTTATTATTATTCTGTCTTAATATAAATTATTATTAACTAACAGTGTCTTTATTATCGAACAATATTGTGTAGATCTGAAATGGCTTCAATTTTTTATGGCTACGAATTCTCTGGGGACCACTGGTAGGTTCCAGGGACCACATTGGGAATCACTGCTTTAAACAATACTGGATGAAATGAATATTGAAATTATTTACAAATTTTGTTAGTACATGAAACATGTTATAATTTACAAGTTCCAGTAGAATATGTGACAAAGATAATATTCCTAGCTGAACTTATCCCCTTTAATTTTCTTGTACCAGAAACTTCCAACCCCAGCCAATATTAACGCCAGATAACTTACGCAGGACATTTTCATAATAAAGAAGAAAAAATTAAAAGGCTTTTTCTTTTAAACAAAAGAATTTTTATAAAGATATATATAAAGGATAGCTTTATGGTTGAAAAATTTGCTTCACACCCATGGGTTTCTGGGTTCAATTATGCTGTATGGTATATTGGGTAAGTGTCTTTTACTGTAGTCTTAGGTTGATCAATGTCATGTGAGTCAAATTGGGAGAATGATTCTATGAAGAAGCCCGCAAGATGTGTATGTGTGTGTGTTCATTTACATGTTTACTACTCTAGTATACTAGGCTATCAAAGGTTACTTTCAATGAACAGGCATCGTTAAAATGGGACCCTGCCCTATGTTTGGAATTATCTCTAATATTGATAGGGTCAATGAAAGACACCCAAAGACAGTGCCTGAGCATGGTCATAGCACACTGACTGAAATTAATAAAAGAAGAAACAATTCTAGGTTTCAAAACATTTTTTAATGATAAACATCCAAATGTAAAGACAATGTTAAATGACTTTTCTCGGTGTAAATGTATGCATACATGCATAAATGGAACTTCCTTCTAAGTAGAAGTTCACCCGAAACAAAAGTCATGGAAATTATTAGGATGAATATTCTTTGGGTGGGAGATCAGAATAAATAAAAGAATGCAAGTGAATGTGTCATGTAAAGTGGGATGGGTGGGTTGGTGAGGTGCACAGCTGCCTTCAGAAACAACAGTAAAAAATCTTTGGTTTCATAATGGTTGAATCATTCGCCCAAAACAATGAGATTTTTGTTTCTTTTTTAAGTGGGGGAATATTTATATTGATAGGAATCATTAATTAACAAGAAAATAATTATACATACACACACACATATATATATATATATACAAAACGAGAAAATGGAGAAATATATCCAAATCAATCATCAACCATCAGATAATACCGAATCAATACTTTATTAAACCACTACACAATAGCAATGATATTATACATTAATATAGTGCAAATATAACAAGACATAGAAATACATTTACATTGTAGCTGACAGCTGTTTCGGCCCATTTAACCTATTAGCCATATAAAGCAGGTATAAATGAGACATTAACAAGAATATCTCACAGAGAATTTAATGCAAGTATGAAAAAAATTTACATATAAATATAAATATGTGTGCATACACACTCATATTCTTACATATATATATATATACACAATAATACAATATAAACAATATAGATCAATATACATCAACAAACACAATAATGTTCCATATTGAACTCCACAGTTCCATAACCAACATCAAGAAACCACAACATGTACACTCACACTCAAAGCAGGCATATATATTGAACAGTCCAATATATTAAAATGTGCCATTTCACAAAAAGTCAATAAAATTAATATCACCACGACTGATACATATATATATTTCAATCATATATATACATATATCATATGTATATATACATATAAATATCATCAAATGCATGTATGTATCTGAATATGTCTTGTTTGATTTACATGTTTTTCGAGTCAAGTATGTTTTAAATTAAATCAGATGCCTTTCCTGTCATTAACACTTGACTGTGTTTTAAATAAGGAATCTCTTAATTACACATGTCTTGAAAGGCTTGAAGTAAGCAGACAATTTGTCAACCAGAGAAATGACAACAGCAAACCTTGTAGCTTGCAACTTTTATAGAGCACAAACATAAACAGATATACACACATATTATATAGATAGATTTCTTACAGGTTCCATCTATCAAATTCACTCACAAGGATTTGGTCAATCTTGGCTATCATAAGTGATACTTGGCGAAGTTTGCCATGCACTGGGACTGAGCTCAAAACCATATGATTAAGAAGGGAACTACGTGCCTGTGCCTTCTATCAGTCTTTCTGTACATATGTATGCGTGCATACATATATATATATATATATATATATATATACACACACATATAGTATGTAGATAGGCTTGTAATCGAAGCCGTGTCCTCGTGAAGCACACCTGTATATTCCAGTATGCCAATATTGTATGTAGATGTTATAATTGTGTGAGGTATGTATAAGAGTAGAAAAATATTGGAAAATAATATTTGCCGAGTAATTACGCATCAAAACAGTAGAGTGGAAAATATTTTTAGTATTATTTATTCACCATTGCACATGTTTCATTTGCTAGTACGAGTTAGAATATTATACATGTAAGAGAAAATTATAAAATATCTCTTATTAAAAACTCCTCAGACAGCGAATCAATTATCAGATTGAATAAAAAATAAGCAACGTTTTGAACCATGAAGAATTTGTACCAGATTTTTGCAGGGTTTTGAATTTTTGTTAAACATTTTTTTGCAGTTGTCTGATAATACAGATATAAACTTACCCAAATGCATCAATAAATTAACATTTATATTTTTTTTTCCCCATTCATACAATCATCTGAAAGGGAACTGTGAAAGTGCGATATTTGAGCAGTTTTGCAATTCAACTTCAAAAAAGGATGTAAAGCAGCTAAAACTGTTCATGATATCAATGAAACATTTGGTGGGGAAATGACCAGTAAGAGGTCAGCTTGAAAATGGTTTAAATGATTTTGCAGATTGTGAGCATTATGGACGCCCATCTGTCATCGATGACAGTCAAGTAGAGACTGTCATTGAGAAAGATCCATATAAAACCACTTGAGAACTGGCAAAAGAACTTCAAGTTAGTCAGAAAACTGCCTGCAACCATTTTCATGCAATCAGAAAATAAAAAAGGCTCGACAAATTTGAATGAAAATCAGAAAATGCTTATTGCTTCTTCTCCGCAACCAGACCAATCCATTTCTTGACCATATTGTAACTTGCAATGAAAAGTGGATTCTGTACAATAAAAAACGTTCTTTGCAGTGGTTGGAGCAAAATGAAGCACCAAAAACCTTCCCTAAACCCAAGCTCTTCAAAAAGAAGGTTATGGTGACTGCTTGGTGGTGTACTTTTGGAATCATCCATTATAACTTTTTAAAATCTGGAAAAAACATTACTGCAGAAACATATTGTCATGAAATTGCCAAAATGAAAGAAAAACCGCTAATCCTCTGTCCCAGACTGGTCAACAGAAGAGGGCCAATCATTCTTCATAACAATGCTTGACCATAAATTTCACTAATGATGCTCCAAAAGTTGAAGGAACTTGGCTATGAATTTCTTCCCCACCCAGCTTATTCCCCAGACCTTTCTCCTACCGACTACCACTTTTTCAAGCACCTTGATGGTTTCCTGAAAGAGAAGGAGTTAAAAAATCAAACTGATGCTGAAACTGTGTTCAAGGAGTTCATCAGCTCCAGAACTCCAGATTTTTATGTTACCAGAATAAACAAACTTGTAACTCATTGGCACAAATGTGTTGATTGTAATGGTACTTACTTTGATGAATAAGAACTACACATACAAACCTATCTGTAGATAGAATAACAAAAAGAGAGGAGAGACACAGGCAGTAATAGAGAAGCTAGTTATATTAGTCAGTAATTGTTAGACTTTTTGAGAAAATCTAAAATATATAAGTTTACTTGTATGTCTGTATCCAACAATGTATATTATTCTCAGACTTGCACGTTATTTGAAATACAAAAAGGTCACAAATTTCCACAACTTTCACATATATTGCTCAGATGAAACTTGGCTGAGTGACCCAAGTGTCTTATGTTCAGTAATCTTCTATTTATTAGACAAGACAAACATGTAAGCACTGAGGTGCGACTGGCACCTTTATTTATGATACTGAGAATGATGGATTTTAGTTCAAATAAGAATGCAATTATTTTGTTTAACATTGTTACAGTAGTTTGTTTTAATATTAAAAGTGATGTAATTCAATTTAAAAGATCTCTGATATCACTGTTAAAAACCAGTGTTCAATTCTTGTTTCATCTTAACTCCTTAACATTCAGATTGTTTATTCACATTGCTTTGAATTAATCATGCATTACCTGTAGCCTTGAGATTTAATTGATCTGATTGCTTATTTTTAGATTGACTTTCTAGAGGCCAGGCCTGACCGGTTTGAACATAAAACAGGTAGAATATTTGGGCCAGATATGGCCGGTTTAAATGCTAAAAGGAGAAACATATCAATTAAAATCTTTCTTGCTACATGGAGAGGAAGCCACTCTGTCATGTGTTAACATCATCAGATGATCTAGTTCTTATTCCCAATGTTTCAATAATGTGAAGTGTCATCATGTAGTCAACATCATTTAACATCCATGTTTCATGCTGGCATGGGTTGGACAGTTTGACGACGAAGAATTAATTGTTATGTCCAAATATACAATGAAACATCAATGCTTCATTGCATATATATAAGCAGATAAAAAAAATCATAGTGACTGCCTGCAAGCGAGTATGACTTAGTAATGTATATCATGCTTTCACTCATTATTTTAAGTGTCTACATAGTTACAAGCAGATAGACACTCTACTGACCTTCTCACCTTTATCTCATAATTTTGTTGATCCAAACACCTGATTAATAATTCAAGAAAGTAGTTATTTTACTCAGACTGTTCAAATTGATTATGTTTATTTACTTGGGAACATGACTATAAAAGAATTTAGCATCAAATTTGATTTCAACTTACATTTTCCACAGCTATTCTAACAACAGTGTAATAATACTTCTGTAACCTCTCGGAGGAAACATGACTCCTCCTTCACTCCTCTCCACCCTTCATTTATGGTTTGAGAATAATTCTATAATTGTTGTAAACTGGAATGGAACTTACTCTCTTTCTGCTCACATCCATTCTCCATTTAATGCTACTTGGTTTGCATCTTTTAGAGAGATAGATTAGATAAAATGGACTCAAAGACCAACTAGAAAGTGAAAGTAGTATCTAACTTAGGATGTCTCATAGATAGTGGTGGCAATGGTGTTGGAGGTGGTAGATGTGGTTATCATGGCAGTGGTGGTGGTGGTGTAGTGTTGACAGTGGATGTGTATGATGGCAGCAATTATAGTGTTGGTGTTTTTGCAGAGGTGGTGGTGGTGGCGGAAGTGGATGATGATGATAATGATGATGATAGAAGTAGTGGCATTGATTATGTTAGGATGTCTCAGTAGTGGTTGTGAAGATGATTCTGATATTGATAGTCTTTGCATTGAGGTGGTGGCAGAGTCAGAGTAAATAATAAGAGCCCAGTTAACACAAGATTCTTAAATTTTGGAGATCTTAAGATAGAGAGCAAGAAGATTCTTCAACTATTTTATAAGAAAGGGGTTAATGGCAGGTTGTATACCAAAAAATACATAAATAAATTACTGTTTTATTCTTTGGCAACACGTGTTTCATGAGGTACATCCTCGGGTTCCTAAATCACACCTTGTTTCCCTGGAACCCCTCTCAAGATGCCAACACAATCATCAAGCCCTGTTAGTGTGTGTGAAGAGACAGAGAGAGTAATGTGTGAAAGAGAGAGATAACTGAAATTTTTTACTCGGTGTATCATCATCATCATCATCATCATCGTTTAACGTCCGTTTTCCATGCTAGCATGGGTTGGACGGTTCAACCGGGATCTGGGAAGCCAGAAGGCTGCACCAGGCTCCAGTCTGATCTGGCAGTGTTTCTACAGCTGGATGCCCTTCATAATGCCAACCACTCCGTGAGTGTAGTGGGTACTTTTTATGTGCCAGTGGCACAGGTGCCAGAGGGGTCTGGCATCGGCCACGTTCGGATGGTGCTTTTTATGTGTCACCGGCACAGGTATCACAACTACTGTTTCCATTGATATTTGGTTTGATGTTCATGTACATGCACTTGACTCAACAGGTCTCCTCAAGCACAGTGAGATGTTCCGGGATTCAAGGTACTTTGAATGGGCAGGGGGTATGCGGAACTGGTGCCGGAAGCATCACGGGTCTTAGTAGTCACAGCACATCTCCAGAGATCTCAGTCCTTCGCCATTGCCTCGGTGAGACCCAACGCTCTGAGGTCATGCTTGCCTACCTCATCCCATGTCTTCCTGGGTCTACCTCTCCCCCTGATTCCTTCAACTGTTCGGGAGTGGCACTTCTTCACACATCTCTCCTTATCCATCCGCAGTACATGACCATACCATCGCAAGCGTCGCTCTTGCACACCGCATCTGATGCTTCTTATAATAATAATAATAATGAAATTATTGTATACAGTGCTCAGGTGCACCACAACTTGTCAGAAAGTGCATATAAAGTACATGCAGCAATGTAGAAATGTCTGGAAAGTGAACATGCTTGTGTGTGTATGGAGGGGAGAAAATCAAGTGTAGTGTTGGCGAATCTCAAGAAGCATGGAAGTTTTGAAGGATGCAGTGCTCCGACAACTAACAACCGATGCCGGCAGTTTGTTCCACGCTTCATGGGAGCTGTGCTGTTTTCTTACTTTGTAAATATGTCCACGGGTGTTAGATGGGTGGAGTTTGAAGAGGTGCTCAGAGTTATTGTTTGTGCGATGGTTGATAATTTTATGGGTGTCTGCCAAGTCAGCTGCCAGACGTCGGAGTTTTAATGTGTCCATGCCCAGGGAAGTAAGGCGTTCAGGATATGGCAAATTTGAGACTAGTGTTGTGGAGGGAGTAGGTGGACGCTGGGTTTCTCCTCCCAAAATGCATGGTGGTACATTTGTCCACAGCCAGCTTCAGTTGCCAGTCCATGATCCACTGCTGCATTGTGTCCAGGTCTGCTTGCAATAGAGATCCATAGTGTACAGGATTTGACCTCTTTATTTGGAGGTACAGCTTGATGTCATCTGCATATTTCAGCACTATGGCATTCTTTAAGTTGGCATCTATGTCATTAACATATGCAACAAATAAAAGAGGGCCAAGAACAGATCCCTGCGGCACACCAGATGTCATCTCATAGGGCGAAGAGTGCTGTCCTAGAACTGTGACAACCTCTTTTCGGCCGAAAATAAAGGACTTTAACCAGTTATAGAGTTCGTCTCTTACACCCAACGCAGAAAGCTTCACCATAAGTCTTTTGTGTGGCACAGAGTTAAAAGCCTTAGCAAAGTCCAGGTAAACAACATCCACCCAGGATCCGCGATCAGTGATTTGGGTAACGTCCTCAAGAAACTCGATGAGTTGATTACAGCAGCTGGAGTTAGGAATAAATCCGAATTGTGACGGCTGGCTGAGGCTGTGAGACTTCCAGAAGTTCCAGAGGGTTTCTCTGATACAGGATTCCATCAGTTTGGCGATGCAGCTAGTAAGACTGACGGGGCGATAGTTGACAGGCGATGTGCGGTCGCCTTTTTTTAACAGAGGGATGACACTGGCAGTTTTCCACTGTTCTGGAGTAACACCATTGTCGAGACAGAATTGGAAGAATAGAGAAAGTTGGCATAGAAGAAAGTACCCACTGCGTTTGAGAAGTAGGTATGTAACACCATTGAGACCAGGAGAGGCATAATTGCGTTTATTCTTTAGGTGGCGTTGCAGCATTGCTGGTGTAAATTGCATAGAAGATATAGAGTCCGATGTCAGTGGTGATGATGATGGAACATTTTGGTCTTCGACAGTAAAGATGCCGGCATAGCATCCAGCAATGATTTCTGCACATTCTTCGGGATTGCCAGTAATCTGTCCTGTGTGGGGATTGCGAAGGGGACCAACAGGAGAGTGGGGTCTCTGCTTTGAGTGCACATACTTCCAGAACCCTTTGCTGTCAGGGTTAGCTGCAATGCGTTGTTCAAATTCAAGCACTGCCTTTTTTGTCACCTGCTTGAGGTGGTTGGCTGACCTATTGCGCTTTTACCTGTTGCTCTCTGATTTATGCAATTTGTATTCCGTTCAGCATTACGGCGTTCTTTCCTGGCAAGTCGGACTGCTGCAGTCTCCCAAATTGCACTATTGGGTGGTTTTTTGTGCTTGCGTGGTACTGATGCTGCACATGCTGCCCATATTGAATTCAGAATGTTCTGGAGTATAGTGTCCACATCTCCAGAGGCATAAAATTCGCGCCAGTTTGGGCGTTGCAGCTCAGTACAATAAGAGCTCCAGTTTGCTTTATTCCAGTCAAAGCGGGCAATCTGAAGATGGTTGTGTTTTTTGTTACAACCAATCAGAGACAAGTCGGCCATGATCATGGAATGATCAGAGTCACCCAAAGGTTCTTCGGTAGCGACACTAATGATTGTTTCAGGAGAAGCGGTTAGTAGCAGATCCAAAGTCTTGTTACCTCTTGTGGGGGAGGTAACAACTTGGGACCAATTCGAATTCAGCACCAGTTCAAGAAAATCGTCTGCACTTTGCGGCCAACAGAAGGCCTCCCAGTCAATCTCAGGGAAATTGAAGTCCCCCGCAACATACACATATGTGGCTGTTTTCATGGCAGCCGCCCTGAGGAGATCAAAAAGCTGTGCGTCTTGGCGATAATTTGGAGGACGGTAAACGACTCCGAGCAGAAGTGTTGACATGGTCATGTGTACATTGCAGAAAAATACCTCCTGCTGAGATTGGTTCAAATCATCACAGGGGATTGCCGAAAGACTTGATCGAACATAAATCATCACACCCCCTCCACGGCGATTAATGCGGTCTTTGCGGAACAGGTTGTAGCCGGCTATGCTGAAAACTCCATCACAGAGTGCAGAGTGTGCCCACGTTTCCGTGACTGTGATGAAATCTGGGTTGATACTTTTGACGTAGGAGACAAAAAGATGCACCTTGTTGCATAAACTACGGGCATTCAAGGACAGCAGTTTATATCTGGATTTCAGATGATGATATACAGGGGATGGCTGATTGTTCTTGGTTAGTTTCCCCAAGATTTTTGCATTGCCAGTTGTTGTTGTGGGTGTAGTCTGCTCAGTCCAACTGGCATCCCTTATCCACAACTCACCAGACTTGATGAATGTCCAGATCTGCCCATCATCGCGGAGGCTAAAACTCTCCCGTGTCACAGAGTTGCGATTTAGGGAAGCCACGGATTCTTATGCCTAGCATTTCTCTCAGGGTGCTTACACTCTGTCGTGCATTCACACTGACATTACACATCCAGCGGATCATGCTAGCTTCATTTCTTTCAAGTCTACGCATGTCCTCTGCAGTCACGGCCCATGTTTCACTGCCGTGAAGCATGGCAGTTCGCACACATGCATCATACAATCTACCTTTCACTCTGAATGAGATACCCTTTGTCGCCAGTAGGGGTAGCAGCTTTCTAAACTTTTCCCAGGCTATTCGTGTTCTAGTGGTGACACTCTCTGAGCATTCACCCCACTACTAACTTGGTCACCCAGGTAGCGGAAACTATCAACTACTTCTAGTTTCTCTCCCTGGAGTGTGATGGAATCTGTTTTCTGAGTGTCTGTGGTGTCTATTGTCCCTGTGCATCTGCCGCACATGAAAGCTATCTTATCTGTTAATTTCCCTTTAATGTTGCTGCACCTCTTGTGCGTCCATAGCTTACATTGGGTGCATCTTATGGAGTTCCTACCTACACCTTTCCTACAGCTCGAGCAGGGCCACCTGCCCGATGGGGTGTGTGCTGAGTTCGCCTTTCTGCATACTATAACTTTGTTCTTCGCTACATTTACTCTAAGGCCCTTTGATTCCAACCCTTGTTTCCACACCCGAAATTTCTTTTTTAGTTCCGGTAGCGATTCTGCTATGAGGGCCAGGTCATCAGCATAGAGGAGCTCCCAGGGGCAACCTGTTTTGAATTCCTCTGTTATTGCCTGGAGGACTATGATGAATAAAAGGGGACTGAGGGCTGAGCCCTGGTGTACACCTACTTCTACCCGGAATTTTTCACTATATTCGTTGCCAATCCTAACCTTGCTGACAGCCTCTCTGTATAGAGCCTGTACAGCCCTTATTAGCCATTCGTGAATCAACAGTTTCCGCATCGACCACCAGATAAGGGATCGGGGAACCCTGTCAAAGGCTTTCTCCAAGTCCACAAAAGCTATGTAGAGGGGTTTATCTTTAGCTAGGTATTTCTCCAGCAGTTGTCGGACCAGGAATCTAGCATCAGTGGTGCTTCTACCCGACACAAAACCGAACTGCATCTCATCTAAGCAAATTCTCTCCCTAATGAGATGGGTTATGACCCTCTCTGTGGCCTTCATCACCTGATCCAACAGTTTAATACCCCTGTAGTTATTTCTATCTAGAGCATCACCCTTACCCTTGTAGTAGTTGACTCCATTATGAACTACCTGGTTAACAATACGGGTGACTAGGCCATAGCCCGCATAACCAGCTGTTTTAAGCATCTCAGCAGTGATTCATGATGGGCCGAGGGCTTTACCTGGTTTCATATCCTTAATTGCCTTAACTACAAGGGAGCTGTCTATTTGGATAGCTGGTCCCTCTACTGGGTCAACATTTGGCAGGCTCTCCTCCTCTCATTCATTCTCCACATTCAACAGTCTTTCATAATGGCTTCTCCAAGCCTCTTTCTTTTCACCAACAATAAAAGCAAGTGCCCCATCATCCATGCGGACACATTTCTCCCCTGTAACATCACTATTTTCTCTGACACAGTTCTTTGGTCCTCACGTCGCTGGACATTGGCAAACTTCTTTTCTGCTATGTGTGTGTGTGTGTGTGTGTGGTGTGTGTGTGTGTGTGTGTGTGTGTGTGTGTGTGTGTGTGTGTGTGTGTGTGTGTGTGTGTGTGTGTGTGTGTGTGATGATAGGCAAAATCGACCTCGGCGGAATTTGAACTCAGAACGTAACGGCAGACGAAATACGGCTACGCATTTCGCCCGGCGTGCTAACGTTTCTGCCAGCTCTTTGCTTTTCTAATATTAAATTTCTTGCCTTTTGCACAAATAAATACAATAAGTGAAATGAAACGCATTAGCTTAGAAACGAAATCTTGTTAGAAGCCTCGTCACTGAGATGCCACTTCTTAATAGCAAACGAAAGCAAGTACTAACAGAATGGAAACATTTTCAATTTAATACATGTGGCTTATTAACTAGTTTTAAATATTGTTATTAGAAGGTGGCTGACTATAGAATCCTGGAAACATGAGTACGTTAAATAATTAGAAGGATGCGCTTGTTTACATTTAAGATGTTTAATACGTCACCAAATTGGTGGTCGAGACGGAGTAAATAAAATAAAGCCGAATGACGGAATATCATTGGTTAAAATTCTAATTATTAAACAACGTTAAACTTAGAAGTTACAATTCCGTTTTCATTCTGGTTTACAATTAAGTTTACTTTTGACACATTCTACCAGTATATGAAGTTTCAAATTGTTTGGTTCAGTAGGAAAAATTTGAAAAAACTGGCTTCAGAATAGAAAAGATCCCAAACAGGGGACAGTCATTAGTCAGAATATTGATGACGTCCTTTTCTGCTTGAATAGTCACCTAACAAGTACAGACAGGGGGCAGATCTAATGTAGCTATAAGTTGTGATTGGGCAGAATCTGCATGACGTCCCGTTCTGCTTGACTAACGAAGCGACTGGTCAGGACAGGAAACAAACAAGAGGCAGTTATAATGCAGCGATTTTTCAAAATAATGATGACGTCCCGTTCTGCTTGACTAACGAAGCGACTGGTCAAAACAGGAAAACAAACAAGAGGCAGTTATAATGCAGCGATTGGTCAAAATAATGATGACGTCCCGTTCTACTTGACTAAAGCCACCTAACGAAACGATTGGTCAAAACGTTGATGACGTCACACTACGCTGAATTGACCATCTAACAGGCATTATAAAACCGAACACTTCACAAAAACTCATTAGAACCACCCAGCGAACATCCACCATGGGTCATCACATTTGCTTAAGGTAAAAATGAATTCCTCGCTCTTTCGGAAACATCAATCTTCTGTATTGACCGCTTTCCACCACTTTGATCTGTTTTTTGTATTGAATACGTATCGCCACCGTGGGCCACTGCATCGAACACTTTGAACATATACTTCAAACTATATATCAACTATACATGAACTATATATCAACTATACATGAACTCTAAGATGTCTGACTCCGTTGTGTATTATAAATGAATTTCTTGTGTTTGACGGCATGAGCTGTCTTTTTTTATATATAACTTTTTTTGATAAAGTTCATTTCAGGAACTGAAACATGTTATAATGTATATATATAAAAATTAAAAATTGTATAATACAGCAGCATTTTCGAACTTCATTTTTTACAAATATATACCTACTCGTATACGAGCTAATCCTATTATAAATATATATATATATACATATATACATATATATATATATATATATACATATATATATATATATACACAAATACATATATATATATATATATACATATATATATACACATATACATATATATATACATATATAACATATATATATATACATATATATATATATACATACACACACACATATAATATATATATATATTACGTACACACACACATATATATATATATAGATATATATATATACGTACACACACACATATATATATATTATATATATATATATATATATATATACGTACACACGTACACACACACACATATATATATATAATATATATATATATATACGTACATATATATATATATAAAGATATAGATAAAAAAATTAATGAGTGCGACACGTCCAATACCAAGTTTATATGCACCTTTTTTGTTGGACTTTACTCGATAATGTTTTCTTCTATCCTTCCGTAATTCCCTTTTCTCCCCTTCCCTCCTTCACTGTTTTCTATCTGCCTCTCTCTCTCTCGTTGCTCACACGTGACCAAATCTTTCTTTACCTACATGGACGTTCAAGACTGGACTTTTTTCGCTCCTATCTTTTCTCTTTTCAAAGAAAATATTTCTCCCAGCATTCACTATTTTCCTCTTGTTGCTTAGGTGTTCAACATGTTTGTTCACGTATTTCATGTTGTTTGCACCGTTGATGATGTCCTGTACCCATTTATGCATATGTATATATTTGTATGTATGTGTATATATATATATATATATATATATATATATATATATATATATATATATATATATATATATATATATATATATGCATATATATATGCATATATATATGCATTTTATATATTATACATATATATACATATCTAGTATATAATATCTGTTCTGTCTGTCTATGTGTTTGTCTTCTAGGATCCCGGGCATCCTCCTTCCGATTGTGCTCAAATTTGATATGTAGACACCGATGGTGTCAGGGCGTGTATCAGCCTTGAAAAAGTTACAAAAGTCGATTCCAGGTGAGAATGTGATCGATAAAACCGTGGGAACGTGCATTTGTATGCGCAAGTACATCAGCTTTTGCGATCGATACTATGCGTATGCGAGAAAAATGTACGTGTACTTTGTGCAAAAAAAGCCAACTGGCTTGAAATAATGCCACAAAATGCAGCATATTTAAGAGAGCAAAAAGTAAGATGCAAAAGAGATATTTTCTTCAAACTTGGCATGAAGGAAGGAAAGACTATTTAGTTTCTCAAGATTTTTTTTTTTGCCTTAACTTCATTTAACAAAACCAAAAGTTTTATTGAAATAAAGGCATGCTTAATTATTTTTTAATGAAAAGAAAACACTGATTTATTCAAGAAAGAAAATACTATTTTCTTGCTAATAAATGATTTATCATGTTTGTGTTCTCCCAGTCAACAGTCTTATCATTACTGTTACTTTAAACTCTCCGGTTGCATATTTGCGAGAATAAAATCGTTTTTCTTTGGAAAAGAAAAAAGTCTATCTTTATTTCTTCTTTTGCTACTGTCTCAAATTTGGGTTAAGTCCGTGTTTCTCAAAGGCGAGGCCTATGGGACGGTCGGACAAGTTGTTTTTAGAAAATTTGGTTTAAATGTTTGACAACTCTGCACCGTCCATTGGACGGGGTGGCGTTTTGCTCGTATAAAATATATACATATATGAAATGTATATATAATATATACATATGTATATATAATATATGCATATGTACATATAATATATACATCAGCATCATCATCATCATCATTTAGTGTCTGTTTCCATGCTAGCATGGGATGGATGGTTCAACTGGGGTCTGTGAAGCCGGAAGGCTTCATCAGGCCCAGTCAGATCTGGCAGTGTTTCTATGGCTGGATGCCCTTCCTAACGCCAACCACTCCATGAGTGTAGTGGGTGCTTTTTATGTGCCACCCGCACAGGTGCCAGACAGAGCTGGCAAACGGCCACGAACGGATGGTGCTTTTACGTGCCACCGGCACGGGGGCCAGGCGAGACTGGCCACGGACACGAACGGATGGTGCTTTCACGTGCCACCGGCACGGGAGTCAGGCGAGGCTGGCAACGGACATGAGCGGATGGTGCTTTTACGTACCACCGGCACGGAGGCCAGGCGAGGCTGGTAACGGACACGAATGGATGGTGCTTTTACGTTCCACCGGCACGGGGGCCAGGCGAGGCTGGCAGCGGACACGAACGGATGGTGCTTTTACGTGCCACCGGCACGGAGGCCAGACGGGGCGGCGCCGGCAACGACCACGATCGGATGGTTCGCTTAACCACAGCTGCAATTTCCACTGATGTTGATCGACCTCAATTTTAGTTCTGCTTCCTGATATCTGATTTGATTTGGTTTGATTTTGATTTTGATTTTGACTGTTCTCACTGGTCTTGCCAGGTCTTCTCACACACAGCATACTTCCATAGGTATCGGTCTCTAGTCATTTCCTTGGTGAGACCTAAAGTTCGAAGGTCGTGCTTCACCACCTCGTCCCAGGTTTTCCTGGGTCTACCTCTTCCACAGGTTCCCTCAACTGCTAGGGTGTGGCACTTTTGCACACAACTATCTTCACCCATTCTCGTCACATGCCCATACCAGCACAGACGTCTCCCTTGCACACCACAACTGATGACCTACAAGCAAGAGCGCCTGCAGTGAAGCCACTGATCAGCTCCAAGAATAAAAAGTGTCGTCTTACCTTTGCAACCGAACATGTGTTGTGGTATTAAGAAAAATGGCAAAATGCATTTCAGTGATGAATCTAAGTTTATGCTATTTGGCTCAGATGGGAAAAGGTACGTTCATAGAAAAGTAAGTGAAAAATTGTTGCCTAAATGCTTTAAGACTAGTGTTAAATTCGGTGGAGGAAGCGTCATGGTTTGGGGAATGATATCTGGAGATGGTGTGGGCCCTTTGGTGCGATTACATGGAAAGTTAAATGCAGGAGTTCATAAACATGTCTTTGCCTGTGCTGAGAAATTCAACTAAGCGACCACCCATATTCATGCATGACAATGCCCCATGTCACAAGGCTAAGGTGGTCATGAACTTCCTCAAGGCTGAAAAGTTTATTGTTATGGATTGTTATGCCGAAACAGCTGTCAGATATGATATAATTACATATTTTATTTTATATTTTATATTTCTATTTCCTTGTCTATTTATATTTACTATATATTTTGTATAATGCCTTTACTGATATGTAATGGTGTAATAAAGTATTGATTGGGTATCATCTGTTAGTTGATGTTTTATTGATTTAAGTATGTTTCTCCATTTTCTAATTTTGTAGTATTAATTTACGGTAATATTATTACCTTTGCCCATATAATACAATAGATGAACTAATTGCTTGGCAATTTTTAACATCTATGTATTAGTCTTGTTGGGTACCTATCTAGCAGTATATTGGATATATGTTATCCCATGGTGGGTTGAATTTTTCAACCCCTATCTCATTTTATAACATATATATATATATATATATATATATATATATATATATATATATATATAAACATATACACATCTACATATCTCTATATTATTTCTGAAATGCAAAAAGTTTGTTTGTTTGTCTGGTTTTGGCATTGAGAACGGGTTAAAGACCACTAGATCCCGTCGGATTGACTCCAAAATTTACAGGGACATGTAAAATGAGGTGAGGATGTGAGTGGGCTAGGTTAGAAATCCCCATCTTAAAAGGTGTCGTTGCTAGGGCCAAAAACGCACTTTGACAAGTCTACTCTCATTCTTTTATGTATCTGTCTTCCTCCATCACTCACTCTCTTTCCTCCCTTCCTTTCACATTCTATCTATAACGTCGTTTCACAGCGTCTACCTCCCTTACCTTCACTTTCTCTCTATAACGTCGTTTCACAGCGTCCTATATCCCCCTCCCCGCCTTCGACAGCGCTTTCACACACACTCTCTCTCTCTCTCTCTCTCTCTACGTCTGTCTGCATTCATAGATAGAATTATCATCGCCAACACCACCACACAATCATGAGAACAAATAATATGAATCAGATATTTATTGGGTTAATTTATATATGTGTGTGTGTGTATGTGTGTTCTATATATAAATATGTATATAT
>NC_042997.1:75230761-75281307 GCF_006345805.1 Octopus sinensis
AAAGACAGGTCAAAAAACATCATATGTGTGTGTTGTTTGTAGTGTGTGTGTGTGTGTGCATGTGTGTGTTCGTGTGTGTATACGTAGAGTGTGGGTGTGTGGCGTAACCCTAGTACGTGTGTGCTTGGACGTGCGTGTGTGTGTGTAGGGGGATGTATATGTGGGTTCATTTGTGTGAGAGTGTATGTATGTGCGTGTATGTGTGCGTTTGTATGTGTTTGTGTGTATGTGTGCGTGCGCGGATAGGTGTATATTGTGTATGTATATCTGTCGGTGTGTATGTGAGTTTGTGTGTGTTTGTACGCGTGTATGTGTGTGTGAGTGTATAGTATATATAAATGTAAATGTTTGTGTGTGTGTGCGTGTGTGTGTACGTGCGTGCGAGTGAATATATGTATATATGTGTGCGTGTGTGTACAATGTAGGGGCTTATATGTGTGTTTATATGTGTGTATGTATGTGTGTGTGTATGTGTGTATGTTGCGTGTGTGTATGTATGTATGTGTGTATGTGTGTGTATGTATGTATGTATGTGTGTGTGTGTATGTGTGTGTATGTATGTACGTACGTATGTATGTATGTACGTATGTGTGTATGTATGTATTTTTGCATGCGTGTATGTGTGTATGTGCGTGTGTGTACATATGTATGTTTATGTATGTGTGTGTATGTATGTATTTATGTATGTAGTGTATGTATGTGTGTGTATGTATGTATGTGTGCATGCGTGTATGTGTGCATGTGTGTGTGTTTGTATGTATGTATATATGTGTGTGTATGTGTGTGTATGTATGTATATGTGTGTGTATGTATGTGCGTATGTATGTGTGTATGTGTGTGTATGTATGTATGTATGTGTATGTGTGTAAGTTTGTGTGCATGTATGTATGTATGTACGTGTGTGTGTATGTATGTGTGCGTGCGTATGTGTGTATGTATGTATGTATATGTATGTTTGTGTGTGTATGTATCTATGTATGTGTGTTTGTATGTGTGTATATATGTATGTATGTGTGTATGCGTGTGTGTATGTATGTGTGTGTATGTGTGTAAGTGTGTATGTATGTGTGTGTATGTATGTATGGATGGGTGTATGTGTGTAAGTGTGTGTGTGTATGTATGTATATGTGTATGTATGTATGTATATGTACGCGTGTGTGTATGTATGTATGTGTGTATAGTATGTGTGTGTGTATGTATGTATGTGTGCATGCGTGTATGCGTGCATGTGTGTGTCTGTATGTATGTATGTATATGTATGTGTGTGTGTATGTATATATGTGTCTATGTATGTATGTGTGTATGTATGTGTGTATGTGTGTATGTATGTGTGTGTATGTATGTAAGTGTGTGTTTATGTATGTGTGTATGTATGTGTGTGTGTATGTATGTGTATATATGTATGTATGTGTGCATGCGTGTATGTGGTATGTGGTGTGGGTACGTATGGTGAGATATGTATGTGTGTGTATGTATGTATATGTATGTATGTGTGTAAGCATATATGCATGTGTGTATGTGTGTGTGTTGTAGTGTGTATGTGTATTTGTGTATGTGTGTGTGTGTATGTATGTATGTATATTATGTGTTTGTGTGTATGTGTGTGTATGTATGTTGGTGTGTATAGTGTATCTGTGTATGTATGGTGTTGTATGTATGTATGTATATATGTTGTGTGTATGTACGTGTGTGTGATGTATGCATGTATGTATGTGGGTGTATGTATATGTGCGTGCGTGGTGTGTGGGTGGGTATGTGTTGTGTGTATGTATGTGTGTAGTATATGTATGTGTGGTATGTATGTATGTGTGTATGTATGTGTGTGTGAATGTATGTATGTGTGGCATATGTGTCTGTATGGTGTGTATGTATTTTTGTGTGTATGTATGTGTGTGTATGTATGTATGTGTGTGTGTATGTATGTATGAATGTATGTATGTATGAATGTATGTATGTATCTGTGCGTGTGTGTGTATGTATGTATGTATGTATGAATGTATCTATGTATGTATTGTGTGTGTACGTATGTATGTGTGTGTACGTATGTATGTGTGTGTGTGAATGTATACGTGTGGGGGGGGTTGAGTTGTGTGGGTGTGTGTATGGGTGTGGAAGTATGTGCGCGTACATGTGCATGTACGTTGTGTGTGTGTGGTGTGTTGGGAGTAGGTGTGTTCGTGGCTACGTGAGTATGTGTGTGTGACTGCATAAGGACAATTATAAAAAATTTTTAAAAAATTAAAAAATAAATAATAATTAATAAACAAAAAATAAAAAATAAAAAATAAAAGATGCGGGGAGGAGAGATGAAGCGCAGTCACTAAGAGGAGGGGGCGTTTTGTGTTGAGTCCGTGGGGTTAGAGTCCGTAGAAGGAATATGAACCGTTGCTCCAAGTGAAGCCTAGATTGGGGAGAGCCGTTGTGGGGGGCAAGACCAAACACCGAGATGTCCTCGGGGAATGGCTGGGGAGTGGAAGTGCCGTGCGACGGGAAAATGGGAAAATAGACGTACATCCCGCAGATGCTCGGTGAATCGGTCTGACAACGGCGTCCCGTCTGTCCTATATACAGCATCCTGCAGCGGTTGCATTTATGCAGTATATGAGTCCAGACGAGGTGCACGTAAAGGAATACCCGATACGTACAGTTCGCCGGTTTGGACCGGTGACAGCAGTGGTGTTGGTGATGAGGGGGGTGCAGGTGTTGCAGTGGATCTGGAGCATGGAAGGATCCGAGTGGGGCCGAGGGGGAAGAAGGAGGGGTGCTACAGACAGGAGGTCGCGTAGATTCCGGGCTCGTTTGAAGGAGGACAAGGGTGGGTTGGGGAAAATGGGGTGGGTGTGGAATCGAGCTGGAGACGACGGAAGGCACGAAGTATCTTCCGACGAAGGGGTAGAGTAGAGGGGTGTGGAAAAGGAGGGGAAAGGGGTTGCGGTTTGGGGGGGTGTTTGGAAGGAGAAAGGGCGGTGGTGTGGTGCGGTCGATGCGACGAGCGCGGGCGAGGGCGTTCAAGACCAGGGTAGGTGGGTATCCTCGAAGCCTGAACAGGCGGGCCAGGTATTGAGACTGGGTCTCGAAATCCTGGTCGCGGCATGCACAAGCGTCGGAGGCGGAGGAAGGGGAGTAGGGGATAGACCGATTGGTTGTGGAGGGATGGGAGGAGGAGAAGTTGAGATAGAGGTGGGAATCCGGGGTTTGAAGAAGGCGGAGTTGGTGAGAGAGTGGGAGGTGTGGTTGATGCTGAGTGAGATATCTAGGAAGTTAACGGAAGTATTGGATATGGTGGAAGTGAATTGTAGAGAGGGGTGGAAGTTAGAGAGGAAAGAGATGAAGTGGCAGAGTTGTTCGCGGGAAAGAGAGGTGGCGCCTATACAGTCGTCTATGTAACGACCATATAGTTCTGGGGTCGGCCCGGAGAATTGGGAGAATGCTTGGGCCTCAAGTAGCCAACAAAGTGATTGGCGAAATTGGGACACATTCTCCTTCCCATCGCGACCCCGGACACCTGTTGGTACGTTTCCCCGGCGAACGTGAAACAGTTGAGGGCTAGGACGAGCTCTGCCAGGCGGAGGAGGGTGGGGGTGCTAGGGGTGGGGTCGGGGCGATGGTCGATGAAGTGTTGGAGAGCTAGGAGACCGTCGTTGTGGGGAATCACCGTATACAGTGATTTGATGTCAAGGGTGAAGAGGAAGTGAGAGGGACTGGAAGGGAAGGAAAAGGAATTGAAGAGACGGAGGGCGTGGTTGGTATCATGTATGTGGGAAGGGAGGGTTTTGACTAAAGGGGACAGGATGCAGTCGAGGTATAGGGAAATGTGTTCAGTTGGGCAATTACCTTTGTCCGCCGGTTTGATGACAATGTCATTGCGGCGACAGAGGTGGCGAAGGGCAACCAATTCAGCCTGTGTGAGGTTTTCTCGGAGAGGTCTTTTTTAAAAATCAAACCGGTTTACCAACGCGTTGCAGTCGTTCACAAACGAGTCTAGGCTACTGAATTGCCCGGGGGCGGCGTCCAGTTGGATGGGCGGCGCCCCCAGCTCAAAAAGCAATCCTTGATTATCGTGACGTGCGGAGACGCGTGGTAGAAGGCGCAAAGTTTGAGGCGGCGCAGGAACTGGTTGACGTCCGTCCGAGTCTCGAATTCGTCACATGGCGCGTGAGAGGGCGTGAAGCGGAGTCCCTTACTGAGGAGAGAGCGCTCGGGTGCAGAGAGGGGGAGATTGGGGGGTATAGTGACAACAGTGCGAGGAAGGGACGCGGGTGGGGGTGGTGGGATGAGTGGGGTCGGGATGAGGGGGGTGTAGAGGTGTGGGGAGGAGAGTGGGGGTGGTTAGGTGAAGTGGGGGTAGGCGTAGAAAGGTCAGGGTGGGGTGTGTGTTGGTCCGTGGAGGGGAAGGGGAGGGGTGGAGAGATTCGGGGGAGCTGGAGGGGAGGAAGAGGAGGATGTGGAGGAGAGGGGAGGGGAAGGAGGTGAAGGGTTGAGGAGGTGCTGGAGTTTTTTGTTTTTTGTGTGTGTGAGGAAATTATGAAGCTGGTGGTTGAGATTAAGAATGAAGCGGAGAATAGGTTGGGTGAAGAGTGGAGGGCAGAGGAAGGAGAGAAGAAGGTAAGCTTGAGGAAGTAGGTGGTCAAAGGAGTGGAGGAGAGAGCGGGTAGAACGGATGGTAGCACGGATGAGGAGGCGTGAAGTGCGGACGAAGGTGGGTTCGATGAAGGGGAGGAATAGGAGGTGGCGTGGAACTTCAAGAGGAAGCCACGGGGTGTGACGTGATAGCGGAGGCAACGGCTGAGGAAGGAGAGATGGCTAGAGTGGCGAGTTTTTTTAAAAGGTAAGTGAGAGAGTTTTTTTGCGGGTTGTAAGCATTGGGGGGGGGGGGAAGAAAGCGAGAAAGCGGCTAAGAAGGGATTGAAGGTGTTGGACGAACGAGTGCAAGTCAGGCATGTTGGGAAGTGGTGTAGGTGTAAGTGGTGGTGATGACACAAGTGGAAGAATGGAGGTGGAAGAAGAAAGGTAAAGAAGGAAAAAGGAAAAATACAGGGAGATAAGTTCAGGAAAAGAGTTCAGGAGAAAGTTAAATAAGAGTCACGGACAGATATATATATATGTATATATGTCTGTATATCTATTTATGTGTGTGTGTATATATAAAGACTCCGCCGGTTACGACGACGAGGGTCCCAGCTGATACGATCAACGGAACAGCTTGCTCGTGAAATTAACGTGCAAATGGCTGAGCATTCCACAGACACGTGTACCCTTAACGTAGTTCTCGGGGAAAATCAGCGTGACACAGAGAGTGACAAGGCTGACCCTTTGAAATACAAGTACAACTCATTTTTGCCAGCTGAGTGGACTGGAGCAACGTGAAATAAAGTGTCTTGCTCAAGGACACAACGCGTCGCCGGGAATCGAACTCACAACCTTACGATCATGAGCCGAATGCCCTAACCACTAAGCCACGCGCCCTCACGTGTATATATATATATATATATATGATTGATTGATTGATTGATTGATTCTAGTTTCAGCTCATGAGCTGTGGCCATGCTGGGGCACCGCCATTTGGTGTTGCTACATGGTTTTACTTCACGAATGCTTTTTAGCAACTGCCATTTGGTGCATGAGAGAGTTCGATGCAGCTGCCCTCATCTGCACCTACTGCCGTGAAGTTGGTTCATCTGGGATACCTGACAAGAAGAGATCCAGTTTCATTTTAAAGACATCTGCATCCACCCCATGCAGGTCTCTTAGGTCATTCGGGAGGATATTGAAGAGCTGTGGGCCTCGGAAGCCCAGGCTATCACAGTATCTTGTCCTACATCTTGATGGCAAATTGGAGTCCTTGGCACCACGCAGTGGCGCCAGTTCTGGCATTTGTGTAACTCTCGATGCCAAAGTTTGGGACAAGTCCTTCCAGGATCTTCCAGATGTATATTATGGCATATCTTTCCCGCCTACGCTCCAAGGAATAGAGTTTTAATCTCTTGAGTCTTCCCAGTAGCTTATATTCTGCACAGAGGCTATCTTCTTCGTGTAGCTACGTTGGATCGCCTCAAGTTCTGTGATCAACTTGACACTGGATGGTGACCATAGCTGAGAGCAATAGTCAAAGTGGCTTAGGACAAGTGTCCTCCAGAGGACCATCATGGTTTCTTGTTCTGAGAATCAATCAAAGGTCCTGAGAATCAATCCGGCCAGTCGTCTACATTTCATTGCCAGTTTAGCAACATGTACACGAAAGGTTGCGTCATCACTCATGTAAATACCCAGGTCACGCACTGATTGTGCCTCTGGGTTGCAATTCCTCGGGTCCAGTGTATTCATTGGGTTCTGCATTTAGTTTTGCATGCTGATAGCATAAAGCTTGAAACTTTTCAGCATTGAACTGCATGCTATTCTTTTCAGCCCACTTGTATATTTTGTCCAGCTTACATTGCAGGCGTTTAGTGTCCTCAAGGTTCTGTATTGCCTGTGAAACTTTTGTATCATCTGCATAACTTGTGATCGTGGCTCTCTGCGTGACTGAGGGCATGTCTGAGAGGGCCATTATGAACAGTAGTGGTCCTAAAACAGTGCCCTGCGGAACACCGCTCACTATTTGCATGTAAATGGAAGTGGCTACTACCACCTGTCTTCTATCTTTCAGAAAGTCATGAAGCCATTCTCCCAGTTTTCCAACTATGCTAAGATCATGCAGTTTGTGACATATCATTCCATGATCGACTTTATCAAAGGCCTTTGCTAAGTCGAGATATATCACTTCCACATTTGAGTGGTTGAGCAGCCGTTTCAGCACCCAGGCATAGTGTTGTAGGAGCTGAGTTAAGCAGCTTCTTCCTGGTTGTTGGGTGTCAGGCAGCAAGTCATTTTCTTCAAGGAAGCTGATTAGTTTCCTTCTGACTATTCGTTCCATGACCTTGCTGATGTGTGAGGTCAGAGAGATATGTCTGTAGTTCTTGGCCTTCGCTCTGCTACCTCCTTTATGAATAGGGCATATTTTACCTTCAGTTTTCTTGGAAGTTTGCCAGCTGCAAGGAAGCTCTGAAAGAGGAACTGCAGTGGTCTTGCTAGGACTCTCTTACATGCTTTTAGGAGGATTGCCGGGAATCCATCGGGGCCAGTAGCTGAGTCTGTTTTCATTTCATCTATAGCCTTGGTTACATCGTCTTCCTTTATATCGATGTAATCTATCGTCGCCGCCTCTGATTTTATATCTGCAGTGGTAAAAAAGTCAGTTGGATTGGTGATTTGGAGATGCCCAAGGGGTGGAGTGAAAACACTCTTGAATTGCTCATTCAGTATTTCACTTACCCTCATTGGTTTTCCTGTGAATGTGCCATCATTTTAAAGGAGTGGCCCTATCCTACAGTGCACCGTAGCTGTTTCTTTGGCATACCTGTAGAAAGCTCTGGGGTTAGATTTTATGTTGTCTATAGCCCAGGCTTCTTTGTCTGCTCTTTCCTTTTCATGGGAGAGTTGCAGACATTTTTCAATTTCCAACAGTTTTATTTTCAGGACTTTTCACTGCTTTCAATTTGTTTGTTTAGGCGATTTGAAATTTTTGTACGCCCGTCTCATTAAAAATTTTCCTCTCTTGGATTTTTGTTCTTGTGTACAGTGGCCTTTCTCTCTGGGACAAATTTGTAGCATATGGTTGCATTACAGACA
The DNA here is from genome assembly GCF_006345805.1 of Octopus sinensis. Classification (NCBI taxonomy): domain Eukaryota; kingdom Metazoa; phylum Mollusca; class Cephalopoda; order Octopoda; family Octopodidae; genus Octopus; species Octopus sinensis. The sequence continues at coordinate 75,238,430 of NC_042997.1, forward strand.
TGAATTGTTGAAGTTTCACGCCGATGTCTGGCGAGGAGAGACATTCAGGCCAGTTTTGTTCGAGGATCTCTTTCTCAATTTGTTTCCAGTTTGCCTTATGGAAGTTCAAGCTGGAAAGATTCTGAGGGTTTCTTGTAGGCTGCATGTCCGTGCTCTCTTTTGGCCCGTACATGGTCAGCTCTACCATGTTGTGATCCGAGAGTAGTGTCGGTGTCACTTTCACATTATGAATAAGATCCATATTATTTGTGAATCTGAGATCCATATGTTACCTGCCCTGGTTGGTTGGAGTATTATTTGCTCCATGTACAAAGTGTTGATAAGGTTCAGGAGGGACCTCGCCTGTCCTCATTCGCATCGTGTTATTCCTGGAGAGAAAGGCCCTCGGGCCATCTGACATTGGGCAGATTGAAGTCTCCATAAGAAGTACACTTATGTGTTGTTCTAATGTGACTAGAACTTCTATTTTTATAAGGCAGTCTTCAAACTTGCCTACATGGCTTGGGGCATATGGAGGGCGATATGTACCACACACACAACTACACCAAGTTGCCTTATATGTACAATTAGGTGTCACAACCGAATTTGAGTATGACAAAAGGACCTGGGGAGTGAGGTCCTCGCGGATGTACATAGCAACTCCTCCATGACTCCTTTCTTTTCTGTCGGTCAGTAGTACACATGGTATGTGTATTTCTGCATAGCTATGTCCGGTTTCAGGTGTGTTTCCGTAAGTGCTATGCATAAGGCTTGATTGCATGCAACAAGGTCTCTCAAGAAAGGGATTTTTGTCCTGTTACTGAGTGTTTGCAGTCCTCTGATGTTCAGTAGGAGCATCGAGGTGAGGTGTATGCTGTTGCCGGCGGTGTCCACCCTGGGTCTATTTGCTGTGGTGGTCTTTGTATATTGGGGGTAGTCCCATCTGCGAGCTTGGGTTTGATGAAGCCAGGTTAGCTGCTGTACAATCTTTTGTGCCATGCACAAAAAAGATTCTTGTTCAGCAGCTGCCCTTTCAACAACATCATGTTGGCGGTTTGTGGGCACGCACCACATCTGCGTACCTCCGTTTTGGGGCAGGTGGTGCGTGGGTCCATCCCTTTTCCTTTTGTTAGTTTGTTTTGATCGTTTCGTGTCTCTGCGGCAGGGTCCCCGATGTGCAAAACGGCAGCCTGCACCTTCCTCTCCATGCCAGCAGGTACCTCTCAGGTAGAACCTACACACCCGTGTGGGCTGTTTGTTTCCATCCTTTTTGGTATATGGATAGTCAGTTTTACTTCTATTCTTGGCTGTTACATTTTTTGGTTTTGTTTGAGTTTTTCTTTTAGTTTTTCCTCCTTTTATTTCTTCTTTGGGTTCTTCATCTCCATGGCTTTTGGTGCTCGTAGGAGCACTTGCACTTGGGTTTATTTCCCTGGCAGGTTTCTCACTTGAAACCTCTTCCCGGGTGTCTACTAGGTGGCGGTGACTTCTTTCATCAGCACCTGTGTCTCCATCCTTGCCATCTTTACTTTGTTCGTTCTCAAAGATGGCATCAAGCGTGCCAATGTGAGATCTTGTAAGTGCATAGGAGCGTATAAACTCCTGCTTCTTCCGCTCTATCTGAGCTATTGTCCTTTTATAACTACCGCTCTTCAGCGCAGCTGTAATTATATTGTTAGGATTATCTTCGTCGGCGCATTGCCAGGCTCGTACGAACAACGCCAATTCGTCACGTCTCCAGGTTCTGGACATGTTGGATACTCTATCTATTTATCTATCTAATTATGTTTAAAATTTAATAGAGTTTTAGAGGGCAGAGAAGAAGTAGAGAAAGAAAGTGACTGTGTATTTAGAGCGATTGGGAGCTGAGAGAAGATAAGAAGATATTTTATTTATTTATCTATCTAATTATATCTATCTAAATATATTTATTTATCTATCTAATTATATCTATCTAATTTATCTATCTAATTATATTTAAAATTTAATAGTGTGATAGAGGGTAGAGAAGAAATAGAGAAAGAAAGTGACTGTGTATTTAGAGAGATTGAGAGCTGAGAGAAGATAGTGAAGAGAGGAAAGTGAGGAAAGTTCGCGACTATATATTTAGAAAAATTGAGAGGCTGAGAGAGGAAAGATTGTGTGACAGAGAGAAGTGGAGAAGTGAAGAGACAAGGAAAGATTGAACGGCTGAAAGAAGAGAGATGGTGTGATAGAGAGAAGTAAAGAGACAGAGGGAGAAAGGAAAGAAAGAGAGGAGGTTACGAAGCTGAAATAAAAATGAAAGATTAAGAAAATGAAAGATTATTAACAGGAAAGCTGAAATAGAAAATAATAGATTCTGAAATAGAGACGGAAAGATTATTAAAGTTCGCGTCTATGTATATATACGTATATATACACGTGCACATACATACACATACATACACACATATAGACATACGGAGACAGAGAGGAGGTAGAAGAAAGAAAGTGAGGAAAATATATTAAAATATATTAAAGTGGGGAAAAGAAGGAGTTATTTAATTCTAAAACTAATTACGAGAAGATAGATGTATGAAAGCGAAACAGAAATTGAAAGAGAGTTATTCTCAGAATGTAAACAAAGATAGCTTCGTAAATTTTAACGGAGATGCTAGCTTAAGTTAAGGGAAATAAAATATGAAATAGAATATGAAAACGATACTTATCATGAACGTTGCAGTCTAAACTTTCGTGCTTTACGGAATTATTTTTCCTTCACAGGAAAAATGATTCTTTTTCTTTTTTACAGGAGATAAATTAATTTAATGAGTTGCCACCATGTGCGTTTTCAGCGAAAAAAACCTCCTGTATTACATTTGGCTTCAGGCAAAATATATTACGTTTTTTATTAATATATTTTTAATAAATGTATTTTAGTAGACTTTATGAGTTAACAAAGTTCTACGTTTTGTTACATTCAGTAAATTATTTCGCCGATTTATGCATACCTTTCTGTTTTTTTTTTTTCACAGAGCAAAAGCAAACACGTCCTTCCTCTGCGAAAACCCGAACTATATATATATATATATATATATATATATATATATATTTTTAATCAAAAGGGAAACAAAAAAAACAACAACAACAGGAACAATTACAGTATTATTATTAATAGGCGCTCAGGAGATGGAAGCAGGGAGGTATGACGTTTCGAGCGGAGCTCTTCGTCGGAAACATAAAGAAGGAAGAGAGAGGAAAGAAAGATCCCAGAGCGGGCAACAGGGAAAGAGAAAAAAGACGACTGGTGTTTACGAGTTGCACATGGTGTGAAGGCGGATGTTGACGATAACAGAGCAAAGTGGGTTTTTAAAGGCAAAAGAGTGGAGACAAGGTTGGTAACCCAACAGATGTGTGTGTATGTGTGAGTGTGTGCATGTGCGTGTGTGTATGTGTGTGTGTGTGAGGCGAGATGAAAAAAACAAAAAAATATGTGTGTGTTAGTGTGTGCGTCTGTGTGTAGGCGTGTGAGGTAGGGCGAGACTAGTGGTCAGCTAGCAGACGAGGTCAGTACTAAGAAAAGAAGGAAGGAGGAAGGGAGGTCAGTAGTAAGAAAAGAAGGAGGAGGAAGGGAGGGAGGGGAAGGGGTGGGGGCGTATGTAGCGTGCCAGCGTGTGTTGAGTAGTAGTGTGTGTGTGTGTCCAGTGTCGTGGTGGTATTAATGAGTAGATTGAATGTGTGTAAGAGTGATGTATATATATAGGCAAGGTGTGTATATGTGTGCGCGTGTGTGTAACGAAAAAGGGGGGGGGGTTAAGGAAAAAGGACTCCAGCTGAGGGGAAGATGGAAGAGTGGTACCGCGGAGACAGGCGTGGGAAAACCCAACGACACGCGACGGTCCCAGGAACGGGCGGGAGGTCTCGTCAGGTCCAAGGGCGAGGTGTATGCGACGCGTATGCAGCGCGAGCCGGCGTAAGTGCGTATGTGCGCGTGCCTGCGAGTATGCGCGTACGTATGTATGTGTGTGGATGTGTGAGTGTGTCTGTGTGTATGTCTGGGTGGCAGTGTGTGCGATGAATGTATGTGAGTATGTGTGTATGTATGTGTGTGCATAGATGTATGTCCGTGTGTGTGTGTGTATGTGTGTGAGTGTGTATGTATGTACGTGTGGGTGTGGGGAAGTGTGTGTATGTGCATGTGTGTGCGCGTACATACAGGTGTGTGAGTGAGTGTGTGTGTGTGTATGTATGTGTGAGTGTGTATGTATGTGTGTGTCGGATGCATGTATGTGTATGGGTGTATGTATGCGTGTGTGTATGTGTATGTATGTGTACGTGCGTGTGTGTGTGTGTATGCGTGTAGGTGTGCGCGTGTGCATGCATGCATGCATGTGCGTATGTGTGTGTGTGTGTGCATGTGTGTGTGGGTATATATGTATGTGCGTATATGTGTGTGTATGTGCGTACATGTGTGTGTGTGTGTATGCATGTGTGTGTATGTAGGTGTGTAGGCGTGTGTGTATAGGTGTATGTATGTAAGTATGTGTGGGTGTGTCCGTGTATGTGTGTGTATGTGTGTGTGTGTATGTAGGTGTGTGGGCGTGTGTATATGTGTGTGTATGTAGGTGTGTAGGCGTGTGTGTATAGGTGTATGTATGTAAGTATGTGTGGGTGTGTCCGTGTATGGGTGTGTCCGTGCATGTTTGTGTGTGTGTGTGTATGCATGTGTATGTGGGTGTGTGTGTACGTGTGTAATGTATGTGTGTGTGCGTGTGTATGCGTGCGTGTGTGTATGTAGGTGCGTGTGTATGTGTGTGGGAGTGTAGGTGTGTGTGTGCGTGTGCGTGTTTATGTTGGTGTGTACGTATGTGAGTGTGAGTGTATGGGTGTTTGTCATGCATGTGTGTGCGCGTGCAGGTGAGTGTGTGTGTAAGTGTGTGTGTGTGTATGTTTGTGTGAGTGTGTAAGTGTGTATGTCTTTGTGTATGTATGTGCGTATATAGAGTATGTGGGTATGTGTGTATGTATGTATATGGGTGTATGTATGTATGTGTGTGTGTGTGTGCATGTGTATAAGTATATGTGTGTGTGCGTATGTGTGTATATGTATATGTGTGTGTGTTTATGTATGTGTGTATGTATGTGTGTAGGCGTGTGTGTGTAGATGTATGTATGTATGGGTGTGTGTCCGTGTGTGTTTGTGTGTGTGTAGGTAGATGTGTGTGTCTGAGTGAGGGTATGGCTGTGTAGGTGTGTGTGTGTATGAATGTAAGTGTGTGTGTATACAAGTGTAATGTATGTATGTAGGTGTGTGTGTGTGTGTGTATGTGTACGTGTGCGTGTGTATGTGTGTGTGTGTATGCGTGTGAGTGTGAGTGTGTGGGTGTATGTCTGTGTGTGTGTATGTCTGAAGTAGGTATGTATGTGTATGTATGTGTGTGTGTGTGTGTGTGCAGGTATGTGTGTGTATGTGTGTGTGTGAGTAGGTGTGCGTGTATGTATGTGGGTAGGGATGCATGCGAGTGTGTGGGTATGTATGCATACATACGTACGCGCACATCCGAAGCAAGCCCACACGCACAAAGCGCGCTCACGCACACAACGCACAAGCAGTACAACGCAAGCCCAAGGGGCCGACCAAGCCCCCAGCGCGCGCCAAGGCGCGCGAGCGCAAAGGCCCTCGAACGCCCCGCTACGCGGGAACCGAGGATCCATCAGCCAAAACCGGAAAGCAGAAAAGAGGGGGGGCTGCCTGGATGCAAAAAGGTGTATGTGTGTGTGCATTCAGTGTAAGGGTGTGCATGTGTGGGCATGTATGTATGTATGTGCCTACATGTATGTTTGCATGTGTGTGTGTGAAGTATGTACGTGCGGTGTGTGTGTGTGTGTGAGTGTGTGTGTATGTATGTGCGTATGTATGTGTGTGTGTATGTGTGTATGTATGTCTGTGTGTGTGTGTGTGTGTAAGTATGTATGTGTGTGCGTATGTATGTATGTGTGTGTGTATGTGCATGTTGGTTTGTATGTTAGTGTGTGCTAGTATGTCTGTAAGTGTGTGATTAAATGTGTGAATGTATGTACGTAAATGGGTCTGCGTATGTGTGTGTGTGAACAGGCGTGTGGGAGGTAGGTGGTTGGGTGTGTGGGAGGTAGGTGGGTGGGTGTGTGCGTGTGGGAGGCAGGTGGGTGTGTGTGTGTGGGTGGTGTGCCAAAAAAAAAAAAAAAAAAAAAAAAAACAGATCTCAGGAGGAGGGGGCTGTGTTAAGTCCGTGTGGGGTGGTAGTTTGTAGGGTGAAGATGTAGCGTTGCTCCAAGTGGAGCCTGGAAAGTGGGCGACCTTGGTGGGGGGCGAGACCAAACACTGAGATGTCATCTAGGGAATGGCCGGCCGAACGGAAGTGGCGTGCGACGGGAGAAAGAGAGAGAGTAGGCGAACGTCCCTTAAGTGCTCAGTGAAACGGTCGGACAACCGGCGTCCCGTCTGTCCTACATACAGCATCCCGCATAGGTTGCATTTAATGCAGTAAATAAAGGCCAGACGAGGTGCACGTAAAAGAGTGCCTAATGCGTACAGTGTGCAGGTTGGAGCCGGTGACAGCGGTGGTGTTGGTGATGAAGGGGCAAGTGTTGCAGCGGGATCTAGAGCAAGGAATGATCCGTGTGGGGCTGAGGGGGAAGGAGAGAGGGTGCTGTGGACCAGGAGGTCACGCAGATTGCGGGCTCGTTTGAAAGAGGACAGGGGTAGGTTAGGGAAAATGGGGCGGGTGGGGGGATCAAGCTGGAGGCGACGGAAGGCACGTAGTATCTTGCGACGAAGGGGTAGGGTAGAGGGGTGGAAAAGGAGGGGGAAGGGGGTGCGGTTGGGGGGTGGGCGGGGGGAAGGAGACAGGCGGGGTAGTGCGGTCGATGCGACGGGCGCGGGTGAGGGCATCAGAGAGGAGTATGGGTGGGTAACCTCGGAGTCTGAACATGCGGGCCAGGTATTGAGATTGGGTCTCGAAATCCTGGTCGCGGCTGCACAAACGTCGGAGGCGGAGGAACTGGGAGTAGGGGATGGCTCGTTTGGTGTGGAAGGGGTGGGAGGAAGAGAAGTTGAGATAGAGGTGGGAATCCGTAGGTTTAAAAAAGGCGGTGGTGGTGAGAGATCTGGGGGGGTGATCGATGCGGAGAGAGATGTCAAGGAAGTTGACAGAGGTGGGAGATGGTGGAGGTGAATTGAAGGGAGGGGTGAAAGTTGGAAAGGAAAGAGATGAATTGGCAGAGAAGTTCGGGAAAGGGAGGTGGCACCTACGCAGTCGTCGATATAGCGACCGTATAGTTCGGGGGTCGGCCCAGAGAACTGGGAGAACACTTGGGCCTCAATGTAGCCAAGAAAGAGACTGGCGAAATTGGGGCCCATCCTAGTTCCCATCGCGACCCCGGACACCTGTTGGTACGTTTCCCCGGCGAACGTGAAGCAATTGAGGGTGAGGACGAGCTCGGCCAAACGGAGAAGGTGTGGGGGTGCTGGGGGTGGGGTCGGGACGACGGTCGAGGAAGTGTTGGAGGGCTAGGAGACCGTCATTGTGGGGAATCACTGTGTACAGGGATTTTACATCTAAGTGAAGAGGAGGTGTGAGGGGCTGGAAGGGAAGGAAAAGGAATTGAAGAGACGGAGGGCGTGGTTGGTGTCGTGTATGTGGGATGGGAGGGCTGCGACTAAGGGGGACAGGATGCGGTCGAGGTATAGGGAGATGAGTTCAGTGGGGCAATTACAGGCAGAGACTATGGGACGGCCAGGATTAGAGGGTTATGGATCTTGGGAAGGAAGTAGATGGTGGAGGTGCGGGGTGTGCGGACGATGAGGTTGGTGGCGGTGAGGGGGAGAGCGGAGGAGGAGATGAGGTCGTGGATGGTGGAGGACACTCGTTGTTGGTAGGAGGAGGTGGGATCGGAGGGGAGGAGGCGATAGAAGAGTGGATTTTGAAGCTGGTTGAGCGCTTCCTCCCTGTATAGGTCCGCGCGCCACACTACCACTGCCCCGCCTTTGTCCGCCGGTTTGATGACAATGTCATCACGACGGCGGAGGTGGCGAAGGGCAATGGATTCGGCCCGAGTGAGGTTGGCTCGGCGGGGTCTTGGTTCAAAGTTGAAACGGTGGACCAAAGCGTTGCAGTCATGTACAAACGAATCTAGGCTACTGAAAAGGCCTGGGGGCGGCGTCCAGATGGATGGACGACGCCCAGCTCCAAAAAGCAATCCTGATTGTTTTGACGCTGCGGGGACGCGTGGTAGTATGCGCGAAGTTTGAGGCGGCGCAGGAACAGGTTGACGTCCGCCCGAGTCTCGAACTCATCACAGTGGCGCGTGAGTGGCGTGAAGCGGAGACCTTTACTGAGGAGGGAGCGCTCAGCGGCGGAGAGGGGGAGGTGGGGGGTATAGTGACAACAGCGCGAGGAAGCGGGGTGGTGGGAGGACTAGGGGCAGGCGGGAGGGGTGCAGGGGTGTGAAGGGGAGGGTAGGGGTGGTTGGGTGAAGATGGGTTAGGCGTAGGAAGGTCACGGTGGGGGGGGGTCCGTGGAAGGGTGGGGTAGGTGCGAAGGAGGGGGGGGAACAGTGGGGGAGGATGGGGAAGGGGGTGAGGGGTTGAGGAGGAGGTGGAGTTTTTTGTTTTTTGTGTGTGTGAGGTGGTTGTAGAGTTGGTGGTTGAGATTAAGAATGAAGCGGAGGATAGGTTGGGTGAAGAGTGGAGGGCAGAGGGCGGAGAGGAGGAGGTAGGCCTGGGGAAGTTGATGGTCGAGGGAGTCAAGGAGGGGGCGGGTGGAGCGGATGGTGGCGCGGAGGAGGGAGCGGGAGGTCCGAGCGAGGGTGGATTCGATGAAGGGGGAGGAATAGGGGGTAGCGTGGAACTTCAAGAGGAAACGCGGGGGTGTGACATGATGGCGGAGGCACCGGCTAAGAAAGGAAAGATGACTAGAGTGGCGGGTTTTCTTAAAAAGCAAGCGGGAAAGTTTTATAGCAGGTGCGGAACATTGTGGGGGGAGAACGCGAGGTAGCGGCTGAGGAGGGATTGAAGGTGTTGGACGAACGAGTGCAAGTCAGGCATGATGAGAGGTGGTGGCAAACAGGTAAAGGTGGGTGGTGGCGAAGCAGGAAAAAGGAGAGACAACAGGAAAACAACGAAAGAAGAAAAAGGGGTGAAGACAGTTTGAAAACAATAGAAAAAAGTTGAAAAAAGTCAGGAAAGAGATTTGAGAGTCAACGGACAGATTAAGTAATGATTTTACATCACGGTAAGCGGTACTCCGGAAGAAGGTTGCAGGTGATCCGTAGGTCAGGAAGAATGGTAAACAATAATCCGTAGGTGCAAAAAATCCGAGAGTTGGTATCCAAGGTACAGGGGTCCGTGTAGGCGCGCGCAGTGGTATAATTTTAATCCAAAAGGAAACAAAAAAAACAACAACAACAGGAACAATTACAGTATTATTATTAATAGGCGCTCAGGAGATGGAAGCAGGGAGGTATGACGTTTCGAGCGGAGCTCTTCGTCGGAAACATAAAGAAGGAAGAGAGAGGAAAGAAAGATCCCAGAGCGGGCAACAGGGAAAGAGAAAAAAGACGACTGGTGTTTACGAGTTGCACATGTGAAAGGCGGATGTTGACGATAACAGAGCAAAGTGGGTTTTTTAAGGCAAAAGAGTGGAGACAAGGTTGGTAACCCAACAGATGTGTGTGTATGTGTGAGTGTGTGCATGTGCGTGTGTGTATGTGTGTGTGTGAGGCGAGATGAGAAAACAAAAATATATGTGTGTGTTAGTGTGTGCGTCTGTGTGTAGGCGTGTGAGGTAGGGCGAGACTAGTGGTCAGCTAGCAGACGAGGTCAGTACTAAGAAAAAAGAAGGAAGGAGGAAGGGAGGTCAGTAGTAAGAAAAAGAAGGAAGGAGGAAGGGAGGGAGGGGAAGGGGTGGGGGCGTATGTAGCGTGCCAGCGTGTGTTGAGTAGTAGTGTGTGTGTGTGTCCAGTGTCGTGGTGGTATTAATGAGTAGATTGAATGTGTGTAAGAGTGATGTATATATTAGGCAAGGTGTGTATATGTGTGCGCGTGTGTGTAACGAAAAAGGGGGGGGGGTTAAGGAAAAAGGACTCATGAGGGGAGGGGAAGATGGAAGAGTGGTTACCGCGGAGACAGGCGTGGAAAAACCCAACGACACGCGACGGTCCCAGGAACGGGCGGGAGGTCTCGTCAGGTCCAAGGGCGAGGTGTATGCGACGCATAATATAATATTATTAATATTATATATATATGTATATGTATAATGTCTGTATATTTATTTATGTGTATATATATATATAATACATATATATATATATATATATATATATATATATATTAATATATATATATATATATATATATATTATATATATATATATATAATATAATATATATATATATATATATATATAACATATATATAAGGAGAGACACAAATAAGAAAGAAGAAAACAAAGGACTACTGATGTGGTCACAGGAGTGTGACGAAAGAACTCTGGCCGAAAATAGATTAAGTTTAATGTAAAAAAAAATAAATAACTCTGAAGCAAAGTAACACCAGCTACAGACCTATCTACTCTGTCTACTTCTAAGAAAGAAGAAAGCAAAGGACCACTGCTGCGGTCACAGGAGTGTGACGAAAGAACTCTGGCCGAAATAAGATTAAGTTTAATGTAAAAAAAATAAATAACACTGAAGCAAAGTAACACCAAATATATAGTGCGTGTGTTTCAGCCGTTCAATTGGCTAAACTGGCAAAATGACCATTCCGAAATACAACAATTTATTAATATATATATATATAATTATATATATATATATATATATATATATATATATATATATATATATATATATATTATATATACATATACACACACACATACATACATACAACATACATACATACATACATACATACATACATACAAAACATACATACATAGGCTAGCAGAGATACCTGGCGTTTTTCGGGATTAAAATAGTATACTTCTTTATTGTTTTACTTGTTGCAGTTATGTGCACCCTGCCTTGCTGGGGCACCTCCTTTAATCGATGAAATCGATCCCAGTATTTATCCTTTCTAAGCCCAGTACTTATTTTATCGGTGACTTTGGCCGAACTGCTAAGTTACGGGGACGTAAACACCATAACATCGGTTGTCAAGCGATGGTGGCGGTACAAAGACAGAGTGACACACACACACGCAGAAATATACGGCAGACTTCTTTCAATCCCGGCATAAGAAGTCAACTCACAAGGCTTTGGTCAGCCTGAGGCTATAGTATATATGCATATATATACATATATATATATATATATATTATATATATATATATATATATATATATATATATATATATATATATATATATACATACATACATTGGCGCATCGTCTTCCAGTTATCTAAGAGAATTTCTAATCATTATTCTTCATTTAGGGATAGCAGTAAACGTTATAGCACAGGGCTAAGTAAATTGTTTTAGTATCTTAAAGACAACAATAAGGATTTTAAGTTAGATTGGTTCAACCTGTCCATATCTTTCCCGTATAATAAGGGCAGAGGATTTTGTAACATTTGCAACTCTGAACCCTTCCATATTCTCTTTTCAAAGAATCGCCTTGTTAACACACTTATAGAGCGATCTTGCAAATGTAAGCACTGGCAGAAACATACCTTTAGCTCATATGAGTGATTTTTACCAGTCTTTATAGTTTGAACATTTAGTTCAACTTGCACTTTACTTCAATAGAGAAATCTTCTTCCAAGCCTTTGAATATTTTTTCTTTATTTGTTCTCTACTTATTATTTCTTTACCCCTTCTCTTCCTAGGGTCTGCCTTTGACGTCGGATCTACTAACGGTTTTTTTTAATACTTAATAGCATATGTTTATCATTTATGCAGTCATCAAAATTGTTATAATGTCTTGTTGAGATAGGTTCTCTTTCTTTCCTGATGAGAAGATTGCATTATTTTACACCGTTTATTCCTTTGGAATAAAACGAATGTTATCTTCGAAACATATGTCGAAAGTAAAAGAATTTGAATAGCACCTGCGTTCAACTCCATTTATTTACTTATATATATATATATATATATATATATATATATATATATATATATATATATTATATATATATATATATATATATAATATATATATGCTCAAATGGGAAGTAGTTAGACAGCCGACAACTGATGAAGGGTCTTTTCTCTCTATATATCACGTTACTTACGTATTTAAGTCATTTGTTTATGTATTTCATGTTATTTGCCCAGTTGGTGGCGTCCTGTACCCGTATATGATATGTGCGTATGTATATAAATATATATATATTATTTATTTTATATATATATATAAATACATATACTTCTAATACAGGATAAAATTTTTTTCAAAAAAGTTCCATCAAAGTGGCCAGCATATTAGAATACCTTTAACGGTGAAAATTATAAACAGTTATAAACAGGGGCAAAAGAAAAAAATATTTCTATCCCAATATGCTGAGAATAGACTTTAAATCATCAATCACCACATTACAATATACATTCACTATGAATACACATCATGCTGAAATCGAGGAAAACAAGCTAACAGAATTTTTTAAAATTCGTTATCTCTATATTGAATCAATTTCGGGATTAATCCAATGCATTTTCCCCTCTTCAGTAGAGATTGCGATAAGAAATAAATGAAGTACTTACAAGCACCCATGGAATGTATATTGTAATGTGGCGATTGGCGATTTAAAGTCTATTTTCAGCATATTGGGATAGAAATATTTTTTTTGCCCTTGTTTATAATTGTTTATAAATACATACATACATGCATATATATATATATATATATATATATATATATGCATGCATGTATGTATGTATGTATGTATTTATAAACAATTATAAACAAGGGCAATATATATATATATATATATATAATATATATATATATATATATATTTCAAATAAAATCAAAAACAGAACACAAGGGATGTCGCGGTACACGAGTTTCAAGCTTTATAAACGACCTGTTCTTACATCAGTGTATAATAGATATAAAAGATGGTTTAAAGCTCTCTTCAGCCGCATGCATTGTTATTCCAAAGAGCCGCACCACACTATAAAAAATATGAAAAGTACATGTAGTATTACTCATAATAATAGGTACATCATACCTCGCTGAGAAAGTGTATTTGTAAAATTTCATAACCAAATAGGCATGTAGGGGATCATTGGATTTCGAAAATCTGTCCATACTGTATCACAAGTCAATATAGAGTGAATGTTAAATAGATTTGAATGGGTTCATTCTTCTTGTAAGGAAAGAGAAATTAAGAGAAGGAAAAGGAAAAAGGAAGAAAAAAATAGGGAGAACATGGAGAGGAAAAAGAAATAGATAGAAAGAATAGAGAGAAAAAAGAGAGATAAAATAGAGGGGAAATAGAGAGAACGAAAAGGGAGAAAAATAAGGAAGAGGAGAAAATAGAGAGAGAAAACGTTAAAGAGAGAAACAAGGTAAGAGGACATTGTAAGTAAAAGATAAGGGTAATAAAAGTAGTAACGCAATAGTAAAAATTCTAATATAAGGATAATAATGTTAGAACCGCATATAAATATAAAATATTAGAACCACATATAAATATAAAAAATTAATTAGAGTAACAAAAAATAAAAATGTAAAATATAAAAAGATATAAAATAATCGTAAAACAAAAGAATTAAGATAAAGAGATAGGATGCTAAAAGAGTTGAGAAAAAGATTTAGGTTTTGATGTGGTGGTAAGGGTCAAATCACTTCAATTAATTATGCGTGAGCTATTTAAGAATGCATTGAGAACAGATAATATATATTGTTTCCGTTTTAAAATTTTAATTCATGACACGACTTTGGAAAACTAAGTAAACCATTTCTATTTAAGATTTTAAAGTATTCTAATAAGTTTTATTGCATTATATTGTATACTATATAACTACTGATTAATATGATTCTATAATTATTTAGTTGTTGAACATATGTTACTTAGTTAGTTAGTTAGTTAATTTGGCTCAAAAGCAAATAGCAAGGCCATGTAGGGGGACATGGAGTTAAGTTCAGGGTGGTGTTCATGTAAAGAGTTCAGGCCACTTGAGGTCCAGGGAGGCTTTGAACAAAGCGGTCGTCGGCATCTTCACCATCTCGTCTGGCAGCTTGTTCCACGGATCCGCAACCCGGACGGAGAAAGCTCCTCTCCTTCGATTGAGATGAAATTGTCGCAGGTAGAGCTTTTCGGAATGACCCCGCAGCCGACGCTCTGGAGCAGGAGTGAAGAACAGCTCTTTCGAGAGGTTACACTTTCCGCTTATGATGTTGTGGGCGAGAATGAGATCACCACGGCGGCGGCGTTTTTCAAGAGAATAAAGGTCGAGCGTCCTCAGCCTTTCTTCGTAGGACAAATTTTTGAGACCATAAACCATGCGGGTTGCCAGCTTCTGGACTCTTTCGAGATGCTGTATGTCTTTGAGGAGATAAGGAGAAGAGGCTTGAATCCCGTACTCCAATATGGGTCTCACCAGCGTGACATAGAGTGGTAGGAATATGGCTGCTGTGAGCATTCCGAATGACCGTCGAATCAAGAACAGAATTCCGCGTGCTTAGTTGGCAGCATGGACGCACTGGGCCGAAGGCGAAAAGGAGGAATCCACCAAGATACCCAGGTCCTCTCCAGCAGCAGACGACCCGGCTCGAAATCAAGTTGAGTTGCAGGAGGAGAGCCAACAGGCAGATGACAGCACTTTGACACGTTCAGACACAGGTCCCAATTGTTAGACCACTTCCAAATTTGGTGGAGGCATCGACGAAGATCCTCTATATCACCACGAGGAGCGACCAGTTTAATATCGTCGGCAAATAGAAGGGTGTGTTGCGTGAGGTCGTCGGGCAAGTCATTTATGAAGACTAAGAACAACAAGGGCCCAAGCACTGAACCTTGAGGCACGCCACTGCTCGCACTGGAGACGTCGGACCGCGAACCATTAACTTGGACTTGGAAGGAGCGATCTGAGAGGAAGGCACCAACCCATCGCACAATATCCGGATGGAAACTATATGGTTGAAGCTTGACAAGTAATAGGCGGTGGTTTACTGAGTCAAAAGCTTTGGCAAAGTCCAATAAAACGATGTCAACAGCATCACTATCATCGAGGATGCGCGTCACCAATTCTTCCATTACCAGTAAGTTGGTCAAGCATGATCTCTTCGGCACGAAGTCGTGTTGGGAATCAGAGATAGAGGCTGTGTTTTGGAGGTGGAGCATCATACTTTTCTTAAGGATGGTTTCGAACATCTTGCTGATTATTAATGTAAGGGAAACCGGTCGGTAGTTAAGCGGGTCTTCGCGGCTCCCTTTCTTGAAAATTGGGCAGATTATCGCTGTTCTCCAGTCCGCAGGTATAACACCCGTCGCCAATGACATATTGAATAGACGTGATAAGGGCTCGCAGATGACCGGAGCCAACGCTTTGATAACCCGTGGGTGTATGCCGTCAGGGCCGTGACCCTTGTTGACATCGAGGCCTTGAATAACACGTTTGACTTCGTCCCGCGTGATGACCAATCGAAGCATTGGAGGTACCGATCTATCAAATGGAGGGGGTTCACGACCATCATCTTGTTTGAAAATAGTTGAAAAAGCCTATGTATATAATTAGTTGAAAATAGTTGAAAAAGCCTATGTATATAATTATTAGATTATAACTACGTTATTTGTAAGATATTACTTAACCAAAAAGATATATAGATCGTAAATAGTTATACGGTTTTTAGGCGATCTTTCGTCTCTAGTAGACCTTTCCGTCGATTTCCGTAAAAAAATTTTTTTTTTACATATGGGCTTGCAGGAACTTTTGAAGTAATATACATACATATACACATACACCGAGTAAAAAATTTCAGTTATCTCTTTCTTTCACACATTACTCTGTCTCTTCACACAAACTAACAGAAGCACTTCACTTACACAACATACTGTCTGTCTCCCACACCCCATCAAACACACACACACACACACACATGTACATCAATGCATCCCCTGGACGGTAACTTCAAAAGAACTTCCCTCGTCATACAATAGCTTTCTCTTAGTCTCTTTCGCTCTCATTACTTCAAAAGTTCCCGCAAGCCCATATGTAAAAAAAAAAATTTTTTTACGGAAATCAACGGAAAGGTCTACTAGAGACGAAAGATTGCTGCTTTTTAAAGTTAGGTTACAAGTTTATAATTTGATTTTAATCTTTAATTTTTCATTATATCTCATAAATATATTATATTAATATTTAATGTTTATGTAAGTAGTATTGGATTAATTAATTAATTTATTTTTCATTATATGTCTCTATATTTATTGATAGCGTAAATTTTAGATTTTAATTACTATATTTGTTGATAATAATTTAGTTATTATTTTTTAAATATTTTATAATTATTAGATGTGAACTTAAATCTAAAAATATAAATAGTGATTATTTAGTTAAATAATTTGATTATTAAATATTGGACTATAACTGAGTTAAGGATATTCGTGAGTTCATGTTTTTTTAAGCCATATTATATCTTCATAGATATCTCTAATAGTGACTTTGTTCTCTTTATCTATTATAGCTAAAATATAGTCATTTTCCATTGATAATATTTATTTGTAATTTTCATTGATAAAATATATTCGTAGTTTTCATTGTTAAAAGAATTTTCCATCTGTTTATTATAATTTTAGTTAATGACATGATTTTTTGAAAGCTTCTATTAAAGTTATTTTAATAAGTTTTATTGTATTGTATTGGATACTATATAACTACTGATTGTTAATTTGATTCTATAATTATTTAGTTGTTGAAGATATGCATTTCATTATTAGATTATAACTGTACGTTGTTTGTAAGTTATTACTTAACCAACGAGATATATAGATCGTTAAATAGTTATACGGATCTTTTAAGATAGGTTATACGCTTATAATTTGCTTTTTAATCTTTAATTCTTTAATATATTTCATAAATATATTATATTAATATTTAATATTTACGTAAGTAATAATGGAATAATTTATTTATTTATTTTTCATTATATGTCTATATATTTATTGATAGAGTAAATTTTAGATCTTAATTATTATATTTGTTGATAATAATTAAGTTATTATTTTTAAATTTAAAAATAAGAATAGTGATTATTTTGTTAAATAATTTGATAATTAGATATTGGACTATAACTGAGTTAAAAATATTCGTGAGTTTATTATGCTTTTTAAAACCATATTATATCTTAATAGATAAATACAGTTTTCTATCTATTTTTTTTACCTTAAAAATTAATATTTAACATAATAAATAGGTTGTATCACATAATCCTAATGTTAGAAACTTAAGTTTCTAATTTAGATAATAGAGCTTTTTTATAAGAAAAATTATTTTATTCATTTCTTTAAAAATATTGTTTAGCCCTATTTGCTTATTTATTTAACTATTATCATTAACCTGAAGATTGACTATAATTTTAATTCGAATTTTCAATTGAATTTAAACTTAATTGTAATTCGAATTGAACTATAGCCATGAAACGTACGTAGTATTTTTACTTATTATATTATATTTAACTTTTTTATACTTTTTGGTTGGTTATATAAAAAAATTAAAAGTTAAAAAATTTAAAAATATAAATTAAAAAATTTTTAATTTTAATAATTTAAATTTTATATTTTATATATATATTATATATTATATTAATTATATTTAGTTTTTGTTTTTTATGTTTTGGTTTATGTTTATCACTGTTTGAGTTGCCTAATAGTGGTTTTATCTCTAATTTAATTTATATATATATAAATTATGCCAGCAGACGCCGACCAAAAATCATTACTGTTGCTCCCATTGGAACACAAGGTAAAATCTATAATGAACTCCTCGCCTTTTCAAGAACATGGATTTTTTATATTTGACTCTATTGAATGTATGTCACAATTATGAACTATCCCATCATACTCTTTAAAGATATAGCATGGACGCTCTTTATTATATAAAAAAATTTTTTTGATAAGGTTCGTTATTTCAAGAACCGAAACATGTTAAATTAAAATTTATCTAATATAGCGGCATTTTCAAACTTCATTTTTTACAAATATATACCCACTCGTATACGAGCTAATCTTATTATAAATATAAATATATATATATAATGGAACTGAAGGTTTAGATACTTGTGGAGGATCTTCTCCCATTATAATTGTTTTGTAGTTTCAAGGAGCTGGAACGGGTCACCAATTTGTGACATCCGTGCGAAGCGAGGCGATGAAAATGGCTCCTTAGTACATCACACGGTCGATACAATAAATATAAATAGAAGAATGCATATATGTGCCAGTGAGAAATTAGAGTCACAACAGGGTAGAATGTTTAAGAGAAGATTTATTGATATGTTAACATGTGTGATTGTGTGTGCGTCATATATACAGAATAATAGACAGGCCATCATAAGAATAAAATGTATATGTGTATGTGTAGGCATAGATGTATGCACGTTAAGAACATAAAAGGATGGCGATGAAGATACAGTGAAAGAGCCTATAGCTATCGAAGTGAAGAGTAAGTTCATAGACACAAGAATGATAAACACCAGGTCGTAGTCAATTGTACACGATTGTTGAAATACTGTATCAAGAAGTTGCGGCGATGAATGCAAAGCTGGTTGCAGTACATGTCGTACGTGAAGTTGTGGCTGTGATGCTGCTGCCCGATTCACTTGGTACAAGAGTTCTCGTAGGTTGTATAATCGCTGTTGATCCATGGTGAAATAATTCACGAACAGTGCAGTTTTGTAACCTAGATGAGTTGCTTGTGTACGTAGAAGGATGCTTACGTTAGGACGAATGGTGCGGTGGAGATGAAGGTTGCTGAATACTATTGGACAAAGTTGATGAGTCTCCACGTGGCTGTTATTGTGTTGTCGCTGGAACTGGCGGTGTCTTGTGTGGAAAAGTCTGGAAACGGATGACATCGAGACGAGGAAAAGTTAGGTTTTTTTATGAGTTATAGGCCCAGCTAAGGTAGAAAACAGGCTGTCACACGTGACTTTTTTTGAAGGCTGCGATTGGTTGTGTGGCGATAGAGCAAGAGACAAATTGCGTCAATACCAACCAATCAGAGTAATGGACATAACAGGGTCCAAAATACGGCCAAAGGCTAACTATTATCTATTACGTTTGTATGTATGTATATATAATAGAGAGGAGAGGAATTTCACTCAAGTGTACGCTATATATATATACATACATACATATATATATATATATATATATATAATATATATATATATATATTATATATATATATATATATATATACATACTCTTATATACTTATGTGTGTGTGTGTGTGCGAACGCACGCAAGCGTATATTTCGTTTTGGGATTTGGTTTGCAAGATTCTTTATGTGAGTTCGTGTGTTGAAGCATATTCTGTTGTGTCTGGGGAGAGTCATTCTCTTTTAGTGCCTTATAATGTAACACACTCACCAGTAAAATTTCCACACATTTACTTATTTATTTTTCTAAAATTTTCCTTGCATCTTGCAAACTCTTCAATAGTTGTTGACTTTGTCCATTATTCAAGCTGCGTTCTTTTTGTTTGTTTGTGCGCATGTGTGAGGGTCAGTGTGTTTGTGCATACACATGTATGTACGTACGTATGTATGTATGTATGCATGTATGCATGCATGAATGCAAGTGTGTATGTATGTATGTGTAGCGTAGCTCAGTGATATCCTCACTGTTTGAGAGAGATCATAGAAATGATGTCGTGTCAGATAGCAGCCATTCTTCGGCTACTTGGGACCGGTTGTGTCCGCTGTCCTGATTGGTTAGTTTTGGTGCAGTTTTATTTCGCACCAGTGTGTAAGCCAACCAATCACAGCCTTCGGATAAGGTCCCATAACACAGTCTTTTGGATTTTCTGGGGAGCCTACCTTTTGCTTTAAAAGGCTTCAGCAATTCACTATATCTCGTCTTTGGTCTTTGACCATTGACCACACAGCAACTAGCGATAAACCAGACCAGCCAGTTCCAGTGACCCAGCCAGACACTCTACTCTGCTAGTACACAGACACAAGCTCTTATGCACACATTCTGTAAATAAAACTTCGCTCAAACAGTAGAACGGTTGTATCGTCTTCCTTATTCATTGTGGCACTCTTATTCTTTTATGCCATATATCTGGCTCCTTCTTTGTAAGGCGACCGTGCGGTGTTTAAAAGGAGACATCTCTGTCACCAACTCCTTTACGTACGGTCGTCGCTACACATGTATGTATGTATGTATGTATGTATGTGTGTGTGTGTGTGTGTGTGCGCGTATGTAGATATGTATGTATGTGTGTACGTTTCTGTGTATTAGGAATATTCATATGTTTCTGTGTTCGTGTTTGTGTGTTTTTATGTGTATGTGTGTGTGTGTGTACCTCTGTCTCCTTGTGTGTGCATGTCTGAGTGTCCGTGTGTGTGAGTGTATATGGGTTTTTGTGATTATATATTGTCTGTATGTATGAATGTGTATCTGTATGTGTGGACATGTGTCTCCATATGTGTCCTTGTGTGAAGTTAAGTGTGTGTGTATATGGTCATGTATTTCAGTCTTCATCTGTGTATGTGTGCTTGTCTGTTCATATAACCTATGTACCTATTCGTCTGTATGTCTATCTGCTTACTTTCATATCAATATGCCTATATACATGTACATATACATATACACATACGTGCACATACATCTAGCTACATAACAGTCCACTAACTATTCTACCTGTATATAAATATAAACTATGGGTATGGGGTATGATTATCTACTGCGTATATTCCCTATTTTTGTACTAGGGATGTTTCATTTATGAGGACGTACTCCTGTATTTGTCTGTTGAGTCCTTTGGGTGCTTGGATAAAATGCGGATGTCAAGTTGGTCTTTGGCATGTTGGTAGAGTATGGAAGACCATTTTTTCCTCATCATATTGTTTCAAATGTTCATTTAGTCTTTCTGCAATGCTCCTAGATGTCTTCCCTATGTATGTGATGTTCATGTCTTTACAAGCGCCTTTTATGCATCTTATGCTGTAGTCTACATTTCTAGTTCTACAGTTAATGCCAGGGCTATTCCTGCATACCATGCAGTTATCATTAGTGCATATGGTATTCTTAAAGGAGTACATCCTACATAGTTGTGATCTGATGGAGTTCCCTGACTTTTCAACAATCTTAATGTTGAGTTTGGTCTACTTCAGAGATTTCCTAAATCTACGGGCTAGTTCTCCATGGGCTGTGGCCTCTACAAACATCACTCCTTGATATTTGTTGGTTTTATATCACGTGTTCATCCTGTTTACTTTGTTACAAGTTCTTTAAATCTTATTCCAGTTTTTGCTTCTATATCTAGGGCAGGTACCACTGGTTTCATTATGTATAGTGTTATCTAACTTCTTTCTAGCATCCCTGTATCTTTCTGATCATATCCAGAGAATTGCACGCGGTGCATGAAGTTCTGTACATGTTTCTTAGTTTCATAGGGTTTAAATAGTGGGGACACGTTGTTCATTATCCCAACTAAGTCAGCTATCAGTATGTTAATTTTCATGTTGTGTGACAAAGCTGAGTTCTTGTGAATGACATATTTCAAAACAATGGGCTTCATGTGATAGGAGTGGAGGAGCTGTACTCTGTTGTTCACAGTCTCTAACCAAATTTCATATTGTTGGGGTGCCTAGTGGGAAAATCTATAGTTACCTTGATACTTTGGTGGATAGAGTTAGCAGTTTCTGCATTACCATTACTAGACTTGGTCTTAACTAGGATATTAATGTCATCTACATACCTACTGTAAAGTAGAAGGGTTGTAGACTGCTCTGCTAAGGATTGAAGTTTTCTGTCCCACTAGGTCATGAAGAGGCTGGCCACATCTCCAGCTACACCGATACCAACGGCTGCACCTTGAACTTGCATGTATAGTTTCTTGCTACACTTTACTATGTGGTTCTTCAAGGTGGTTCTTACACTAGCCCCTATTGCGTTGCAATCGTTCCTTTCACCTGATTGTTTTCTTAAGGTTTTGGGTGGGTACGGTCCAGCCACTCCATCGCTTTGCGGTGCTTTTCTTCACTGCTGAGGTGATGGTGGGTGGTCTTCTCCTCTATGAATCACACACTCATGCAAACACACACACACACAAACATATGAATATGCAGAATACATACAGACAAACGTACACACATGCATATATATACATACGCATACGCACACATACATAATGCATATACACACTTACATACATACATATGTACATACGTACATACATACATACATACATACATACATACATACATACATACATACATACATACATACACGTGTATGTGCACACACATTGACCCACATATGCGCACAAGCAAACGAAAATAACGCAGCTTTAATAACAGAGTTACTGAAAGGTTGCAAGACACAGGGAAAATTTTAGAAAAATGGATAAGTAAATGAGTGGAAATTTTACCGGTAAGTGTATAGGGCACTAAGAGAAATAACTCTCCCCAGACACAACAGTACACACACACACACACACACACACACACACACACACACACACACACACACACACACACATATATATATATATATATATATCATAATTTAGGGTATCTAAGAGATACCACCATGCTGGAAATAGCAGCAAAAACTTGACTCTAAAACCACATTAAATGTTCATACAGCACCAGGTGAGAAGACAAAGAGACAAAATAAACTAGCAAAAGAATTACTGGATAATTCCAGTTCCTGGATTTCTGGCTCTGCATAAGAAATGCTCTGCCTTCATCAGTGGAATATACTCAGATAGCACAGAAATATCATCTGCTCTCTCCCCCCGAACCCGCCCTGCAGTCTCCCGCCTCCATTTTCCCCCCACTTACCACCCCACCACCCTGCCTCTCCAACGCACCATTCTTCGAGCTTTCCGGCATCTCCAGTCCGACCCGTCCACTTCACACCTCTTCCCTAACCGACCCCTCCCCTCTTTCAAACGAGCCCATAACCTAAGAGACCTCTTGGTCCACAGCTTCTTCCCCAACCCCACCTCCCAATCTGGCTCGTTCCCCTGCTCCCGCCCACGCTGCCGCACTTGCCCTTACCTCTCCAACACCATCCTCCTCACCGGCACCCATCATCGACCCTATCGCATCATCGACTCCTTCACCTGCACCTCCAGCAATATCATCTATTGCATCTCCTGCTCTCTCTGCCATTCCCTGTACATCGGACAAACGGACGCCGCTTAGCTGACCGGTTCGCGGAACACCTCCGAGACATCCGCCTCGCCAATGACACTCCAGTCTCACGCCATTTCCGCTCCACCGGTCACTCCTTGCAACACCTGTCTGTGTTCGGATTGTCCTTGCACAGAGGCTATCCGGATTCCCGCTTGCGCCGTGAACAAGGATTGATCTTCTCTCTTCGCTCTTTTATGCCATTTGGGGTCAACTCTCCCCCCCTTTTCATCTAACCTCCTCCCCGACTCCTACTTCTCTTCACTCCTACATCTTTTCACTCCTACTCTCTTCCCCCTGCTCCCTCACTCCCCCTCTCCTCTCTCCCCCATCCAACGTCCCCCCTCTCTTCTCTCCTCATATACCCACCTTCCCCTCCCCCATAAACCCACTCACCCCTTCCCCCACTCTACCCCACCCCTCCCCTACACATATCACGAGGGACGTTCAATAAGTAATGCCTCTGACCCACTTGCAGTTGTTTGATCTAGCTGAAATTTTGCAGGTGCAATCATTTATATCTCTATAGAGTAAGTGGCAAATTACAGCTCTGAATTAATTGTGGTTTCTGATTTACAGGTGTTTGAACCGAGTCAAGTGTGAAATGGAGCCTGTTGAGTGTCGAGCAGTGATCCGGTTTTTGTATTTGAAAGGACGCACACCACGACTTTTGATGAAATGAAAGTAACTTATGGTGATGATGCCCCATCATATGAACTTGTAAAACGCTGGCATTGTGAATTCAAACATGGTCGGAACTCTGTGGAAACAGCTCCCAGATCTGGTCGCCCCCTTCTGCCATTGATGAGGCATCTGTCCGTCAAGTTGAGGCTGCCATTTTGGAAGATCGACGCATAATTATTCGCCAAATAGCCCATGAGGTCAAGATTAGTACCGGGTCTGTGGAAACTATCATTCATGACCATTTGCATATGCAAAAGGTGTCTGCCAGATGGATTCCCAGGTTGCTCACGCCTTTCCAGAAGCAAGAACGCGTCGAGTGCTCGAGGGTGAATTTGGAGATGTGCCAAGAAGATGAGTCAAAATTTTTCAAAAGACTGATTACACAGGAGAAACCTGAGTCCATCACAATGATCCAGAGACCAAAGCCCAGTCAATGCAGTGGAAGCACCGTGACTCACCCCCTCCAAAGAAGGCAAGGGTGCAGCCCTCCGCTGGCAAGGTCATGCTCACAGTCTTCTGGGACCAGGACGGAGTAGTGATGACAGATTTCCTGGCAAAGGGTACCACAATTGCAGGAGCCTATTATGCTTCACTTTTGAGGAAATTAAGAGAAGTTATCAAAATCAAGAGGCGGGGCAAGATCAGCAAAGGCATCCTCCTCCTGCAGGACAACGCTCCGGTTCACAACTCGCTTGTCGCCAGATCAGAAGCACAGGCGTATGGCTATGAACTCCTCCCCATCCCCCCTACTTTCCTGACCTTGCACCCTCTGATTTTCACCTGTTCCCAATCATGAAGTTGTTTTTGAAAGGAAAGCGTTTCCCAGATGATGCAGCCTTGATTTCTGAAGTCACGTTGAAGTTGGAGGACCAAGCTGGGTTCTTCTACAAAAACGGTCTCCAGAGCCGCATCAAACGATGGGAGAAATGCGTAACTCTGGGTGGTTCCTATGTAGAAAAAGACTAATAAATGTGCCAAGTTTCGTTGCTCTACTGCTATGGGAAGTGGGTCAGGGGCATTACTTATAGAACGCCCCTCGTATGTGATTTATATCGAAGGATTGCCATGTGTGTGTGTGTGTGTGTGTGTGTGTGTGTGTGTGTGTGTGGTGTGTGTGTGTGTGTGTGTGTGTATGTACTTTCAATTTTCTTTCGTTTTAGTCCATTTTTCCAATTTTACCCTTTCTGATACAAGCCCTTATTTCCTTTTCTAAGTAAAGGATAACATATTTTACTGATTTCAGCGATCTAAAAAATCTAAACAAACATTCGCAGGTGTAGCTGTATGGGAAGAAGCTTGCTTCCCAACCATATGGTTCAGGGTTCAGTCCCACTGCGTGGTAACTTGGGCAACTGTTTTCTACTATAGTCTCGGGGCGACCAAAACCATGTGTGTGGATTTGGCTGACGGAAACTGAAAGAAGCCGGTCGTATATATATGTGTTACCACCGGTGCTGGTATGCTTACGTCCCCATAACGATTAGGTAAAAGAGGCTAATAGAATAAGTACAACCCCTAACCCTAAACCTAAAATAGATTGAAATGCAATAGATTGATACTAGGGTTATAATTATGGGTGACGATTTCATACGACACCGCAACGGAAAATGTTTTTTTTTCTAGCGGTGTCAAATGAAAATGTCACCCATAATTATGGCCTTAGTATCGATCTATTGCATTTCAATCTATTTTAGATTTAGGGTTAGAGTTAGGGTTAGGGGTTGATGAAGGGTATCTTTTTTTCTTCACAAATGTAAATAAACCCAATCTGTTTCTTAAAGGAGGGACATATTCATTATGCACAGAATGTTATTTACCTAAATGGGGGTCAACGATTGGTTAAAATTGCCGAAATGCCCGAAATTAAAGACGAAATATGTTACAACATATAGAATTTTCTCAATAAAGCCTAGAGAAAATGTTGTTTTATAAAAACATTCTACCAGTATACGAAGTTTAAAACATTTTAGTTACCTCGAAATTTTGTTACAAAGTGCCGGTTAAACTAAAGCGTTACGCCATTCAGAGAATCAAAAAAAAAATGTGTGTAATAGGTGTAAAGCAACTTCCTATGAACGAATATGAAAAAAAAAATGCCTGCACGTGAAAGGGGGGTGGGGGAGAGGCCTCAGAAAATTCACATCGGGAATTTCCGAAAGCGTCTGAGGGGCTGACCCGGGCACCAAAACAAAAAAAAATAGTGTAATATGTGTAAAACAACTTGCTCTAAACGAATATGACAAAAAAAAATGCGCACTCGCGAAAGGGGGTGGGGGAGAGGCCTCGGAAAATTTATATCGGGAATTTCCGAAAGCGTCTGAACTGGGCACAAAAACAAAAACAAAAATAGCGTAATAGGTGTAAAACAACTTGCTCTAAACGAATATGATAAAAAAAATGCGCGCTCGCGAAAGGGGGTGGGGGAGAGGCTTCGGAAATTTCACATCTTCAGTCCACGGCCTTTAAACTAAGAAAAAATAGTGTAATTGGTGTAAAACTACTTGTTCTAAACGAGTATCAAGAACACACACTCACACATGAATCATAAACTCCGTATTTTTGTACATATTTCGCAAAAAAAAAATAATAGAAAGAAGAAATTCTGGAAAAAGTGAAGAAATGTTGGATCTCCGCCATGTGAATCAAAATACATGTCAGAAACTTCTTGAAATACTACAGAAATTATGTTACGAAAATGATAATGTATACATACCTCTTTGAGTGATCCATCGACAGTGTTGATAAAGAAATGAGATGGGTTGCGTTTGGAGGAAAAAATTATCTCGGGCCAGGATAAAGACTGCCAATAAGAATGCGTGTATTCTCTTGGCAGCAGGTTTAATGCTGTCCATAAAAAGGAACTTCGCGAGGTATTGTTTTAAGTAACAGGCACGAATGCCTGGGCGAACAACCGATCTCTTCACTGACCCCCACAATCTCTCTATCGTCTGTGTGTGCACCGACGCGTTTGTCGGATCCACAAAGTTTTCGCTGTGGTTGATGCGGAAGTGGGTATACCCGAGATTTCCAAGAGAGTTATACGCAGCCCAAGAATCGCTATATACTACCGACCCTTGGCGTATATATCGGGTAATTAAGGGGATCAGTGTGGCGGCATCTCGCCTTTCATCTTCACCACACTCAGATGAAAGAGGTATCAAAACTTTTTTTTGCCTATTCGCTCTATCCCACCGAAAAGCCAGATAGTTTTTGTGAGTCTTCCACGATTGTATTTTCTCCTTACAATAACTGTTTCATCGATCTCTACTTCAACTCCTGGTCCACCGATTTGGTCCTGGTAATTCTCTACCCAATGCTGACAAACCTAGGAGCAGAAGGATCGCCAATCAATTGAGGTCGGATACGAAATGTTCAAAGGACTGTCCTTAAGGACAACTGTCCTTAGGAACAGCTTGAATAGAACTTGGTACCAACAATCGTCTTGTAAACAACTGTTCTTAGACAAAAGACTGACCTTTCATTGACCAGTGTTTACTCATCCATTCTTCTGGTGTGGCGGATTTCCCTGCTCCTTGGTACAGAACAAGTTCATATTCATTTCAGTCGTAGATACACAAGCGTTAAGTTGTATGATAGAGAATGGCACTTTGCAATTCATGTGAATTAAAATTACAGGATGGGATTCGCCGATTTACTAATGACAGTGAGGCATTAGATTTCTTTCGAAAACATAATATCATTCCCAACACAGTTGACTGCCCTAGATGCAATTTACCATGTACATTGCGCGAAAATACAAACATCTTCCGATGTGGAAGGACTGTTCGCCGTCGAAGGCAAAGGCCAACGCAATGTGGATATTCAATATCCCTATACAGCAACACATTTTTGGAGCGGAGTCAGCTACCACCCTGTAAAATCTTGTTATTTGTGAATTACTTCCTCACAGACTGTTGGTCGCACGCATTAGTCGTGGAAAATTTGAACATTTCGTATCCGACCTCAATTGATTGGCGATCCTTCTGCTCCGAGGTTTGTCAGCATTGGGTAGAGAATTACCAGGACCAAATCGGTGGACCAGGAGTTGAAGTGGAGATCGATGAAACAGTTATTGTAAGGAGAAAATACAATCGCGGAAGACTCACAAAAACTATCTGGCTTTTCGGTGGGATAGAGCGAGTAGCCAAGAAGAAATTTTTGATACCTCTTTCATCTTAAAACAATACCTCCCATCTCATTTCTTTATCAACACTGTCGATGGACCACTCAAAGAGGTATGTATTCATTATCATTTTCGTAACATAATTTCTGTAGTATTTCAAGAAGTTTCTGACATGTATTTTGATTCACATGGCGGAGATCCAACATTTCTTCACTTTTTCCAGAATTTCTTCTTTTTATTATTTTTTTTTTGCGAAATATGTACAAAAATACGGAGTTTATGATTCATGTGTGAGTGTGTGTTCTTGATACTCGTTTAGAACAAGTAGTTTTACACCAATTACACTATTTTTTCTTAGTTTAAAGGCCGTGGACTGAAGATGTGAAATTTCCGAAGCCTCTCTCCCACCTTTCGCGAGCGCGCATTTTTTTTATCATATTCGTTTAGAGCAAGTTGTTTTACACCTATTACGCTATTTTTGTTTTTGTTTTTGTGCCCGGGTCAGACGCTTTCGGAAATTCCCGATATAAATTTTCCGAGGCCTCTCCCCCACCCCCCTTTCGCGAGTGCGCATTTTTTTGTCATATTCGTTTAGAGCAAGTTGTTTTACACATATTACACTATTTTTTGTTTGTTTTGGTGCCCGGGTCAGCCCCTCAGACGCGATGTGAATTTTCCGATGCCTCTCCCCCCCCCTTTCGCGTGCGGGCATTTTTTTTTCATATTCGTTCATAGGAAGTTGTTTTACACCTATTACACACATTTTTTTTTTGATTCTCTGAATGGCGTAACGCTTTAGTTTAACCTAGGCGGCTTAAAAAAATAAATCCTGGGGTCGTTTGTTCGACTAAAAACCCTTTACGGCGGTACTCCAGCATGGCCGCAGTCAAATGGCTGAAACAAGTAAAAGAATAAAAGAATATGTGCGCGCGCACACATTCGCAACGCTGACACACATGTATATGTATGCACATGCTGATGTGTATACAAATATATTTTCAACCGAGACGTTGCAACCGTATCTGATTATTGTTCAAGTGCTTCAATTCTGAGTACATACTTTTACTAGACTGCTGACATTTATTAATGGTTTCCCATTATGTTGATATTTATTTCTGTCATTACTAAAACTGTCGGTATTTTTGACGACACGGGTATGTTAGCATGTAAGAATATGGATATGCATGAAAACTTAAACCTTACATGCTACCACATGCACACACATACAAAGAGACACGCACATATAGAGTAAGAGAGGGAGTGAAAGAAGAGGAATAGACAGAAAGTTTTATGGAAAACAAGTTTCGTTTGTAACTACTAAGGGAATGAGAAACAAAATTAGTTATGTAAACTTTTTCAGTTGGCGTTAAGCTTCAACGAAGCAATTTTTTTCGTTCGGTAAATATGCATGTACATTAGAAGTGGATGTATGTATTCACAACTAGGATGTATTATAAGAATATAAATCGACCTAATACTTGGTCGGGCAATTTGCGGCACTTTTTGAACACTGTCTATGGAATCCCGTAAAACGGTGACTTTTAATGTTCACAAAACAAAGAACAAGCAAACATCAACACTTCTGAATGACAAAAGAAAAGCTGAATATAAAAAGAATGGAGAAAAGTAAAGGAAAACTGGAAGATCGGTTGCCCTAACAAATTTAAAAGACTTACTTCAAAATTCATTCAATGGAAACATTTATTTTTCTTTGTTTTTTATTTTTTGAGATTGAGACAATTTGAAAATTTTTACTGAGAAAAAGTATTATGTCATTTCTTCGACTAGTTTATTTTTTATGTGAACAGAAAATTCTTGTTCGCCGCTTATAAGAGAGAAAAATCTCTTCTGTAACACGAGTAGAGTATTAAGTTGGAGCGGTGAAGTATTTTTGTCGCAGTAGTCAAATTTCAGCGACAGCAGTCAAAAGAAGACCTGCTAGGATCTTCCGGTCTATTTTTACCCTAACTTTTTTTGTGTTGCGGTCGACATTATTTAAGGATTATTTACTTGGTAAGCAAGTCGTGAGATCGTAATGAGGTTCCTTCGTTTGCTAGAATAAAAATAATGCAATGCAATTTAACGGTCGGTTCTGTGAGTTTTTTTTTATAGTCATTGAAACAGTCACAATTATAGCTAAAAATCCTTTCTACTAATAAGCACAAGACTCGAAATTTTGTCGGGGTATAATGCTACAGTTTATATAATATCCATTACGTGTGTGTGAAAACAATTCCCGTTTTGTACAATAAAACACTGAAACAAATTAATCATTTGTGGATGGTTTCCTTTTTTCTCTTGTATCCTAGCTATAAATGGCACTGCAGACCAGTACCCTTCCAATATTTCATATCCTGTAAGGCGGTGAGCTGGCGGAATTGTTAGCATGCCGAGCAAAATGCTTAGAAGTATTTCCTCCGTCATTACGCTGAGTTCAAATTCCGCCGAGGTCGATAAAATAAAGTACCAGTTGAGCACTAGGGGCTATTTAATCGATTTACAGCTCCCCCAAACCTGCTGCCCTTATACGAACATTTAACACTAATATTTCCTATTCTGTCCACACCACAATGAAAAATAGAATTTGAGCTAACTTGTGGCGAATGTCGAAATAAGTAGATTAAAGTACAGGACATGGTTTCCGTTTCGATAAATTATTAGCGCTTATGTCATTGGGGAAAAAATGAACTTCTCAACAGCCCATTCTTTAATCTCTATAGGTTAACATAATTCGTCTTCCTTTTTCCCAAAAAGTGTAAAAAAAAAAAAAAGAAAAGAATACCATTAGTTGGAGTAATTTAGATATTTGCAAACGCAAAACTTTTTTTCTAAAAATGGGACGACTCTGTTCGTAACTAGATTTACAAATGCCGAAAAAAAATTGAAAAGCTCTAAAAAAAGCTATCAGATAATAGATATTCCGTCACTTTGGCTCGACAAGATAGAAAGAAACTAAGAGAAGTATGTTGCACTAGTTGAAAAGTTTCAATAGTTTTATTAAGCTTGCGAAGGGAAAGTAGTAACAGTAATCACTGAGGATGTTAACACCCGCTTGCAAACATGGCGCTTTATAAAAGACACTCCTTCGTACACCACCAATAGTTTTGTTGAACTGTTTACTTTAGCTATAGTAGCAACTTAGTCATAGTCATTTCCCTTCTTGTTCTCCAGAGCGTTGATATTTTTCATCCTTAAATATATTGTAGTAATTTTCTTTCGCCCTCACTTCCGTGTACTAACAGAACAATTTGGTACACATATGCACACATATACACGAACATACACATAATAACCCATTTATAGATACGCACACGGACGTATAGCTTTCTCCACCTCTTTCTCCTATGTTAATTTCTTAGTTTTTCGACATCTTTCGTTGTCTCCTGCCGGCTACAGTAATAAACATTGGAGTTTTAAGCATACGAGAGAAAAAGAAAATAATTGGCCTGGTTGTTGTATGGTGACTTAGTGTATATATGCCTCAGAATAACATATTGGAACTATGGCACGGACAAGCATTTCTCAGGACGTTCAAGGTAAACGAAAACTGAAAAATATTTTCGTTTTGTGTTTGTTCCTTTGTACTTTTATTTATCGTATTTTATATATTTTCCTTTATGTCGCTTCTACTTTTGAGACTTTTTCTCAAATTCTTTAGGTAGAAAAAAAGGGGGGAGGTGATTGAACATCACACAATACTAACACATCTATAAACTTTTTTCTCATACACTCAAATGCAGTTATCGGATTCCATGTGAGATCGACTTTTTTGGTGTTTGAAAAGTTCACCTGAATGGCAGTGAT
The DNA here is from genome assembly GCF_006345805.1 of Octopus sinensis. Lineage (NCBI taxonomy): Eukaryota > Metazoa > Mollusca > Cephalopoda > Octopoda > Octopodidae > Octopus > Octopus sinensis. The sequence goes on from NC_042997.1 coordinate 75,270,340, forward strand.
TACAACTTGTTGCTTTAAGGAGGCGGGTTTTCTATATATTTTGACTGAGAATGGACACTGGAACTTGGATTCGATTCGTTGAAAGTTTCTGATCGCACCACAGCGCTTACATAAACATTGAACTAGATATTCTCGGCTGTGACAGTTTCTTAGGTATAGATAATGTATTTTCGCATTTCCCTACTTAGATTTGAGCTACATTAACTTAAATATCCGGCATACCTACTCAAGTATGCTTTCCCCTGACTTTGTTTCCTCATAGCTTTAAAAAAGTAAGATACGTTTTATGAAATTTTCTAAAATTTATATCATAAATTCTGAAGTGGGGGAGAAAAATTTTGGAAAATTAACACGATTCGGCTTTGTTTCGTTAACTTTCAGAAAAATCGGTATTTGGTATTGTAAGTTTCTACGAATATCCCTCAGATGTTGAAGCTTATATCGGAATATGGGGAGGGAAAAAAAATAAAGCATAAGTTGTGGGTTCGCACACATCCTAACACGCGTCTCATCTATCTACAAAAATGAAACTTGAAATTTCGAAAAAAATTGCGATGTGTGTTAGTCAGTATGCATGTATTTTCACACACACACACATTCTTTCAAACGTTTCTGTAGAAATTAAAGCAAGCGGAGGTAAAGAATACGTACACCAGCCGTTTTCGGCGTAACAAAAACCCTAACCACCGGGTGTACGTATTCTTTACTTTCTCCGAACGTATATATATATTGTTTCAGTCATTAGACTGCTGCCATGCTGAGGCACCGCCTTGAAGAAATTTTAGTCGAATGAATCGGCCCCAGTAGTTAGCTTTTTTTAAACCCTGGTACTTATTCTATCGAACTCCTAGGCCAAATTGCTAAGTTACGGGGATATAAACACTCCAACATCGGTTGTCAAGCGGTGCTGGAACACATACGCGCACACTTGTATATGACGGGCTTCTTTCATTTTCCGTCTACCAAGTGTACTCAAAGGTTTGGTCGGCCCGAAGTTATAGAAGATACTTGTCCAAGGTGCCACACATTGGGACTGAACCCGGAACCATATCGTTAGGAAACAAACTTCTCACGCAGCCACGCCTCTCTGTGTGTGTGTGTGTGTGCGTATATATATATATATATATATATATATACACACACACACACACACACACACACATATATAGGGTCAGCTCATAAATACGTTTTTTTATACTTTTATTTTTAAGTTAAGATGAACAAAATTCTTTTTTTTTTTTTTTTTATCTAAAATTACTTTCCTTCATTTTCTACTATCCTATTCCGTCTATCTTGTAGACTTGCAAGTCACCTCATCCAAAGTTCACTTGTCCGTGACGAAAAATACTTCCCCAGTACTGTTCTGACCTCGTCTACAGAATTCATATTTTTTTCTGTCCAAATGATTTTGAAGACTGAAGAATAAATGATAATCAAATGGGGCAATGTGTGGCGAATATGGTGGGTGTGGCATCGTTTCCCTTTCAAACTGCTCCAGCCTTTGGAATGTCATCATCACTATATGGTTGAGCATTATCCTGATGGAAGAACACTTTTCATCGTGAAACCAAAGACAGTCGTTTTTCTTCTAGCACTGGTGTTGATGAATGGTTGAATGACCAAATCCAAGCTTCTGTGCTAGTTCCTCAACAATTATGATGAGATTTTGTTCCACTAGGGTTTGCAGGATGTCCTCGGCGAGCTCTAAAGATCTTCTGGGACGAGGTTCGTTTTCTGGGCTGTAGTTTCCGGCTCGGAATTTCTGGAATCTCTGTTGACATTGGCTTACACTTATTGTCCGATCCCCATATACTGCATTAATATTGCTCGCACTTTCCATTGTGCTGTTGCTTTTATTGAAGTAAAATATGCCAAATATGTTCTTTTGTCACTTCCATCATAGCTTTGAAAAAAACAACCGTTAAAATCGAAATTCACTCTTCAAAACTTGCACTAAGAATAAAGACAAGGTAAAATTAATACTTGCTTTTATAGCAAGTTGATGCAGGTAGTTTATCCTGTCCCCCTCTGACTTTTAGTTCATGCATTTGAAAAAAAGATGCATTTATTCATGGGATGACCCAATATATAATATGTATGATATATATATGTATGAACATGTATATATAAGCATTATATATGTGTGTATTTATATATATATATAAATGTAAAAAAATACAAACTGGAACAAGAACGTGAAACATTTAGAAGACGATACAAAAAACACGAACGGGACATTCGAAGCCTTCAATCTTCAGTCAAGAACCGGATCATCTTCGCAATTTCGGCTGAGATATATATTATCCATAAAAAAGTGCCACACCCTAGCGGATGAGGGAACCTATGGAAGCGGTAGACCTGGGATGAAGTGGTGAAGCCCGACCTTCGAACTTTAGGCCTCACCAAGGAAATGACTAGTGACTGTGACTTTTGGAAATATGCTGTGCTTCAGAAGACCTAACAAGCCAAATGAGACCATAACCTCGTGGCCTATGCATACCTTTTCCTTCTTTGGACACTAAACTCTGTTTGCGAAGACCTGTTGAGGCAAGTGAAATCAAAATGAAATTCGATGACTGGCACCTGTGCTAGCGCGGTGCAAAGAGCACCATACACAGTGACACATAAAAGGCGCCATTTGAGTGTGGTCGTTACCAGTGTCGCCTTACTGGCACTTGAGCACCATCCGAGCGTGATCATTGCCAGAGCGTATAACTGGCTTCCGTGCCGGTGGCATGTAAAAGGCACCATTTGAGTGTGATCGTTACCAGCATCGCCTTACTGGCTCCTGTGCCGGTGGCATTTGTAAAAAGATTTGAGCGAGGTCGTTGCCAGTACCGCCTGACTGGCTCCCGTGCCGGTGGCACGTAAAAGGCACCCATCCAAGCATGATCGTTGCCAGAGCAGCCAACTGGCTTCCGTATCTATGGCATGTAAAAGGGCACCATTCGAGCGTGATCGTTACCAACGTTGCTTCACTGGCACCTGTGTCGATGGCATGTATAAAAGATTCGAGTGAGGTCTTTGCCAGTACCGCCTGACTGACCCCCGTGCAGGTGGCACGTAAAAAGCACCCACTACACTCTCGGAGTGGTTGGCGTTAGGAAGGGCATCCAGCTGTAGAAACTCTGCCAGATCAAGACTGGAGTCTGGTGCAGCCATCTGGTTGCCAGCCCTCAGTCAAAACCGTCCAACCCATGCTAGCATGGAAAGCGGATGTTAAACGATGATGATGATTTTCCATATTCAGTTGATAGAAGAAAATGGAGAGATAATGGTTAATAATTATTTATTAATAAATTGATAATCATTAATTCCTACAATTGTTTCACTTTGTATTCCTGCAATAAATTACAAATTTAGGCAATAAATCTGTATTCATAATATATAAGCAAAATATCATCAGGGAAATAGATGTTTTTTAATGTCTAATATTTCCTTGATGATATTTGTCTAATATTTCCCTGGTCAGATCAGTGAAAAAGTTTTATATAAAAATTATAAGTATTATTACAAAGCAATAGTATTATTTTCCAATGCAAAGCACCGTAAAGGTAGAATTATAACCAGGAAATAGTGGCACAAGGTACCAATTTTCACTGATCTCGGTCTGTTTATGGTTGGGACTATCGGCCGAGTATATAGGCATTGATGTAGTGGATATTATAAATTTATTCACCAGGTAGACATAGCTGACGAAGACCAATCAGATTTATGATAACAAATGTATTCTGAAAAGTCTGAAACTCAAGTACTAGATTGTCCATTTCTCTGGTGTCCTTCCTAGTGGAAGATGAAGATTTTTTAAGTTCACTGCCTGCACACATTTTTGCCTTTATACATTCAGTGAAGCTTTACATAAAGTCATATGGTTATTGACTGCTATTTCTAGCAAAAATTGTTACCTTGTGTCACTATTTCCTATTTATAATTCTACCTTTACGGTGCTTTTTGCTGGAAATATTTATAATTTATTGTAATAATATTTATAATTTTATATATATATATAAGCGTGTGTGTATGTATGTATGCATGTATATATATATATATATATATATTTATGTGTGTGTGTGTGTGTGTGTGTGTATGGATGTAAGTATGTACATATACATATGTATATATGCATATATATATATATATATATTATATATATATATATATATATATATATTAAAAGGAATACAAAAAATGGGACAAGAATGCAAAACATCCAGACAGATGATACAAAAAAGGGACAACAAAACGTATGAACAACAAGCAAGTGTATTAGTTTGACACTTAGGAAAGTGAGAAAGTCTTTTATGTTTCAAACCTACGCTTGAAGAGTATGAGGAAATAAACAGAGAGTGGATTGTTGGTGATTTTTTTTTTCTTTCCTCCGTCTTCCTTTTCTTTTGGACTTCCCTCTGTTTCCTGTTTCTGAAGAAGAGCTTTCCTTGAAACATAAAACACTCTTTCTTTCCTTCTCTGAGCGCCTCATTAATACTTTGCATGTACCACATCCTCACACTGTTATTTTTTCTTCAGCTTTTTTTTCTGTTTTTGGATTGACTATATATATAAGCATGTATATATAAGTAGTGGTTGGCGTTAGGAAGGGCATCCAGCCGTAGAAACACTGCCAAATCTGACTGGGCCTGATGAAGCCTTCCGGCTTCACAGACCCTAGTTAAACCGTCCAACCCATGCTAGCATGGAAAACGGATGCTAAATGATGATGATGATGATGAAGAAGGTGTATATACATACACATATATATATATATATATATACGCATGTATATATAAATATAAGAAGGTGTATATACATACATATATATATATATATATATATAAGCATGTATATATAAATATAAGGTATATAAGCATGTATATATAAATATAAGGTGTATATACATATATATATATATGTGTGTATATACATATATATATATAAGCATGTATATATAAATATAAGAAGGTGTGTGTATATATATATATATATATATATATATATATATAAGCATGTGTGTAGCATCATCATTGATTAATGTTCGTTTTCCATGTTGGCATGGGTTGGACGATTTGACTGAGGTCTGAAGAGCCAGCACTTACACCAGGCTCTAAACTGGTCTGGTAGAGTTTCTACAGCTGGATGGCTTTCCTAACACCAACTGCTCCATGAGTGTAGTGGGTCCTTTTTACGTGCCACCAGCACAGGAGCCAGTCAGGGTGTACTTGCATCAGTCTTGGTCAGTGTATGTATGTGTGTATATATATATATATATAATATATATATATATGAATAAGTATGTGTGTATATATATAAATAAGCATGTGTGTATATATATAAATAAGCATGTGTGTGTGTATATATATGTTCAAATATAAGCATGTGTTTGTGTGTATATATATACATGCGTAAATATATATATAAATAGGCATGTGTGTGTGTGTGTGTGTATATATATATATATAAATAGGCATATGTGTGTGTATATATATAAAAACATGTGTGTGTATATATATATATGTATAAGCATGTATATGTAAGCATACTTGGAAAAGAATGCGTGGCGTTCGATCATATAATAATGTAAATAATATATAAATCTATGCATATATACATACATATATATATATGTATATATACATGCATATATGGGTACAGGACATATATGCACACTGACACGTGACGAAAGAGAATCTATCTTTCTGACTACTACCTTCATAAAGACAACAATGTGCTTAAACTGTCCCGTTCATCAGCTCGTCCTCCTTGCGTTCAGAATAATTTTTCTTTCTTTGGTCTGGCTTAACAGCCCTCAATGTTTGTTTTTACTGTTTTGTTCTCACCGTCCTGTTCTTGTTATCACTTTCACCCTCCACAAAAAATCCCATATTTTAATTAATTTGTTTTGCGGAAAAGAACTGCTTCAGCGAAGTTGCGTTTTGTCCTTACCTTCGGAAGGTAGAGTAGATGAAACAGGGACAACTGAAGGAGGGGAATATTCTTTATGTTGTATGTCTCGTTTCTCTGTTTGTCTTTTTCATTGTTTGAAAATAAGCTCGTTTCTATGTTTTTGTTTTTATGCTTTTGATTCTCATTGTGTTCAAGGTTTTTTTGATGTCTTGTACTCATATATGCAAGTATATATACATATATATTTAGGTATGTACGTATATGTATGTATATATGCATATATTTATATATATGTTTACATACACAGACATGCTTATATATATATAAGTGAGTGTGTTAAATAATAAGGCACTAAAAGAGAATGACTCTCCCCAGACACAACGGAATATGCTTCAACACACGAACTCATATAAAGAATCTTGCAAACCAAATCCAAAAATGAAATATATATATAAACATGTGTATATATATATATATATAAGCATGTTTGTATATATATATATATATTAATTATTTATATATGCATGTATATATACATGTAGATGTAGGTACGTACATATGTTTGTATGTATGCATATATTTTTATTTATCTCCTATATATATATATATATATGATTGATTCTAGTTTCAGCTCACGAGCTGTGGCCATGCTGGGGCACTGCCATTTGGTGTTGCTACATGGTTTTACTTCACGAATGTTTTTTAGCAACTGCCATTTGGTGCATGAGAGAGTTCGATGCAGCTGCCCTCATCTGCACCTACTGCCGTGAAGTTGGTTCATCTGGGATACCTGACAAGAAGAGATCCAGTTTCATTTTAAAGACATCTGCATCCACCCCATGCAGGTCTCTTAGGTTCTTCCGGAGGATATTGAAGGGCTGTGGGCCTCGGAAGCCCAGGCTATCACAGTATCTTGTCCTACATTTTGATGGCAAATTTGGAGTCCTAGGCACCACGCAGTGGCGCCCAGTTCTGGCATTTGTGTAACTCTCGATGCCAAAGTTTGGGACAAGTCCTTCCAGGATCTTCCAGATGTAGATTATGGCATATCTTTCTCGCCTACGCTCCAAGGAATAGAGTTTTAATCTCTTAAGTCTTTCCCAGTAGCTTATATTCTGCACAGAGGCTATCTTCTTCGTGTAGCTACGTTGGATCGCCTCAATTTCTGTGATCAACTTGACACTGGATGGTGACCATAACTGAGAGCAATAGTCAAAGTGGCTTAGGACAAGTGTCCTCCAGAGGACCACGATGGTTTCTTGTTCTCTTGTTCTAAAGGTTCTGAGAATCCATCCGGCCAGTCGTCTACATTTCATTGCCAATTTAGCAACATGTACATGAAAGGTTGCGTCATCACTCATGTATATACCCAGGTCACGCACTGATTGTGCCTCTGGGATTGCTATTCCTCCGGGTCCAGTGTATTCATTGGGTATTGCATTTAGTTTTACATGCTGATAGTATAACTTGAAACTTTTCAGCATGGAATTGCATGCTATTCTTTTCAGCCCACTTGTTTATTTTGTCCAGCTCACATTGCAGGCGATTAGTGTCCTCAGGGTTCTGTATTGCCTGTGAAACTTTTGTATCATCTGCATAACTTGTGATCGTGGCTCTCTGCGTGGCTGAGGGCATGTCTGAGAGGGCCATTATGAACAGTAGTGGTCCCAGAACAGTGCCCTGCGGAACACCGCTCACTATTTGCATGTAAATGGAAGTGGCTACTACCACCTGACTTCTATCTTTCAGAAATTCATGAAGCCATTCTCCCAGTTTTCCAACTATGTTGAGATCACGCAGTTTGTGACATATTCCATGATCGACTTTATCAAAGGCCTTTGCAAAGTCAAGATATATCACTTCCACATTTGAGTGGTTGAGCAGCCGTTTCAGCACCCAGTCATAGTGTTGTAGGAGCTGAGTTAAACAGCTTCTCCCTGGTCGGAAACCATGTTGGGTGTCGGGCAGCAAGTCATTCTCTTCAAGGAAGGTGATCAGCTTCCTTCTGACTATTCGTTCCATGACCTTGCCGATGTGTAAGGTCAGAGAGATAGGTCTATAGTTCTTGGCTTCCGCTCTGCTACCTCCTTTATGAATGTGGCATATTTTACCTTCCTTCACTTTTCTTGGAATTTTGCCAGCTGCAAGGAAGCTCTGAAAGAGGAACTGCAGTGGTCTTGCTAGGACTCTCTTACATGCTTTTAGGAGGATTGCCGGGAATCCATCGGGGCCAGTAGCTGAGTCTGTTTTCATTTCATCTATAGCCTTGATTACATCGTCTTCCTTTATATCGATGTAATCTATCGTCGCCGCCTCTGATTTTATATCTGCAGTGGTAAAAAAGTCAGTTGGATTGGTGATTTGGAGATGCCCAAGGGGTGGAGTGAAAACACTCTTGAATTGCTCATTCAGTATTTCACTTACCCTCATTGGTTTTCCTGTAAGTCTGCCATCCTTTTCGAGGAGTGGTCCTATTCTACAGTGCACTGTAGCTGTTTCTTTGGCATACCTGTAGAAAGCTCTGGGGTTAGATTTTATGTTTTCTATAGCCCAGGCTTCTTTGTCTGCTCTTTCTTTTTCATGGGAGAGTTGCAGACATTTTTCGATTTCCAACAGTTTTATTTTTAGGCGGGACTTTTCACTGCTTTCAATCTGTTTGTTTAGGCGATTTTAAAATTTTGTACGCCGTCTCATTAAAATTTTCCTCTCTCTGGGGATTTTGTTCTTGTGTACAGTGGCCTTTCTCTCTGGGACACATTTGTAGCATATGGCTTGCATTACAGACATGAATTGTTGAAGTTTCACGTCGATGTCTGGCGAGGAGAGACATTTAGGCCAGTTTTGTTTGAGGATCTCTTTCTCAATTTGTTTCCAGTTTGCCTTATGGTAGTTCAAGCTGGAAAGATTTTGAGGGTTTCTTGTAGGCTGCATGTCCGTGCTCTTTGGCCCGTACATGGTCAGCTCTATCATGTTGTGATCCGAGAGTAGTGTGTCGGTGTCACTTTCACATTATGGATGAGATCCATGTCATTTGTGAATCTGAGATCCAGTGTGTTACCTGCCCTGGTTGGTTGGAGTATTACCTGCTCCATGTACAGGGTGTTGATGAGGTTCAGGAGGGACCTCGCCTGTCCTCGTTCACATCTTGTCATTCCTGGGAGAGAAAGGCCCTCGGGCCATCTGACATTGGGCAGATTGAAGTCTCCCATAAGAAGCACACCTATGTGTTGTTCTAATGTGGTTAGAATTTCTTCATTTTTATAAGGCAGTCTTCAAACTGCCCACATGGCTTGGGGCATCTGGAGGGCGATATGTAGCACACACAACTACATCAAGTTGCCTAATATGTAAATTAGTGTGTCACACACCGAGTTTGAGTATGACAAGAGGACCTGGGGTGTGAGGTCCTCACGGATGTACATAGCAACACCTCCATGACTCCTTTCTTTCCTGTCGGTCCGTAGTACAGCATACTGTGGTATGTGTAACTCTGCATCTGCTATGTCCGGTTTCAGGTGCGTTTCTGTAAGTGCTATGCATAAGGCTTGATTGCATGCAACAAAGTCTCTCAGGAACGGGATCTTTGTCCTGTTACTGAGTGTTTGCAGTCCTCTGATGTTCAGTAGGAGTATCGAGGTGAGGTGTACGTTGTTGCCGGCGGTGTCCATCCTGTGTCTGTTTGCTGTGGTGGTCTGGTATATAGTGGGTAGTCCCACCTGCGTGCTTGGGTTTGATGAAGCCAGGTCAGCTGCTGTACAATCTTTTGTGCCATGCACAAAAAAGATTGTTGCTCAGCAGCTGCTCTTTCGACAACATCATGTTGGCTGTTTGTGGCGCGCACAACATCTGCGTACATCCGCTTTGGGGCAGGTGGTGCGTAGTCCATCCCTTTTCTTTGTGTTGATGGTTTGTCCATCTGCCTTGTGTCTCTGTGGCAGGGTCCCCGATGTGCAAAGCGGCAGCCTGCACCTTCCTTTCCGTGCCAGCAGGAACCTCTCAGTAGAACATACACACCCGTGTGCGCGTTTGGTTTCCATCCTTTGCGGTTCCACTTCTTCCTGGTTGTTTCACTCTTGGTCCTGCTTGAGCTTTTTCTTTTCCTTTAGCTCTTCCAGTCCTTCTTTTAGTTCTTCTTCCTCCCTCTACCTCTTCACCGGGTTCTCCGTCTCCATGGTCCTTGCTGCCGATTGGAGAACTTGCACCTGGGTTCACTTCCCGGGCAGGTTTCTCATTCAAAACCTCCTCCTGGGCGTCCACCAGGTGGGGGTGACTTCTTTCATCGTCTCCAGTCTTGCCATCTTTGCCCCGCTCGTTCTCAAAGATGGCATCAAGTGCGCCAATGTGCGACCGTACAAGCGCATATGAGCGCACAAATTCCTGTCTCTTTCGCTCCATCTGAGCCGCTGTCCTCTTGTAGCCTCTGCTCTTCAGCGCAGCCGCAATCACCTCGCTAGGGCTATCTCCGCCGGCGCACTCCCATGCTCGTACGAATAAATCCAGCTCGTCACGTCTCCATGCTCTGGACATGCTGGATAATCCGTCTATCCGTTTATCTATCTAATTATGTCGAGAGAAGACAGGAAGATATTAAGGCTAATTAGAAGATAGAGTACTTGAAAAAGAAAATATTAACAATATTAAGTTTGTGTAAAAACGTTATTGGGTAAAAACGTTATTTAATCTTAAGGCTAATTAGGAGATAGAGTATCTGAAAATATATTAGCAATATTAATATTATATTAGAGTGTGGGTAAAAAAACCTTATTTAATCTTAAGGCTAATTGGAGATAGAGTATCTGAAAATATATTAGCATATTAATATTATATTAGAGTGTGGGTAATATTAAACGTTATTTATTTAATCTTAAGGCTAATTAGAAGACAGAGGATCTGAAAAATTATATATACAATATTAAGCATATTAACCGTTATTTAATTTAATCTTAAGCTAATTAGACGTTATTAATATTAAACGTTATTTAATTTAATCTTAAGGCTAATTAGAAGATAGAGTATCTCAAAATATATTAGCAATATTAATTTATAGTAGAGTGTGGATAAAAACGT
>NC_042997.1:75283907-75348907 GCF_006345805.1 Octopus sinensis
GATTCGAATGTTTGTGTATTTGTATATTTAGATATAGGTTTTTTTTGTTTTTTTTTGTATATTGATATATATCTAATTTTCTACTGGTCTTTTATGTATATGTATATCATATGATATGCATTCAGTTTTGGACTTCGGTGTATTGATGTATACTTAGTATGGGTCAATGTGCAAAACACATGGTGATCACTATTGGATACGTACATGTGTATACATGCATATGGTTGCATATGTGTGTGTGTGCGTATATATCGTATATATGTATATGTGTATATAGATATGTACGTATTTATGTATGTATGTATGTATGTGTGTATTTATGCATGTCTATGTGTACGTGTGTGTGCGCATATATGTATGTATATTTTAACCAACCAACCGTAACTAAGACAATGAAATTCAAATGTGTCAACCAATTGGATTTAGCTTGAGATTGTAAATAATCTCTCCCCTACCCCAGTAAGATTTCAAACCACTGTAATTCTATATTAATAACAATGTAAGCATAGCCCGTAATGGCCTATCTCTTACCTCTTGATCTGTGAACTCTACGTATGTACATGCATATATCTTTTGTATGATGTAAAAGGATAAAATCTCTTTATATATGTATATGTATTAGTGGATGTTTTTTTGCGCATGTATGTATATGCATATGCATGGTTTTGTTACCTGTGTATATAGATATATATGTATGCAGAATAAGACTGAAGTTTTGATTTTGACTGTATGATATATGAATATAATGTCATTTTTTGTTCAATTAATGTACTTGCATCTTTCATGGACATCTGTCTATGTATTATGTTATACTATATTATATATGTGATATATAATATATTATATTATACTATATTTCATGTGGTATTTTCCATCTACTATGTGTCGTGAATAGCAGAATGCACACAATCTAATATTGGTATTATTAATAATAATAATAATATTTATAGTTTTGGTAATGTAATACAGTGCAGTTTGGACTTTGTATATGTACCCTTTGATGTGGATATATATGTATACTCCAGAATATATATTTGATTATCTGTAACCTTATGTGTGTGTGTATTATCATATATATTCTTATATATATGTTTATATATATATATATATATATATATATATATATATATATATATATATATATATATTCTTGTGTATGTGTATTTTGTTTCATATTTATATTTTCATTTTATATTTTTATAATTGTACTTTATAATCTCTGACGAGGCCTTGAGATATATATATATAAGTAACTCATCTTTACCTGCATATTACCTCAATACATCTGACTAATATAGGCAGAATGAGATACCTTTATCTGAAGACTGAAACAGCTGTAAGAACCATTTTATGTGTATTATTTTTATGGTCTTATCTTACTTATTGATGTATATTGTTTTATTTCGTTGGATTTGGATATTCCTATATATGTAGTTAATAAATAATATGAATTGGTAATATCTGTAAGTCGATGATTGAAATGAATCTGTTCCTCCATTTTCTTATTTGTATATATATATATATGTGTATATGTATATATGTATGTGTATATATATATGTATATATATATATGTATGCTGATGACCTTGCTCTAATTGCTGAGTCACTATCAGAACTGGAGAAGTTTCAGGTGTGGAAACAAGGATTAGAATCGAAGGGCCTTAGAATCAACCTAGCCAAAACCAAAGTCCTAATAAGTAGGAAGGTGGACCAACCACAAACGACTTCAGGTAGATGGCCCTGCTCGATCTGTAAAAAAAGGTGTAGGTAGAAACTCTATAAGGTGCACCAAGTGTAAGCTATGGACACATAAGAGGTGCAGCAATGTCAAAGGTAGGCTAACTGGGAAGATAGTTTTCGTATGTGGCAGATGCTCAGGAGAAATAAACACTAATTAATTAATTTTAAGTATTGGCTTATGTTTTTCATTGTTTGATTTGCCTAATAGTGGTTTTATCTCTAATTTAATATAATATAATATAATATATTTATACTATAAAATTGGATTTAATCCTAAATCTGATTTTTCCCTGTAAGTTTGGATTTATTCCCTAATATTTTATTATTATATGTATATATATATATATAATATGTATATGTATATATATGTATATGTATATGTATATATATGTATATGTATATATATGTATATATATGTATATGTATATATATGTATATGTATCTTCTCTTCTCTTTCCCCGTCTGTCTTGATAGACAATGGGCTGCGCCAAGGGTGGTGCCTACTTTGATGATGTGCTGCGTCTGCTGTGACTGAACAGTCCAATTCTAGAGTGGCAGTCCTTGGTACATTTGCTGCACACGAACATTGATGGGTACGTGTGGGGTGTTGCTGCAGTTGTCCTCCTCCTGTCCCGCCTGTCCAACCACAGCTGTGCTCTCCTCTCCTCAGCCATGGAAACGCCTTTCCTCACCGTCCGACGCCAGGCAGAGCGGTCAGCAGCTGTTTCCTCCCACGTGTCCACACAGATGTTGGCAGTCCTCAGGTCACGCTTGCACACGTCCCTGGGTATACTAATCGAGGTAGTCAGAGTATGTGACAGAATACTTAAGATTAGATTAGTGCTCCATCATAGTTTAGCAACTATTATATCGGCCTATGCCCCTCAGCGAGGGCTACCCGATGGACACAAAGACCATTTCTATGACACCCTACTGCAGACCACCTCATTGACGAACGACAGGGACCTTCTCTTCGTGGCTGGTGACTTCAATGGGCATGTTGGACGACATGCTGGGGGCCTCCATGGCGTACATGGAGGCTACGGTTATGGTTCCCGCAATGAGGAGGGAACCAGGCTGCTGGAGTTCTGCTATGCGAATAGTCTTATGGTTTGCAACACTAACTTCAGGAAACTGACAAGCCACCTAGTCACCTACCGATCAGGCCGGCATACTAGCCAAATCGACTACATCCTTGCCAGAAAAAGGGAAAGATGGCTGCTTATAAATGCCAAAACCTTCCCAGGTGAAGAATGTACCATGCAACATAGACTGGTAGTTAGTGACTTTAGGATCAGGACTAAGAGGACGACTAGAAGATGACCAACATGGAGATGAAGGGTCTGGAAGCTTAAAGACCCTGCGAATGGACAGAGATTTAGAGACATGTTACTTGAAGCCTTTGACAAAATAGAAGGGGGTATAGGTACACATGGGGTAGAAGACAACTGGACGCTTCTAAGGGACAACTTGCTGAAAGCCACTGGCCAGATCTGTGGCTGGTGCAAAGTCCCCTCAAGACCCAAAATAACGTAGTGGTGGAACAATATTGTTGACAGGGCTATTAGACAAAAGAAACAGGCTTGGAAGGACTAGAAGAACGGTGGTAGCAGGGAAGTGTATTAGACTGCCAGAAGGGAAGCTAGGAGGCAGGTGTATTTAGCCAGAGGGGAAGCAGATAAGAAAAAATTTGCCAATGTTCTGCGCCGTGAGGATGAAAGACTTGAGGTATTTCGTGTTGCAAGACAGTGTGTGAGAGACAATCATGATGTGGTAGGAGAGAAATGTGTTCGCAAGGATGACGGTTCACTTGCGGTAAATGAGGATGCAAAGAGAGAGGTTTGGAGACGCCATTGTGAAAGATTGCTAAATGAGGAAAATGAATGGGATAAAGAGAGTCTGCCGAATGTTGACCCAATAGAGGGACCAGCAATCCGAGTTGACAGTTCCTTAGTAGTTAAGGCAATTACAAGCATGAAAACAGGGAAAGCCCCAGGCCCATCAGGAATTACTGCAGAGATGCTCAAAATATCTGGTAGTGTCGGCTATAGCCTAGTCACTCGTATAGTTAACCAGGTGATACACGAAGGAGTCATACCCAATGACTGGTGTAGCAGCATAATAGTCAACTGCTACAAAGATAAATGTGACGCCATAGATACAAATAACTACAGGGGTATCAAGCTGCTGGATCAGGTAATGAAGGTTACGGAGAGGGTTATAGCCCACTAATTAGAGAGAGAGTTAACTTAGATGAGATTCAGTTTGGGTTTGTGCCAGGGAAAAGTACTACTGATGCTATATTCCTGGTAAGACTGCTGCAGGAGAAATACCTAGCCAAAGATAAGCCCCTGTACCTGGCTTTTGTTGACATGGAGAAAGCCTTCGACAGGGTTCCCCGATTCCTTATATGGTGGTCAATGAGGAAACTAGGGATAGATGAATGGTTAATGAGAGCTGTGCGAGCCATGTACAGAGACGCTGCTAGTAAGCTGAGGGTTCGCAACGAGTACAGTGAAGAATTCCGGGTAGAGGTTGGAGTCCACCAAGGTTCAGTCCTCAGTCTCCTCCTATTTATTATAGTCCTCCAGGCAATAATGGAGGAATTCAAGACAGGATGCCCCTGGGAGCTCCTCTATGCTGATGACCTTGCTCTAATTGCTGAGTCACTATCAGAACTGGAGGAGAAGTTTCAGGTGTGGAAGCAAGGATTAGAATCGAAGGGCCTTAGAATCAACCTAGCTAAAACCAAAGTCCTAATAAGTAGGAAGGTAGACAAATCACAAACGCCTTCAGGTAGATGGCCCTGCTCGATCTGTAAAAAAGGTGTAGGTAGAAACTCTATAAGGTACACCAAGTGTAAGCTATGGACATATAAGAGGTACAGCAATGTCAAAGGAAGGCTAACTAGGAAAATAGTTTTTGTCTGTGGCAGATGCTCAGGAGCATTAAACACTGAAAATGTGCAGAGACCAACTTCTACCACATTCCAGGGAGAAAAACTAGAAGTAGTTGATAGCTTCCGCTACCTAGGTGACCAAGTCAGTAGCAGGGGTGGGTGTGTTGAAAGTGTGACTGCTAGAGTAAGAATAGTCTGGGCAAAGTTTAGAGAGCTGTTACCCCTACTGGTGACAAAAGGCCTCTCGCTCAGAGTAAAAGGCAGGCTGTATGATGCATGTGTACGTACAGCTATGCTACATGGTAGTGAAACATGAGCTGTGACTGCTGAGGATATGCGTAAGCTCGCAAGAAATGAAGCCAGTATTCTCTGATGGATGTGTAATGTCAGTGTTCATAATCGACAAAGTGTAAGTACCTTGAGAGAAAAGTTGGACCTAAGAAGCATCAGTTGTGGTGTGCAAGAGAGACGTTTGCACTGGTATGGTCATGTGATGAGAATGGGTGAAGATAGTTGTGTGCAAAAGTGCCACACCCTAGCAGTTGAGGGAACCTGTGGAAGAGGTAGACCCAGGAAAACCTGGGACGAGGTGGTGAAGCACAACCTTCGAACTTTAGGTCTCACCAAGGAAATGACTAGAGATCGAGACCTATGGAAGTATGCTGTGCATGAGAAGACCCGGCAAGACTAGTGAGACCATAACCCATGGCCTCTTACCTGGTATGTAGCCAGTCGACTGATACATACCTTTCCTTCTTGGGACACAAAACTCCACTTGTGAAGACCCGTTGAGGCAAGTGAAAATCAAAATCAAATCAAATCAAATCAGATATCAGAAAGCAGAACCAAAATCGAAGCCGATCAACATCAATGGAAATTGCAGCTGTGATACCAGTGCCGGTGAAAAGTAAGCAAACCATCCGATTGTGGCCGTTGCCAGCGCCGCCCCGACTGGCCTCCATGCACCATCTGTTCGTGGCCGTTGCCAGCCTCACCCTGCCCCCGTGCTGGTGGCACGTAAAAAGCACCATCTGTTCGTGGCCGTTGCCAGCCTTGCCTGGCCTCCGTGCCGGTGTCACATAAAAAGCACCATTTGTCTGTGGCCGTCTGTCAGCTCCGTCTGGCACCTGTGTGGGTGGCGCGTAAAAAGCACCCACTACACTCACAGAGTGGTTGGCGTTAGGAAGGGCATCCAGCTGTAGAAACACTGCCAGATCAGACTGGGCCTGATGCAGCCTTCTGGCTTCACAGACCCTAGTTGAACCGTTCAACCCATGCTAGCATGGAAAACGGACGCTAAATGATGATGATGATTATGTATATATATATATATATATATATATATATATATATATGTATGTCTGTATGTATATACATATATATATACTTATTATTTCCTGGGGAAGCAATGTGAGTAGCAACTTAAGGAACATTACAAAATCCACAGAATGATTTAACTTATACATATATTCATTTACATCTATAGAACCGATATAAAGTCCGACGTTTAAAAATATAGGAATATATAACTATATAAACATCCTATAACAATATATAAATATATATAAGAATCAATGTTGTATATATAACACATTGAGTTTATGCTTAAAATCATAGAACATTTGGTAAAAATTGGTTAAATTAAAAATTTTGGGTAACAAAACATACAATGACATATTAAAATGATGTATTAAAATACCAGAGAAAAATACAAAAAAGATAAATATACAAAATTACAAAAATACATAAATGTTCATCTATGGGCCGTTTCGGAGACACACCAATTAATATGAAACATATCATGTTTGAAATTGACACTCCCCTCGTCAGGATGTTTTTTACACACAACACATAATAGACGGAAACAAATGCACAATTTCATACTGGCTGTATTCGAGAGACCAGACATTACATACTCCCAAAAATTCACATTGTTACTGAATTTTACTTAATAAGCATATAATTTAATCTAGAAGCCATAGTAAAGGGCATGTGCACAGTTCCATCTGGACTATTTCACTCCTGCACTTTAATTTAATTTTTAATTTACTCCCATTCATGTAAAACCACATATTTGAGTTCAAGTCCTTGATACATTTTATACTAATTGCTATTTTTACTTTTAATAGTTATATTACGATTTAATTATTATACTTTAGTTTAATTTTCATTGCTACTTACTATATTTAATTCAATTGTTATTATTACCTCTAACTTTTATTGTTATTTTTATTTTTAAATTTCTTACGAAACGTCGAGTGGATCTTATGCATACACACTGGTATTGCATCAGTGAATACATATGATGCCAATGTTGTAGATGTCCTATCTTTAAGATTGTTAAAAGTGCTCAGGTGGGATCGATATCTCTGCTTAAAATCTATTGAACTACCAATGTATATTTTTCTCTGGCCTTCTTGAGTCTCAACACTACATTTATAAAGCAAATTTTCCTGGCGACAATTTCCACTAATCGGACATACTGATGGGTCCCTACAATTACACTTCTTCAGCTTGTTACGGGATCTAGTATTTCTGATCACTCCGAACCCTTTCCCCCTCCCAATACTATGATCCACCATATTATTTACACCATCGTTTGTGCTATTTTCAGGTATATTTATTTTATTGTTATTCTTACTATTACCATCATTATTATTATTACCAATGGAGAAGTTCTTAAGCAGATCAGGCCAAAAATGTCACTAGAAGCTAGGATCACCAAGCATAGATTGGCATATTTTGGTCATATTATGCGGAGAAAATCCCTGGAGAAGGACATCATGCTCAGAATGGTCAGTGGCAAGAGAGGAAGAGGCTGACCAAGAACCCGCTGGCTTGACACCATCAAGAGTGATACCGGGATGGACATAGCTAATCTGAAAGAAGCGGCCCAGGATAGAACTGACTGGAGGACACTGATCCATCGAGTAACCGAGAGTCGACTTCGACTGAGCGGATAGATAGATTATTATTACTAATATTTTTATTACCATTATCACTACTATTATCACTATTATTACCACCATCATATTCATTATCATCACTAATATCATTATTATGATTACCTCTACTACTATTTGCATTATTTGTCATTCCAACACGCCCTGCGTATTTGATTTCAGAAGACGTGCTATTACTATTACTACTATTTTCTATGTCATTAATGAATTTCCCATTAAAGCTTCTGCCATCATTTCTAACATTATAGTGCCTTCTGTTCAACGAAGCAATAATAGACCCTGATATTGGGAGTGACCGAGTAAGCCAGCTTGATTGTTGACTTGTTACATATTGAATAGTATTTATGGTGTTTTGGGAAATTTTCCTTGAATAACTTAAAAAATAGCTTTGGTAAACCTTTCACCCTTAATGGAAAGGGAGGGGCAAACCAAACAACTTGACGAATCCTAGACTTAGTATTAATAATGGGATTACAATATGTTGCTTGACTTGATGTACTAAATGTAAGGCCATTCCTGTTTCTATTATTATTTATATTTATATTTTTATTACTATTAGAATTATTTTTATTTCTATTCCTATTTTCACCTTCATTAGACCTAAGCCCACCTTTAAACCTCAATTCACTTTTATGATTCCTATTATTTGTGACCCCGTCCCTCCCGTCACTGTCACGATCCATGCTATTTACATCATTACAATTCTTATTATTAATCTTATTAACGTTGTTACCATTTACAAAACCAACCATATCACATTTATTCTTCTTATTTCTAAACCTCATTTTATCAGCATAAATATTGGTCTTTATCGACTTGTTGTGAGCCCCATGGGGATCATGAGAGGAGCTTTTGCCATCCAAAATCCGTTTCGTATCATCCCTGACTATGCTGACCAATTTAATTTTTAATTTTGTATTGTGTATGTATTCAATGTTATTTGCGAACCCACTCAATTTTAAGGCATTATTGTATATTGGGGCATATTCATTAAAAATGTTTTCATTCGCCGATAGGTTTGAGATTCTGATAGAAATTGCAGTTATTGATGGTTGATTTGGGATGATTTGAGGAAACATTGATATATTAGAAAGTTTGGTTTGGTTTTTGGAATGGGTAGTGTAAGTCAGTATTCAGATCGAGAGTGATGTCTAAGAAATTTGCCACTTTAGGATTATTCTCAAAAACGATGCTCAAATTATAAAAGTCCTTCAGAAACTCCCTAAGGTCCTTCATTCTTTCAATCTGAGGATTTGAATGATTAGAGACAATGAACAATGCATCATCCCTATAAATCCCTCCAGATAGAAATGGGAAAAACCGCTTAATCTTGTCCAACAGATATTGATACGCCGCCACTCAGGCCCACGATGCCACCACGGGCCCTAGCGTGCAACGCATGCGCCCAGTAAACCAGAAATCCACCACGGGAAGGGGGGAAGGCAGCGAATGCAGCCAGGAACCAAGAACAACAAAAGAAAGAAAGACACACAAGGTTGCCTAATCAAGCAATTTTTTTTTTAACAAAACAAAAGCATTCACAACAAAGATTAACAACATAATACAGAGTTCGAAAAACAAAGCAAATCATTTACATTTAAACACATTACAGAGTTGATTCTTCCAAAACAAATCATTTACATTTGACACAGAGTTCACAATTAACAGTCTCTTAAAGTTCCACTTTTTTCTTCTTTCTTTTCTTTTCTCTCTCTTCTTCTAACACAGAGAGTTTGTTCTGAAAGATTCCTTTTCTTTTCTTTTCAACAGTCTTTCTGCTTTTTTTTTCTAAACATTTGCAAGTTCTTTTTTTTCCTTTTCTTTTCAACAGTTTACATCATAGTCTTTTTTTTTACATTTAAACAACACAATTTAACACATATAGAAAAACAACATTTACCGTCGGCAACATTTTAACTTCACAACTCCTACTACAACAACTTGCCTGGCCGCTCGATAGTCATCTCTCTCACTGACCGTCTCTCGTCCCCATCATCTCCAACTACACCTGTCTGTCTCTGGCCATCATCATCTCTAACTCACTCCCTTGTCCGATCTCTGCTCACACTGACCCTCTCCCAGTCTCTCGCTGACTGCCTGGCAACTTAGAGCTACCTGTATATATTACGTTGTACTGCTAGAAAAAGTGACATACCGTAAGTCAACAGTATGTAACTACCTTCCCAACATTTTTATTTTTTTAAACTTTCTGTGACCGTATGGGGCCAGAGATCAGTGTCTACGTCCATTAATAATCGTGCTCCTTGACAAGACAAAGGAAATACCACTGTTCTGAACAACTGGACTGCCGGTTCGATTTCAACTAATGGAAGAAGGGGCATAATGGTTTTTTTGTTTGTTTACATTTTCCTTGCTGTTCGTAACAATATTCAAGCAGCATGAATGACCCTGATAAATTATGTCCAATAGATATTGATATTATTCAAGCAGCAAGAATGACCCTGATAAATTATGGAAAGCACCACTGGTCTAAATCAGATTCTTTTAATTTATTCGACATTACTATGGGATCTTTGGACTCGGCTCCAGTAATGGATATTGTCCAACTGAAATAGACCAACAATATCCGTTACTTGAGCCGAGTCCGACGATCCCACAGTAATGTCGAAATAATTAAAGGAATAACTGTAAACCGTTGGTATTTAAGTACCTACTTCCAAAATTTCAACTTTATGTAAAAAAGCTTAGGAAATTACAAGCAAATATGGACACTCCTCTTGAGCTTGATTAATTCAAATTACTCCTTTATATAATAATAGGCACTCGGCCTGAAATTATGGGGAAGTTACTAGTCAATTACATTGACCACAGTGTTCAACTGATACTTATTTCATCAATCCCGAAAGAAGGAAAGGCAAACTCAAGTTTGATGGAGTTTGAACTCAGAACATAAAGACACGTGAAAAGTTACTAAGCATTTTGTGTGGCATCCTAATGATTTTTCCAGCTTGTTGAGCATTATATTTGATAGCATAATCTAAATACTTAAGGGTTTAACATTTATTATACTACCTGTAACCTTGTCACTGACACAGTTTCACTGCAACTGTTTTGTGAGAAGATGGTGTGTGTGTATATATATATATATATATATATATATATATATATATATATATATAAACTTCTATTGAAAAGGTTGCAAGACGCAACAAAAATTTTAGAAAAAATGAGTAGAAATGGAACCAGTGAGTGTGTTAAATAATAAGGCACTAAAAGAGAATGACTCTCCCCAGACACAATATGATATCTTTATATATATAAAACTGAGAATGTGTGTCTGTCTGTCTGTGTGTTTCCCTAAAACTTGAGAACTACACAACCAATTTCATTCAAATTTTACACATGCCTTACTTAGGGTCCATGTAGTTTCATGGGCAAAAAAAAGTTCAACTTCTTGCCTAGAGCGAGCCCATAGCAATATCATATCTTCTCCACTATTCCAGTATTACGTGCTAAAAGTGAAACAAAAACGTTTCTCTATTTTATGTCAGATACTTTCACTTTAACAATAAAAATAATAATAACAATTGAATTATATGTAGTAAGTAATAATTAAAATCAAACTAAAGTAACATGACAAAGGTAAAAATAGCAATTGGTATAAAATTGCATCAATGACTTGAACTTGAATAAGTGGTTTCACATGAATGGGAATAAATTAAAAATAAAAATAGCATGCAGAAATGGAATAGTCCAGATGGATAATAAATTAAATTAAAGAAAAGACTATTGTCTATAAAGTATACAATGTAGACAAAAAAAGAAGATTTGAACACATGGAGGAAAGCACCTTCGAAAAGTGTCTTGGTGCGACTATGAAAGGTATCTAATCAGAGGCGGTAAATTCGCCACAATAGAAGCAAGGTTTGAGTCAACGGAGCGTGCAAGGGAGTACTCTACTCGAACTTGCAAAGTGGAAATATTTTATTTTTACCTTTATATCCGGGATGTAGGACGTCCCGGAAAAAAATTTTAAATGCCCATTCCCCCCCTACCCCCAAAGTAGAGGTAGGCTGGATTGTAGCCACACTTCTATACAACAGGAAGGACAAGATACAATTGATCGAAATTACAAGAGACGGGCTAACAATTCCAGTCTGTTATATATTTTGAGTATTGTTATCACTAGCGATATCAAGATATAACTTTGTATTTTGTATTTTATGTGTAGATGTATATATATATAAACGTACATGTAATATGTACACATATATATACTCATATATACATGCACTAGCACTATGACCCGGCAACAACGCGTCTTTAATGCTAGTATATATATATAATAAATTCAGGGTGAATACTTGATAAATGTAAGCACCTGTATATGCCAGCTAGTGGCATAGGTGATAGGATATATGTATCAAATGAAATAAATGAAAAACAGGATGCAAAGGATTTTGCGGTACATATGTTTCGGGTTTATAGAACAACTTATTCTTACATCAATGCATAATTGATATAATAGATATATGTCTATTTGTATATATATATATATATATATATTATATATATATATATATGTATATGTGTATGTATATATTGAGGTTGTATATAAGTGTATGTATATGTATGTATACATGTATCGGGCTTTTATGTGTATATATATAATTTCCAATAGGGTTTCTATATGTATATATGGTTTTCCGTATATGTAGGTTTTTATATGTACACGCGTTAGCCTGCAGATTCAAGAATGTATGGGCACGTAGATAAATATATGTATGAGTGCGTGTACAAGTGCGTCGCGTATGCATATGTGTAATTTTGTATTTGTATGCGTCTACAGGTGGGGGCCATATGAATGTGTTTGTCCATATGTGTATATGTGTAGGTATATGTATGTGTATCTCTGCATGTATATGCAAATATGTTTGTCTATGTGCACGTGTATGTATATATATATACATGTGTGTGTGTATATGCATGTATATATATATATATCGTGTATGTGTGCATATGTACATATGTATATGTTTTTATATGCATGTATATATACACGTGTGTATGCATGTGAATGGGTGTTCATGTTTCTGTGCATGTGGGTGTATATATGCATATGTGTATGTATATGCATGTAGGTGTGTTTGTATATATGTGCCTATACTTATATGTACATATGGGCATGGGTATACGTATGTATGTATGCATGTGTACGAAGGTGTGTGTAAGCGTGAGCTTGGGTGAACATGTACTGACACATACATGTGGGTGTATGTATGTATATGTATGTGTGTATGTATGTGTATGTATATATATATGTTTATGTAGATATATATATGTATATATATATGTGTGTGTGTATATCTGTGTGTGTATATATATATGTATGTATATGTGTGTGTGTATATATGTATATATGTATGTACTTATGTGTGTGTGTATGTATATGTGCATGTATATGTAGGTACTTGTATGTATGTGTATGAGCACTTTGTGCGTATGTGTATATATATATATATGTGTGTATGTGTGTGTATGTGTATATATATATATATATATACTAGCAGTATCGCCCGGCGTTGCTCGGGTTGTAAGGGAAATAACTATATAAGCATTTTTAGAGAGTTATAGCCAAAAAATAGCAAAAAAATGCATTAAAAATTGAAAAACAATATAGGTAAATTTTTTTTTTAAATCGTTGACACATCGTAGATATTTTTAGAGAGTTATTTCCCTTATATAAAAGCGAAAAAAATGCATTAAAATGGAAAAATATGATGGTAAATTTTTTTTAAATCGTAGACTCATCGTAGATGCGCGCTAATACCCAGAAGGGCTCGATATGAATCATGACTATAAGATACCCGCTTTTGGTTAAACTGCACCGCAAAATGTGGGAGTAGTTACGAATCTAAATCGTAGGAGACAGACACACAACTTCACTCTTATATAAAGATGCTTTTTTTTTTCAGTCATAGAGTCAGATTTATGAAGGTCTTCAGTAGAAAATCCTTCGAATTCTGACTCGCTGCTTGATATAATGAAATTCGTATCCATTTTTTGTCAGAATTACAAATTTTGAAAACACAATAGGAACAAATTTCGGAAAAAAATCTCCCATAATTCACGGAATTAAAATTACACTTCGATTTTTGTACAAAACTGTATTTGAAGTGTTTATGAAGTATAATACGTGTTTTCACGAATGTACTAAAGAGATTTACTCTGATATTCTCATTTAAATATGAATAGGTAAATTCGGGCGGTTTGGTAACGAAAGGGTTAAACGGATGCATACATTTATAACTATATATAAGTGTTGTCTGTTTATACATAAACACTGTTTCATACTTTCAGTTTAGTCTTCCTCAAATCACTCTGTCGCTATTTACTCTCTTCCAAGAACATTTTCACTCACTCTTATCTGTTAGCTTGCCATACATTTTACTCATGTATCTATCAGCGTGATAGACAGAAATAAATATTACATCTAGTTTCACTTTATTCGTTGCACACTGTGTGTGTGCGTTTGCGTGTGCTGTAAACCAGACTAAGAAAAGCATTTGACATACACACCAGAATGTGAGTTTTCTGTAAATTTTGCTTAATTGGAGTTTAAATTTTAAAAACTGGACCTGGCAAAACCCGATGCATTCTACTCTTAAAAATGCTAGGTAAATTGTAATTGAAGAAATCCTATATTGTAGATTTCTATAACTGACAAAGGGAGGCAGATAAAATCTGCCTTTTATAATAAGAGATATATATGTAGATTTGTGTATGTATATATATGTGTATGTGTGTGTATATATATATATATATATATATATAATATATATATATATAATATGTGTGTGTGTGTATATATATATATATGTATAATTTGATAAAGGATGACTTGGGCTGTATAATAACACCAACTTCCAGACTGTCACCAGACGCACTCGACACATTTATATATGTGAGAGTAGGTAAGTATGTAGACACAGGTACACTCAGACTAAATGGACTTAGAGCATATAGCTTGGGACTGCTATAAAACTGACCATTCGCCTACTACTATATCGCTCCTCACCCCCCCCCAGATAATTAAAAATAATTTACACTCACCACAGCATCAAAACTCTAACCCATTCTTTTGTATCTTTTTATCTTTATCTCACTTTATCTTTGTTTCCACTTTTTTATTTTTTTATTTTTCACTTTTATCTTCCACTTTTTATTTTTTTAATTATTTTTTTAGTTTTTATTTTATATTTTACCCTTTAGTTTTTGTACCTTTTACACTTTCAGAATACATTTCTAGAATTTATGACCCAGTACAAATACAGCCTTTGTATCTTTATATACTTATTTTTTTACATCTTTACTTTTTATTATATTTTATATTTATTATTATCCTTTATAATTATGTTTACATTTATATATATTTTCTTTTTTGTGATCCCAACTTCATTAAAGTTTCATCCCCTTCCTCTCATTCCTTCCCCTATATGAAGTAATCTACCAAGTATCCATTCTATATCGAGTGAAAAAACGGTATGGACGATTTGTTTTGGAGTCTAATAATACTATGTATGCCTATGAAGATTTACAAACATACTTTCCCAATGAAACTCGGTTTTTTCTCAAACATTTTATAATGTGATACAAGTCTTTGGTGTAGCAATCGTACGCAGCTGAAGAAGGTTTTTGATCTATCTATATCAATTATGCATTGATGTGAGAATAAGTTGTTCTATAAACCCGAAACATATGTACCGCAAAATCCTTTGCATCCTTTTTTTCATTTATTTCATTTGATACATATATATATATATATATATATATATATATAGGCTTCAGAGTTTGTTTTCTTTTCAACTATCATCATCATCATCATCGTTTAACGTCCGTTTTCCGCGCTAGCACGGGTTGGACGGTTTCGACCGGGGTCTGGGGAGCTCGGGACTGCCCCAGGCTCCAGTCTAGTCTGGCAGTGTTTCTACAGCTGGATGCCCTTCCTAACGCCAACCACTCCGCGAGTGTAGTGGGTGTTTTTTACGTGCCACCTGCACAGGTGCCAGAGGGGTCTGGCATCGGCCACGTTCGGTTGGTGCTTTTTTTTATGTGGGGGGGGTGCATAAATATAGGGGAGCACCAGTGGGGAGGGGTGGTTCAGAGAAATGATGACAGGTTGTAGGCAAGTAGAACGTAGGATATCGAGAGAGGGGTAATGCATGGTGAAATAGCGTATTGAAGAGGAGGGTTCGAAGAGTAGACACCTATAATGGTGGTGGGAGAAGCGACATCCAGTATAGATGGAGCAAAATATAGAGATATCCGGTATTGGTGGTGGTGGTGGTGGGGGTGGGGGTGGGCAGGGCGGTTGCACCGCGAAGATACGAAGTTTGATTTTAGACGAATGAAGATAGATAGATAGATAGATAGAGAAATTTGATAAATAGTTAGACAGATAGAGAAACATAAATAAATGGTAGCCGAAGTGAAAAATTAAGCATTCAACTTATCTGCGCTCAGGACTACAGCTTGTAGATGAATGAGAGAGTGAGAGAGAGAGAGAGAGAGAACATATGTGTATTAGAGGGGACATACTTCAAGATGGCGCGAAGATACGAAGTTTGATTTTAGACGAATGAAGATAGATAGATAGATAGATAGATAGATAGAGAAATTAGATAGATAGAGAATTTTGATAAATAGTTAGACAGATAGAGAAACATAAGAGGGGGTATCCGGTGTAGATGGTGAGAACAGTGTTCACCGGTATTGGTGGTGGGGGTGGGAGGGCGGGCGCACCGCGCTGGGAGAAGATGAGGTTTTTAGGCGGCAGAAAGAAGACAGGATTGAGATGAAATGCTTTGCGGTGGTGTGAATAAGTTTTTGTGAGTGGAAGTTTTTATGCTTCAGCTAGCATTTGAGACGAAAGACAACGATATGGGAATACAATAATAATAAGGCTTGCAAAAACAATGAAAAGAGGAAACAGGTCGGGAACTTAGCTGATGTTTTTCATCCTGCGGTATTGGCTAAGCCTGTGGAAGCGAGTGAAGGTGAGATATATACCGAGAGAGAGAGAGAGACAGTGAAAACAGAGGGAGAAAGAACCGACACCACATAGCGAGAGAGAGAGAGAGAGAGAGACATAGTGACACCGCGCTGGGAGAAGATGAGGTTTTTAGGCGGCAGAAAGAAGACAGGATTGAGATGAAATGCTTTGCGGTGGTGTGAATAAGTTTTTGTGAGTGAAAGTTTTTATGCTTCAGCTAGCATTTGAGACGAAAGACAACGATATGGGAATACAATAATAATAAGGTTTGCAAAAACAATGAAAAGAGGAAACAGGTCGGGAACTTAGCTGATGTTTTTCATCCTGCGATATTGGCTAAGCCTGTGGAAGCGAGTGAAGGTGAGATATATACCGAGAGAGAGAGAGAGAGAGAGAGAGACAGTGAAAACAGAGGGAGAAAGAACCGACACCACATAGCGAGAGAGAGAGAGAGAGAGAGAGAGAGAGAGAGACATAGTGACACCGCGCTGGGAGAAGATGAGGATTTTAGGCGGCGGGTTGTCATCTCCTGGTTCTCATGTAGGTCAGTACTTTATGTACATATTTGTTATGCATTTTTTTTCAAGAATAGTGTTGTGTCTTCAAAATTTATGCCTGCTTAAACTTCATCACACAGTCCTATGAAAGCTACTAAGGCCAAAGTAGGTAAGTTATTTTGGCATTTGGTTTAATTCATATATTCTCTCAATAGGTGCTCCTTTAGCATTTTACAGCCCAGCAGGTCAGGAATTATTGACTTCAAAGAAGAGAATCTATTAGTTCATGATCATAGAACAAGAGACAATAGGGAGAAAGGTCTCTTTTCTGTGATCATGAACTGATGGATTTCCTCTGATCTAGTCAGTTAGTAGGAGAGGAAAATTTTGATAGAAAATAATAAATGTGTAACCCTTTAGCATTCAGATTACATTGTCAAATACAGTACTTATTTATTCACATTGCTTTGAATTAATCATGTATTATATTTTGATGATTGTATATTTTTAGCATGACATTGTAGGTTAAGTGTGAGAAGCCTGATCTGACCACTTTGAACACAAAACATGTAGAATATTTGGGCCAGATATGGACAATTTAAATACTAAAGGGTTAATGCTTTTCTTGTTGTGTTTGAGTGTCTAATATGTGTTTTCCACATAATCTTTTTCTTACTTGGTATGTAAAGAAACCAGGGTTTGGTTAATTACAATGACTGATACTTTATTTTATCAATCCCAAAAGGATGAATGTTAAAGTTCAGCAGGAATTGAACTCTGTATGTAAAGAGCTGCAACAAGTTCAGAAGTGATTTCTTTCAACTGCTCAGAACCAAAAATTCATTGAGGATTAAATTTAATGAAATTGAATCCAGCATGTGATTGGTATTTATTTCCTTTCTCCAGGTAGGAAAAAAAGACAAAGTTGGCTGCAGTAAATATCAATCTTAAGAATGTAGAAAAATTAAGCTTATAACTTTGAGGTCCTTTGCCTTGTACTCTTCCATTTCTGCTCCTCTAAATTAGGATACAGAGTCATTTGGTATGAATACCACAATATCTCTTTGTAATTGTGCTATCTTTAGATATAGTACTGTTTTTCTTGTGAAGATAATGTAATTGTGACATTAGAATCCAGACATTAGAAAATGCTTATTTACTATATATCCAAGCACCAATTTTTCTGCCTTTTGATTGTTGAGTTGGTTGTTTGTTTCCTCGAGTAGGTCTGTTAGAAAGTAAAGCCTGCAATATCTGAAGTGCTGGTCTAAACAAAAGGACCTCTTGAAAATAAAAAATGCTGTGGTTTTTACTTGTGTGGAAGAGAGTGCATCGTTGAAAGTGCCAAACGTTGGATAACAATACCCTCTTGTCTGTGGATGGTTTTTTTGTTGCTGTGCTATTTTACAAAATTAGTTTAAGCTTAAGTACCCTGTCACTACTCTACTTCAATCACCTTATTAACCCCTTTCTCTGCTAAAAGTATGCCAATGCCTCCTACACCATCACTGTTGCTCTCCCAGAAGAGTTTATACCTATGCCTTTTGCCAGTGAGGAGCCTGGTTGAAGCTCCTCTCCACTGAACTTCTTGGATGCAACATACATCAACACATCTTTCAAGTATCTCAACAATCCTACCAGACCTACCTTTCAATGTGCCTACATTGACAGTGCCATCTCTGAGGGAATGTAAGGGGAGACCAGAGGTAACATGGGGAGGGGGAACTGCAGCTATCAGTATTTAAAAAGAAGGTTGTAATGAGCAGTTGTCTTTGCATTTAATGCACCATCATTTATGTTACACTTGCTACCTCCTCTGGACTTGGGTGCTATATTGGCATTAATATAGCAGTGTCAGTACAGATACAAGTCAATACATATATAGCTTAACTGATTAATTATTGTCACCACTATTGGTGGTGGGTGCTGTATACTGGCTTTAATACAAAGCAGTGTTAATACAAATGCTGGTAAATATGTTAGGTAAATAAATAGGATGAGAGTAGTTAATTTGCTATATATAGTTAGTGATTAAATAATTAAGCAATAAAACTGAGTACAGCATGTTTAGTTTTGTTTTCTTTAGGGTGGAGTAGCAAGCTAAGGCAATAATATGGGTGCCACTACTGTGAAAGGTT
Source organism: Octopus sinensis (assembly GCF_006345805.1). Taxonomy (NCBI): domain Eukaryota; kingdom Metazoa; phylum Mollusca; class Cephalopoda; order Octopoda; family Octopodidae; genus Octopus; species Octopus sinensis. The sequence goes on from NC_042997.1 coordinate 75,303,158, forward strand.
CTGGTACAAATGACAGATTTTTGGTATAAGTGGTGGGGGTGGGAAAGGGTAGGTGCATCATGGATAAGCAAACATTGTAGCAAGCATTAATGAAGATGTTGACAAGTCAGGAAGGAGATACAGACCAAGCAAAAATTGAATTAAATTGAATTTAAATAGCATTAATGAGTGGTAATTAAGCTTAGGCTAGTTTTGCAGAATTGCACAGCAACAACCATCTCTGCCTATTCCCCCAACTGGGTCTGCCAAATGAACAAAAGGACCGCTTTTATGATACTCTTTTGCAGGTCACTTAAAAGATAAATGACAGTGGCCTTATCATTGTGGCCGGAGATTTCAATAGACATGTTGGGCAGCACCCAAGTGTCTTCCATTCGTTCCCAAAATAAGGAGGGAACAAGGCTGCTGGAGTCTTGTGATGTGAATGATCTACAACACTAACTTCAGAAAGTCAGCCAGTCACCTGATAATCAATAAATCCAGTGACAATGCAAGGCAGATTAACTGCATTCTCACCAGAAAACTGGATTCATGGTTGCTCATAAATGCAGGTACTTCCTTGGTGAAGAATGCATCTCTCAGCATAGATTAGTCATTAGTGATTTCAAGCTACAGGCACAAAGAAGGAGGAAGAGTTACAGACTTATAACATTAGAGGATAACTGGAAATTCTCATGACAACTTGTTGAGAGCTACAGAGTAAGTTTGTGGTTGGTGCAAAATCCTAACTAGGGTGACATCGAAGTAAAACAGTGTAAAACAAGTTCGGAAGAACTGGAAGGGTGGTGGTAGCAGGAAGCTATATCAAGCAGCTAGAAGGGAAGCTAGGAAATAGGTATACTTAGCCAGGGGTTTGAAGTGTTTTGGCTGTTGGAGAGAAGTGTGTTTGCATGGATGATGATTCACTTGTAATTAGTTTACAAAGAAAGGCTTGGAAGTATCACTATGAAAGGCTACTAAATGTAGAGAACACATGGGAGAAGGAGAGTCTGTCTGCAGTAGATCTAACTGAGAAATCCAAATAGTAGCATGGTAGATAAAGCCATGAAGGATGTGAAGACCAAGAAAGCCTACTCTCCATCAAGAATCACCACTGAGATGCTTAAAATATCTGGCGATGTGGGTTATGGTCTTGTCACACATATAGTTAATCAGGTTGTATATGAAGGAGTCATACCCGATGTCTGGTGTAGCAGCATCATAATCAACTGCTACAAAGGTAAAGGTGACGCCTTAGACAAATAATTACAGAGGTATCAAATTATTGGATCAGGTGATGAAAGTTGCAGAGAGTTAGTGGGAAGAGAGTTAGTCAAGATGAGATGCAGTTTGGTTTTTTGCCAGGGAGAAGCACCAGTGATGCCATATTTCTGGTAAGGCAGCTGCAGGAAAAATACCTAACCAAAGATAAACCTCTGTACTTGACTTTCATTGACATGGAGAAAGCCTTTGACAGGGACCCCTGATCCCTTATCTAGTGCTCACTTATCCCTTATCTGCTGCTCACTTAGCTGGTAAGAACTGTACAAGCCATGTACAGGAATGCTGTCAGTAAATTGAAGGTTGGCAACAAGTATAGCAATGAATTCAGGGCACAAGTAGGGGTTTACCAAGGACCAGTCATCAGCCCCCTCTTGTTCATCATAGTCCTCTAGGCAATGACACAGGAATTTAAGTCAGGCTGCCCCTGGGAGCTCCTCTATGCTGATGACCTTGTTCTTATAACTGAATCACTTGAGAAGAAATTTTAGGTGTGGAAGCAAGGTCTAGAATTGAAGAGCCTTTGAGTTAATTTAGCAAAAACCAAAGTCTTAGTAAAAAGGTAGGCAAATCCCTTTAAGCAGATGGCCCTGCTTGATATGTAGAAAAAGTGTAGGTACGAGGGGCGTTCAATAAGTAATGCTCCTGACCCACTTGCAGTTGTTTGATCTAGCTGAAATTTGGCATGTGCAATTATTTATATCTCTATAGATTAAGTGGCAAAAGCTCTGAACTAACTGTGGTTTCTGATTTACAGGTGTTTGAACTGAGTCAAGTGTGAAATGGAGCCTGTTGAGTGTCGAGCAGTGATCAGGTTTTTGTATTTGAAAGGACGTACACCACGGGAGACTTTTGATGAAATGAAAGTAACTTATGGTGATGATGCCCCATCATATGATCTTGTAAAACGCTGGCATCGTGAATTCAAACATGGTTGGAACTCTGTGGAAACAGCTTCTAGATCTGGTCCCCCCCCCTTCTGCCATTGATGAGGCATCTGTCCGTCAAGTTGAGGCTGCCATTTTGGAAGATCAACGCATAACTATTCGCCAAATAGCCCATGAGGTCAAGATTAGTACCGGGTCTGTGGAAACTATCATTCATGACCATTTGCATATGCAAAAGGTGTCTGCCAGATGGATTCCCAGGTTGCTCACACATTTCCAGAAGCAAGAATGTGTCGAGTGCTCGAGGATGAATTTGGAGATGTGCCAAAAAGATGAGTCAAAATTTTTCAAAAGACTGATTGCACAGGTTGAAACCTGGGTCCATCACTATGATCCAGAGACCAAAGCTCAGTCAGTGCAGTGGAAGCACCGTGACTCACCTCCTCCAAAGAAGGCAAGGGTGCAGCCCTCCACTGGCAAGGTCATGCTCACAGTCTTCTGGGACCAGGACGAAGTAGTGATGACAGATTTCCTGGCAAAGGGTACCACAATTACAAGAGCCTATTATGCTTCACTTTTGATGAAATTAAGAGAAGCTATCAAAATCAAGAGGCGAGGCAAGATCAGCAGTCATTCTCCTCCTGCAGGACAACGCTCCGGTCCACAACTCGCGTGTCGCCATATCAGAAGCACAGGCGTGCGGCTATGAACTCCTCCCCCACCCCCTACTCTCCTGACCTTGCACCCTCTGATTTTCCCCTCTTCCCAGCCATGAAGTTGTTTTTGAAAGGAAAGCATTTCCCAGATGATGCAGCCTTGATTTCTGAAGTCAAGTCGTGGTTGGAGGACCAAGCTGGGGGTCTTCTACAAAAACGGTCTCCAGAGCTGCATCAAATGATGGAAGAAATGCATAACTCTGGGTGGATCCTATGTAGAAAAAGACTAATAACTGTGCCAAGTTTCGTTGCTCTACTGCTATGGGAAGTGGGTCAGGGGCATTACTTATTGAACGCCCCTCGTAGAAACTCTATCAGATGTACCCAGTGCAAACTATGGCAACATCAGAGGTGCAGCGATATCAGAGGAAGGTTAACAAGGAAAACAGTCTTTGTGTGTGGCATATATATCATCATCATCATCATTGTTTAACATCTTCTTTCCATGCTGGCAGTTTGACAGGAGTTGGTCAGGCAGAAACCTGCACCAGACTGTTTTGGCATGATTTTTACAACTGGAAGCTCTTCCTAACACCAACCACCCAGTAGAATGGACTTAGTGCTTTTTACGTGACACAAGCACAGGCAAGGTCAGTTTAGGCAAGGTTTTTACAGCTGGATGCCCTTCCAAATGCCAACCACTTTACAGTGTGGACTGGATGCTTTTTAAGTAGCACCGGCACTGACAGAGTCACCAAGTAACCTGCAAGACAAAAATCTTTTGCATGATCGTATAAGGTTATAGTAAGACAGAAAGACAGAGAGACAGAAACAGGTTTCTTGCTGCAGAGGAGATACACGGTTACCCGGCCAGAGAGAGAGAGATATCAGGAATGAGGACAGAAATAGGTGTGCTGCCGCAAAAGAGGGACATGGTTACCCAAAGCTGATACATGGTTACCCAGCCTGAGGGATGTGCAAGAGGAGGGAGAGTGAGAGATATCAGGATAGAGATGGTGGCAAAGTACTCGCAAGTGATAAGGATCAGAATATAAATGGGATGGTCATGTAAAGGCAGAGAGAGATATAGATGGTGGCAAAAGCCAGGGTGTACCCTTGAGGTTTGAAGGTCATAATATAAGTGGCAGGATATTGCCAAAGAAGCATGATTAGAGAGTGGGGAGGGGATGTGAGTGGTGAAAACTTGGGTATATAGAGTGAGGTAGGGGAGCTACTGGATAGCTATGATACAGAGAAATAAGGCTTGGGGAGTGAGAGATAGGCATAGTGCAAGAAGGGTGAAATGTGAGGAAGAGATGTAGATTGGTCTGTTGGGGTTCGGTGTGTGAAAAGTTTTCTTGTTAGATGTTACACACAAGTTGGGGGCTAGTGGACAGCAGTGATACAATGAGACAGGGCCAAGAGGAGTTGGAAGTAAGCATAGTGCATGAAGTGGAAATGTAAGGAAGTGAAGAGATATAGTTTGGTTTGTTGTAGAGTGTGTGAGAAGTTTGCTGTTATGTGTAGGTGGGACGCACAGTGCTTCTAAAACTTAGTTTCACTGACATGGGTGTCTTCTCAAGAACCTCATATCGCCAGACATCTCAGTGCATTGTCATTTCCTCCATGAGGCCCAACATCCTCAGATTGTCCTTGCCACTTTATCCCATCTGAATTGCTGGATGTGCAATGTCAGTGTGCATGTACGATAGTGTAAGCATCTTAAGAGAAGAGTTGGGCATGAGAGGTATCAGATGTGTTGTGCAAGAGAGACAACTGTGCTGGTATGGTCATATGATGCATATGAATGAGGACAGTTATGTAAAGAAGTGCCATTCTCTGTGGAGGGAACCTGTGGAAGAGATAGACCCAGGAAGACATGGGACGAGGTGGTGAAGCATGACCTTTGAACTTTGAGCCTCACAGAGGTGATGACAAGTGACCAAGACCTTTGGTGATATGCTGTGCTTCAAAAGATTCATCAAACCAAGTGGAATCATAGCTATGGCCAATGCTGGTGTCACATAACTGGCACCCTTGTCAGTGGCACATAAAAAGCACACATTAAACACTTGGAGAGGTTGGCATTAAAAATAGCATCAAGCCATAGAAACCATGCCAAATCAGACTGGAACTTGATGAAGCTATCTGGTTTACCAGTTCCAATAAAACTGTCTAACCCATGCTATCATTGAAAGCAGACACTAAATGAGGATAATGATGATGATGATGATGATGATGATGAAAGATCAATATAATTGTGTTATATGAAATTTAATGGTTAAGTCTTTTTTTCTCTTTCTTTATATGATTTATTTTCCTTATAAGCCTAAGGCTTTACTGTGTTTTAAGGGAACAGGAATGATGAGATGAGATATTTTTTCTTAAGAATATTAACAATATGTATATATAAAATAGCCTATAGAACAGGTAAAATGGTTTACATATATATATAAAGCATTGTAAATGAACCAGAAACTGGTCTGTTGGAATTCTGTTTATGAGGTATCAAATTGTTGGATCAGGTGATGACGGTCAACTAATTAGGGAGAGTTAGTTTAGATGAGATGCAGTTTGGGTATGTACCAGGGAGAAGCACCACTGATGTTATACTTCTGCTAAGACAGCTACAGGAGAAATACCTAGCCAAAGGTAAACCTCTGTACTTAACTTTCATTGACATGGAGAAAGCTTTTGACAAGGTCCGCCAATCCCTTATTTGGTGGTCAATACAGAAGCTAGGGATAGATGCGTGGTTACTGAGAACTGTACAAGCCATGTACAGGGATGCTATCAGTGAGATGAGGGTTGGCAACAAGTATAGTGAAGAATTCCGAGTAGGGGTAGGGATCTAGCATGGATCAGTCATCAGCCCCCTCTTGTTCATCATAGTCCTCTAGGCAATGATAGAGGAATTCAAGACAGGATGCCCCTGGGAGCTTCTCTTTGCTGATGACCTTGCTCTAATAGCTGAGTCACTAACAGAACTAGAAGAGAAGTTTCAGGTGTGGAAGCAAGGTCTAGAATCAAAGGGCCTTAGAGTGAATCTAACAAAAACCAAAGTCTTAGTAAGTAGGAAGGCAGACAAATCACAAAAATTTTCAGGTAGATGGCCCTGCTTGATATGTACAAAAGGCATAGGTAGAAAGTCCATAAGATGTACCCGGTGTAAGCTATGGACACATAAGAGGTGCAACAAAATGAAAGGAAGGCTTACTGGGATGATAGTTTTTGTGTGTGGCAGATACACAGGGGCAATAAACACTGAAAATGTGCAGAAAACAGCTTCCATCAGGTGCCAGGGGGGAAAATTAAAAGTAATTGATAGTTTCCATTACCTAGGTGACCAAGTCAGTAGCAGAGGTGGATGCTCTGAGAGCATGACTGCTAGAATAAGAATAACCTGGGCAAATTTCAGAGAGCTCCTACCACTGCTGATAACAAAGGGCCTCTCACTCAGAGTGAAAGGTAGACTGTATGAGGCATGTGTGCGAACAGCTATGCTACATGGCAGTGAAACATGGGCTGTGACTGCTGAGGACATACATAAGCTTGCAAAAAATGAAGCTAGCGTGCTCCGCTAGATGTGTAATGTCAGTGTGCATACACAACAGTGTGTAAGCACCCTGAGACAAAAGTTGGACATAAGAAGGATCAGATGTGGTGTGCAAGAGAGACGACTGCACTGGTATAGTCATGTGTTACATATGGATAAGGATATCTGTACAAAAATGTGGAGGGAACCTGTGGAAGAGGTAGACCCAGGAAGGCCTGTGATGAGGTGGTGAAGCATGACCATCGAATGTTGGACCTCATGAAGGCATTGACAAGTGACTGAGACCTTTGGAGATATGCTGTGCATGAGAAGACCTGGCAAGCCAAGTGAGACCATAAGCCATGGCCTATGCCAGTGTCACATAACTGGCCCATTTAAGAGTACCCTTCAATCATTGGGCAATATGCTGTGCTTGAGAAGACCTGTTAAGTGATGCCAGTACTGCCTGACTGGCACCCGTGCCGCTGGCATGTAAAAAGCACCATATGAGCGTGGTCAATGCCAGTGCCACCTGACCGGTCCCATGCTGGGGGCATGTAAAAAGCACCATTCAAGCGTGGTCAATGCCAATGCCACCTGACTCAGAGTAGTTGGTGTTAGGAAGGGCATATAGCTGTACAAACCTTGTCAGATCAGATTGGAGCCGCCTAGTGCAGCCAGGGCTTGCCAGTCCTCAGTCAAACTGTCTCTCATGCCAACATAGAAAGCAGATGTTAAATGATGATGATGCTCAAATATTTAATAACACTTTTAAGAAACATTTGCAAGTAAAAATTAAAAATGTAGCAATCTGAACAAGGTTTTACATTTGGTTCTCCACCAAAATATAATTTCTATTATGTAAAATATTTATATTGAGACCAACATGAAGTAGACATTAATTTGTTGCTAATGTTGATTGATAATGGTGAATGGTGGTGACATATTGATGATAACAGTAAGAATTTACTTATGGAATTTTTGTTTTAATTTCCAGGCATTCTCAAACTGGAGGCTGAACATATGTACATCCAAAGCACCTTGCAAGGTAAGAAAATCTTTATTATCAAGAGTTCCAGACAATCTAATTTACATTTACATATTTTCTATCTTCATTCTCTTTTGTATCCATACCTAAGAAGTCAAAGTGTCTACTATCAGTATCACCTAGGTATTAAAGCATTTGTAATAAGAGCAAGCACTTATGCCTCATGAAGTGTTGCTTGGGTTAGCAACATGTCTAAGAAAGCTAGTTAACAAAAATATATCTTAAAATAAACGAAAATTGATTGAGAAATTCTACAGGTTAACAAATGATGTTCTGGTGTTACTTAAAATGCCTCATTATCAGAGCCAGGGTATAAATGAATTGGAACAAATAAACTTAAATAGCTACAGCAAGGCTAAAGAACAAGAAAAAACTTGCAAAAGCATTTATTTTAGAATCTTGTATATTATTCTGTATTTAAAGTTCCATAATCATGTTTTCTTTCACATTTAAAATGAGTAACCTGAGGATAGGTGTGTGTGTAATAAATTGGAACTGGTTAGAGTAAGGATATTTACTAAATAGGTTCAGCAAATTGGTCTCAAAAGGGACAAGGCCCTTAACACATGAAAAAATTTCTGTGATTTAATATCAGTATGTTCAGTGGTTATTATAAAAAACTTGATATCAAACTAAGGCCCTCCATTGTAAGCATTTAACAACGTCTTCTATTTTTCCTGTGAGCATTCTCATATAAGCATCATTAGTTACTATATGAATGTTTTTGGCAGAGTACTCCATATGAAAAAAATTCATTGTGGTGCAGAATACTTGTATCGTAGAGCACTCAACAATATGGTCTAAACTTTGTCAAACTTAAGGAGAGTCTGTGATGGTCACTCCAGTATGGTAGCAATAAACTAGCTAAAGATACACAACTGTTAAAAACTCTAATAGTAAGTTTATAATTTTGGACTAGACTAGAATTCCTCAGGTGCAGAAAATCCAAGTTTCACGACAAACACACTATAAAGCGGGTTTCGTGAAGAGTAAATAATCCAAATAGTAAGAAGACGAAGTGTTGGCGAGGTGAGTGGTAATCGAAAGAGGGAGAGAGAGAGACAGAGTGAGGCTGAGAGAGAGACAGAGTGAGGCTGAGAGAGAGAGACAGAGTGAGGCTGAGAGAGAGAGAGGGGAAGTGGTCAAGCACGCATATATATGTATAAGAATGAAAGAAGTCTTACCCAACCTGGATTACAGCCTGCACATACTTCTTTTAGGTTATTTCAACCTACCTCATGTCAAATGTCCTGAGTGCCGCATTCTCTTAGGTATATCACTGCATGGCCTGAGGCATGCAGAATCTCTGCTTGTCCTTACTAACATGCTCTTTTCTAGCAAATAGTACTCCATGCAACAAGGGGAAAAAATGTCCGAGACCTCTGTTTCACAAATGACACGACACCCATCCATAATGCTGGGCTGACACCAAAGTTTTTCTCAGACTATAACTTAATAGAGCTAACAATGTATGGTCCGCAGAAGACTACAGTCATGCAGGCTACTAGAAGCACCCAACACCTCTCCTGCCTAACTTTCACAAAGCTGATGGGGAAAGATATCAAGAAAGAGGTCATGGAACATATCTGGTCTGCCAGTCTCTCTACAGAATACTTCAACATAATGTTCTAACACAATATGACAATCATGCTTGACATCTGCTGTAAGTTTGCTCCAGAAAGAATGCCTAGCCATCAGGAAAATATAATGCCCAGGGATAGGAGGATTCTAATGAAACTATGAGCAAAAGTCTGAAATCATCTAAGTGGGCCATGAAAGGATAACAAACAATCTTACCTCAAACAAACATTGCTCGAGATTGAAAATGAACTCAAACGCTCACATGAAAAGGAGAAGGCAACAAAGGAGGCCAAGGCTGTCAAAAATTTTAAGTCAAACCTTAAAGCCTTCCAGAGATATGCAACAGAATCTGCTTCTGTACGATATAAAATAGGGCCACTACTTGAAGAAAATGGCTCACCAACTACAGACCTCCAGAGGATCAGTGAAACACTGAATGTGCAATACAAGAGTGCTTTCACCATTCCACTGAGACACTCTTTTTACTTGTTTCAGTCATTTGACTGTGGCCATACTGGAGCACTGCTTTTAGTCAAGCAAATTGACCCCAGGACTTATATTTTGTAAACCTAGTACTTATTCTGTCGGCCTCTTTTGCCAAACCACTAAGTTACGGGGACGTAAACACACTACCATCAGTTGTCAAGCAATGTTGGGGGGACAAACACAGACATACATACATATATATCATATCTATAAAAGGGAGGATGTGTGTGCACGTGATTATAATTTATGCATGTCCACAAATTAGCACGCATGTTGCTCCAATTTTAGGAGGACATTTGTCAACATCCTATCTGGGTTTTGTCAACTTTTTTTTTTCCCCCCAGGCACCCGTGAGTAGCATAAATATCTATTTTCAGACATAGCTTTTAGCCATGAAAAATATCAGCCTTAGCTTTTTTGATGGTGTCTAACAAAAAAAACATGTAAGATAAAGAAAAGTGGAAGAAGGAGGCAGAGAGTTTCACGGGAAAGACAAAGTGAGAGAGGAAGAGAAGAGGAAGAGACAGATTAAATGACAACATTTTTGCCAGCGTCTAACAAAAAAAATAAGATAAAGAAAAGTCGAAGAAGGAGGCAGAAAGTTTCACAGGAAAGACAGAGTGAGAGAGCGAGAGACAGAGAGTGTAAGTTATGACGTTCATAAAAAATAAAATGTAAAATGTTTTGTTTTTTGTTTTTGAAAGACACTATAATTTTATAATCGTAGTATATATACTTTAGTGAAAATCGTGCGAGTGTTAATCTACAAATTTAACAACATTTTTTCCATTCATTTCTATTTATGAACATGTATGCGTACACTAAACATGCAATAGGTGTAAGTACGTACATGTGTGTTCGTGTCTGTTGCCCATACATATTTATATTATATTGTATATATATAATATTATATATTATATTATATATATATAATATATATAAAATATAACTAATTTCAACGGATTTCGCCCAAATTTGACGTCTATATTACTTAGTTTGGTTTGAAATAAAGAACTTGATTAGCTTAATAATAGTAATTTAATCCCGGGCAAGGCCGGGTTATACTACTAGTATATATATATTTATTTTTATTTTATTTTATCTAGTTTCAGCTCACGAGCTGTGGCCATGCTGGGGCACTGCCATTTGGTGTTGCTACATGATTTTACTTCACGAATGCTTTTTAGCAATTGACATTTTGCATGCTGATAGCATAAAGCTTGAAACTTTTCAGCATTGAACAGCATGCTTTTCTTTTCAGCCCACTTGTATATTTTGTCCAGCTCACATTGCAGGTGCATAGTGTCTTCAGAGTTCTGTATTGCCTGTGAAACTTTTGTATCATCTGCATAACTTGTGATCATGGCTCTCTGCGTGGATGAGGGCATGTCTGAGAGGGCCATTATGAAGAGTAGTGGTCCCAAAACAGTGCCTTGCGGAACACCACTCACTATTTGCGTGTTAATGGAGGTGGCCCCATTGGCTACTACCACCTGACTTCTATCCTTCAGAAAGTCATGAAGCCATTCTCCCAATTTTCCAACTATGCCAAGATCACGCAGTTTGTGACGTATCATTCCATGATCGACTTTATCAAAGGCCTTTGCAAAGTCGAGATATATCACTTCCACATTTGAGTGGTTGAGCAGTTGTTTCAGCACCCAGTCATAGTGTTATAGGAGCTGAGTTAGGCAGCTCCTTCCTGGTCGGAAACCATGTTGGGTGTCAGGCAGCAAGTCATTTTCTTCAAGGAAGGCAATTAGTTTCCTTCTGACTATTCGTTCCATGACCTTGCTGATGTGTGAGGTCAGAGAGATAGGTCTGTAGTTCTTGGCCTCCGCTCTGCTACCTCCTTTATGAATAGGGCATATTTTACCTTCCTTCAGTCTTTTTGGAAGTTTGCCAGTTGCAAGGAAGCTCTGAAAGAGGAACTGCAGTGGTCTTGCTCGGACTCTCTTACATACTTTTAGAAGGATTGCTGGGAATCCATCGGGGCCAGTAGCTGAGTTTGTTTTCATTTCATCAATAGCCTTTATTACATCGTCTTCCTTTATATTGATGTAATCAATCATCGTTGCCTCTGATTTTATATCTGCAGTGGTAAAGAAGTCAGTTGGATTGCTGACTTGAAAATGCTCTAGGGGTGGAGTGAAAATACTCTTGAATTGCTCATTTAGTATTTCACTTATCCTCATTGGATTTCCTGTGAGTGTGCCATCCTTTTCAAGGAGTGGCCCTATCCTACAGTGCACTGTAGCTGTTTCTTTGGCAAACTTGTAGAAAGCTCTGGGGTTAGATTTTATGTTGTCTATAGCTCAGGCTTCTTTGTCTGCTCTTTCTTTTTTATGGGAGAGTTGCAGACATTTTTCAATTTCCAACAGTTTTATTTTCAGGCGGGACTTTTCACTGCTTTCAATTTGTTTGTTTAGGCGATTTGAAACTTTTGTACGCCTTCTCATAAAAATTTTCCTCTCTCTGGGGATTTTGTTCTTGTGTACAGTGGCCTTTCTCTCTGGGACACATTTGTAGCATATGGTTTGCATTACAGACATGAATTGTTGAAGTTTCATGTCGATGTCTGGTGAGGAGAGACATTCAGGCCAGTTTTGTTTGAGGATCTCTTTCTCAATTTGTTTCCAGTTTGCCTTATTGAAGTTCAAGTTGGAAAGATTCTGAGAGTTTCTTGTAGACTGCATGTCCATGCTTTCCTTTGGCCTGTACATGGTTAGCTCTACCATGTTGTGATCCGAGAGTAGCGTCGGTGTCACTTTCACATTATGGATGAGATCCATATTATTTGTGAAGCAGAGATCCAGTATGTTACCTGCCCTGGTTGGTTGGAGTATTATTTGCTCCATGTACAGAGTGTTGATGAGGTTCAGGAGGGACCTCGCCTGTCCTCGTTCGCATCGTGTCATTCCTGGGAGAGAAAGACCTTCGGGCCATCTGACATTGGGCAGATTGAAGTCTCCCATAAGAAGTACACTTATGTGTTGTTCTAATGTAACTAAAACTTCTATTTTTGTAAGGCAGTCTTCAAACTTGCCTACATGGATTGGAGCATCTGGAGGGTGATATGTAGCACAGATAACTACACCAAGTTGTTTTATATGTACAATTAGTGTGTCACACACCAAATTTGAGTATGACAAAAGGACCTGGGCTGTGAGGTCCTCGCGGATGTACATAGCAACTCCTCCATGACTCCTTTCTTTTCTGTTGGTTTGTAATACAACATACTGTGGTATGTGTATTTCCGCATCTGCTATGTCTGGTTTCAGGTGTGTTTCCGTAAGTGCTACGCATAAGGCTTGATTGCATGCAACAAAGTCTCTCAAGAAAGGGATTTTTGTCCTGTTACTGAGTGTTAGCAGTCCTCTGATGTTAGTGGCAGGCAGCAGGTTGCTTAGCCACATACCGAAAAATTAGAAATAGCAGTCAAAGACTGTTTATTTCTATTTTCTACAAATAAGACTCCACATACAACATATCCATGTAATTCACATATGTAAAACAGAAGGAAAAAATAACAAAAGCAAAGTCTAGGGTTATTTACGGACGCGTTTCTGGATTAGAATTATAAATCAATTCATTTCCTTTCTCAACGTAACACTCCACTCGGATAGATTTCTCAAATGCTATACATGCCCTTTATTACCTCAAACAAGTATTTTTACCACATGACCTCTGCCGGTAGCTGCAGAGGCCAATCAGTGTTCTTGATACAGGTACTCATTCCTTCCCATCAACCTTTTTTATTAAACTTTTTAATAATGTTTTGGATTCCCCTCCCCTGTGGCACAGGACTACAAATTCCAAATCCCCCCCTCCTGTGGCACAGTTCCCACCGAAGGGGCTTCGGGACATAGCAGCAGTGTACTAGCAACTGCCGGCAATGCCCTGTTTTTCTTTTTTCTCCTTTGTGATGGGAGAGTGTAGTTCTTTCATTTTGTCCAAAAGATCTTCCTTCCCTCCCACTACCTCAGGATCCATTGGTGGGCAACCTTTGTTGCCCAACTTCCTTTTTATTACCTTTTTTCGATGAGGTCTTCACCTCCTCAACTGCTTCCATCTCTCCCTCCAATGGGGGAGCAGGGGGCACTGCTTCTATTAACTTCTCTAGGACCTTACCTTGGTCCTGGATGCAGTGTTTCTTAATGTGGCCCAGTTCCTGGCACAGGTGACACTTGGGTGGGGGGGGGGGCGTCCTTCAAGAATCATCAGATACCTAGAACCGGCCATCCTCAAAAAATCTGGAAAAACCAGATCATTGGCCGATTGGGTCCACAGGGTCAAAACTGCTTTCGACCTCACCCAATCACCTACAAGCAACACTTTAACATTTAAGAGCTTTCTCCGCTACTACCCAGACCCCGGCGGATAGTGTCTTCTATCCACTCGGGTTCTATTCCGGGTGGCAGTCCACAGACCCAAGCTCTTGTTAATTTCTTCTCACCATATATGGGAAGAAACAGAATCTTTTGCCCTTCTAAAGGCTGACTCGCAAAATTGTGAGCCTCCTCAGGGGTATCAAATAGCAACCACACCGTTGCATATTTGACACCCCTTGCAATAAGCTTAAAAGTTGGCAGATTTTCTGCCAACACTTTCTCTATCTCAAGTCGAGGGAATACCGTAATGGTGTCGAGAGACTTACAATACGTTCTCAATTCAACGGTTCTCTCATTGAGATTTTCCAACCACTGCCTTGGAGGCACAATTTCCCAATCCAAAGCAGTCCTTTTTGCTATGTTTGTAGAAAAAGAAATTAACAGTTCAAAGCAAACAGTCTAAAACAGTCAAAAATAAATAAGAGCTGAAAGACAGCGCAGAGAAAAAGAAGGAAGGAAGACAGTTCAACTCACAGCAAATACACTTCCAGCCTCTGGTAATACTGGCCAACAAGTTTACCACAAATTGGTACTCCACTCAGATACTCCAGGTCCAGAAGCAGGAACACAGAAAATGTAGCTGTGATAATTCTCAACTTTGCAAAGGCCTTTGATAGGTTGATCATGGGATGATATGTCACAAACTACGGAGACTCAGCATAACTGGGAAAATCAGGGAGTGGTTGCATGACTTCTTAAAAGACGGAAGCCCTCTCCCTGGAGACATTAATAGAAAGTGGAGTGCCTCAGGAAACTATTGGGGCCACTACATGGTAGCTGTTTCAGACATGCCATCAGTTACACAGACAGCCACACTTACTAGATATGCCAACGACACAAAAGTAGTACAAGCAGTCAAGGAATCTGATGCTAATCTTCTACAGAAAGACCTATGCAAGCCCTCAGCTATCAGCTAATTGGTGCTCAGAAGTCACAACAATGATACTTTAGACCAGTGTTTCCCAACCTTTTTTCCCGGCGCCCCACTTTTTCATAGCAAAAGTTTTTATGCCCCACCTTTTTCCATGTCCACTCACATTTACAAGTACATGTGGGCCTACTTACAATTGAAAAAAAATCAAAAATTAAAAAATTGTATTCAAAATACAAAAAAATAGTTTGAGAATTGAAACAACAGGCACTGAAAGTGCATAACACCCAATAAATCGATAAAATTATTACGATTTCTCATGTTTTTAAAAAATGTCAATTTATAAAGAATAAAGAAACACGTTTTTTCAGTTCAATTATTTGACGGTCAGCTCGACTAATTTAGTGAGAACCCTGTGCCTGATGCATACAGCACAAGTTTTTAATTTGAGGAGACAACTTTGTTAATTTCAGTCGTAAATCGCCACGTTTTGTAATCTCAAGCCGGTTTCTCTTGGCTTCGAGCAAATTATCAACTGCACTAAAACCACATTCGACCAAATAAGACGAAGGGAAAGGAATCAGTAGCTCTCTCGCTGATGTAGAAATTTTAGGATATTTTCTTTCAACCTCGTCATATAGCCACATCTTTGTACCTTTCAATTTAAACAAAGTCTTCACTGATTCATCATGTTGTAATTCTGATAACTCTTCTTGGTATTGGATTGTAGCATCAGAAACATTAATCAGAAGCGGTTGAGTTAACCAAGAAGGAAAATTCATTGCCTTTAAATCGCAAAATCTGTCATTGAAATCCTTTATCAAGATATTTAAATGATCAATAATTACAATGCCAGCATCATTCGTTATTTCACATTTACTCAACCAGTAAAGTTCACTGAAATTTCTTTTGGAAAATTTCTTTTTCCATAATTCGAGAGCTGTAATAAATCCAAAAATCTTTGCTTTTGCATCAATAAGTGTCATGTTTGCACCTTGAAGTTGTTTATTCAAGTTTCCAAGTTTCTCAAATATGTCTGTCAAATAACTGACAAATGCTTTTCCATCCGTTGTTGACAGCAATTTCATTTCACATTTATCACTAAGAAAGTCGTTAATCTGATCAAATAATTCCATGAACCTCTTTAAGCAGTTTCCACTTGATAGCCATCTTACTTCTGTATGAAGCAATAATCGAACATGTTCGGCACTTTGATTTATACAAAACTGCTTAAAAAGACGTTCAGATTTAGAATTTCTTTTAATGCTGTTGACACACTTGATCACACTTTGAAGAATCTTGTTAAGAACAGGGGACAATTTCTTGGCAACCAAGTTTTCTCGGTGTATTACACAATGGACAGTCAACATGTTTGGATTTTCATCCTTCATCATTTTTAAGCATCCCGTATTCTTGCCCATCATGGCAGGTGCACCGTCTGCCGCACATGCCAGTAAGTTTTCCTTTGGTATTTTGTTTGCATCCAAATAATGTTTGATTTTGATGTAAATCATTTGCAGTTGTGGTGGTTTCAAACGATTCGCAGAACAGCATCTCTTCCTGAAACTCCTCGTGGTCAATATACCTCACATAAGTCAATAACAGAGCCTCACTGTCCCGGATTGTGGATTCATCCATTTGTAATGAAAACTTACGCAATTTTAATTTCTCAATGAGCTGGCTTTCAACATCTTGCCCCATTTCATCTATTCTGTTCGAGACAGTGTTATTACTGAGTGGCATAGTCCTGATATCTCCATCATCTTTTTGTAATACAGTTTTTAAGAATATTGAGATAGCAGTTTAATCAGTTGCTCTCCAATAGTGTGATTCTTTCCATGTTTTGCTATAAGCAAGGAGATTTCGTAGCTGGCTTCAAGGGCACGAGTATGAGGCGCTTGTTTTGCATGAAATAGTGAAGTGAGTTTTGTTCGGTTTTTAAATTTTTCTTTCAATGATTTGAAGTATTCCAAATCTAAATTAGAATTATTAGGATGTCTTACCTTTAAGTGCGCTTCCAGCCTACCTGCCTTCATTGACTCATTGCTCATCGTCTGATTACATAATAAGCAAAACGGTTTACGCTCATCATGCTCATCAGGAATGAATCCAAACTTCAAAAACTCCACCGCGTATTGACGAGTCTTCTTGTTTGGTTTGCTCATTTTCAATAGGGCTAACAAAAGACTAATTGAGGCAATTGATTGGCTTATCTGAATAGTAAGTTTATTGCTCAGTGCGGGATCTTCTTTGTCTCGCTGGGGTGCGAGAGTTTCCGATGTGGAGGCTTCAAAGGAAAGACGGAATCTAAGGTTGTACCCGCGATGACTGCTCGTCATGTACAAATATTTTCACAGCCCACGTCTATGCCCCGCGCCCCACCTGAATTTTCTCAGGCCCCACCAGTGGGGCGTACGCCCCACCTTGGGAATCACTGCTTTAGACCAAAAGGAGCAGAAATCCTAGAATCACATATGGTGCATGACCTTGGGATTGATATGAGCAACAAAGCCTCGTTTCACATGCATGTCACCAAAATGTTGGCAGTGTGCTGGCGAATGGCCTGTTGGGTTGTGAGAACCTTCAGAGCATGGGACCAGGAAACTATGCCGGTCCTATGGAGGACATTTATCCTCAGCCATCTGGACTACTACTCTCAACTGTGATCACCTTACACTGTAGGATTAATAGCAGAATTTGAGTCAGTTCAGAGATACTACATGAGGAAGATTGCATCAATGGAACATCTGAGCTACTGGAAGAAACTGAAAGAGCCACAACTCTACTCTCTGGAGTGAAGACAGGAGAGGCATGCAGTGATATATGTATGGAAGATACTGGAGGGGCTGGCACCAAACTTTGGAATTGCGAGTTATACCAGGCCTCGAAATGGACATCACTGCACTGTTCCAAAAGTCCCAGCTGTCTCATCTAAGGCGACGACCATGTACTGCTTGGGATTCATGGACCCACAGCTATTTAACTCCTTGCCAAAACATATGAGGGACTTCCATGGAGTGGGAGTAGATGTTTTCAAGAAACAACTTGACCTCTTACTATCCAAGATCCCACATGAACCAATATCAAGGCAGGAAACTCAAAAGAGGGCAGTGGTATTGAGCGCCTTCCGTTACCAGAAGCCAAACCCATAGAATTGGCCAATTAAAAGGTGATTACAATGGCAGTGACCCAGTATGGCCATAACCTCAAGGATTGAAACATATAAAACAATAAAAGAATATATTTATATATATATAGCGCGGAAAACGGACGTTAAACGATGATGATGATGATGATGATGATGATGATGAAATAAAAGACCTTTATGAATACAGAAACAAACATTGTGTCATATTAAGCAGCAAATGGTATTATGAAAATTTGAGAAGCAGTTCCAAATCTTTCACTGCCTTGTAAATATCCATCTCTTAGGAAAAACTAAATAAGTATCTTTGTGCACATCAGTTCTTTTCTCTCTGTTTTGTTTTTGACTTATGAGATTGATAATTGCAGATATGTTTAAATTTTGTTATTCCTACTTCAGCACCCTTTCCATAGTTAAAGATAGGCACATATTTATTCATTTATATTCCTTATCCACGTTGATTATTTTCAGGAGTTTACAAACCAGACGGCCATCATGTCCTTTCTCTCTCTCTTTTTTCTCACTTCTCTCCATGACACCATCTTTTTTTTGTTTCATCTTTCCCTATTTCTTCTCTCTAAATATATAGACACTTCCTCTCTCTTTCTATCTCTTTACTTAACTCCATTACACCATCTTCCTTCATCACACCATCTTTCTTCTCTTAGCCCCTCAATCTCTCTTTTCTTCATTTCTCTCTTTCTCTCTATTTTTTCACTTCTCTCGAACACAGTCTTTCTTCCCTCAGTCCTCAATCTCAATTATAGACACATTCCCTCTCTCTCTTTCTCTCTCTGTTCCTCTCTTTTCACAGCCTCTCAATCTCTCTAAACATAGACACACACACTCTCTCTCTCTATTTCTTCACTACTCTTCATCACACCATTAAAAAAATTTCCAGAAACTGGAGGAGCATGGAACTGGCGTTGTGCTGAAAAAGATAACCCAAACAATATCATCACAGCTGCACTGAAGAGCAATGGCTACTCAAGAACTTTAGCACAGATAGAGTGAAAGAAGCAGGAGTTTATAGGTTCCTATGCTCTCGTAAGATCTCACATTAGCACTCTTGATGCCATCTTTGATAATGAACCGAGCAAAGATGACCAGGATGGAGGCATGGATGTAGGTGAAAGATATTCCCCCCACTTGGTAGACACTCAAGGAAACAAAGAAGGTATAAGCAAGAAACCTGCAAGGAAAGAAAACCCAAGTGCAAGTGCCCCTATTACCGTCAAAGTGAAAAACTGAAGAGGTGAAAGAGCCAAGAAAAGACAACAAAAGTGAGCAAAAACGAATACAAAAGATAAAACTGCCAAAGAAAGAAGCAAGTCTGACTGCCTATACCACAAAAAGGATTAAAAGCGACAACACGCACGAATATGTAAATTCTACTTGAAAGGTGTCTACTGGCATGGAGAGGTGATGTGCCAACTACTGTTTTGCACACACCAAAGACCATTATAGAATTACCATACAATTGGTTTTTAGAAGTGCCATACAATTGAGACAAGTACAGTTTGAATACGCTAAACACACTTTTTGCTTCATCATTTTCATGTTAAAATAAACTTCTTCCATGGAAAATTATATATCATTTGAAAGTTCTGGATATGAACTTCCTTCTCATTTAGTTATTTCCACACATTTACAAAGTTTATCTTTTTTTTTTTTACTGCCGAATAGTAGCCCTCATTCTAGTTCAGTGTGCTGGAGTGCTCTAACTTGAGTTGTATTGAAAATTATGCAGTCCTGAAGAGGAATGTTTTTTATTTTGATATAAAAATTGTTGGGGTTTATTCAGATACACATTACAAAATATAAAAGTGAAAAATTTATCATTAGGTTTCACTTAGAAAAGAATATATTTTCTTGAAGACTTTTTACATTATAAGAAAAATATTTCTAGTGAATTCAATATGGTTCTTATTGAATCTAGCCATGATATGGTGAAAAACATAAAGTCAATAAAATGGGTGGTATATTGATCCTACTTGCCATACTGACAAGAGGTTAAATGGATTGCAAATCCAAAGCTTCAAATATTGAGTTAGAGCCAAAATTTCAAGAAATGGACAAACTAATTACTAAGTTAACATATATTTCTAAAAAAAAAAAAATGCACTGAATTGAAATTCAGGTAGAAGAGATGTCAGGTATATAACAAGGGTTATCATTTTTAGACGTCTCAACAAGATACGTTTTCAAAAGAGATTGTATATTTCAAGGTTCTCTGTAAATTTTTAATTCTCTTAGACTTTTAAAAATAATTGAAATTTTCACATTTGACCTTTGTATTAATTGTTGCAGCTAGCTGTTATTTTATTACTAATGCTATGCTGTATCCATGTCCAGAGTATTTAACTGTTGCATTAACAGGTGCTATATGAAACTATAGATCTCTGACCTAAGTATTTATGTTCATTGGTTATTTAACAATACACAAGTTGTCTCTTGATACCAAAACTTATCAAGTGTATTTTGTTATATCTATTTTTGCATATCTATTTAGCATTATTTCATTTTGCTTTCAGTTGGAACATTCCTTTCATTATCTTGACATCCAATCTATAGAAAGTCCGAATCCAAACAAGGTAAGATATTAACTGACAGAAGATGAAAATAACTGAACAAAACATGATCATGATATAACAAGTATTTGTTGTATTCCTGTTACAGTAATTTGTTATTGATTTTGCAGTTTTACAAATATATTTTCAGCAATTTCAAATAAGATTTTTATGCTACAAAATCTTAAAGGTAAAGCAGTTTCTTGTAATAGGTAATATAATAGCACTTAATGGTTATATAAGACACTAAAAACACTAACTGTATCAAATATGAGTGGTAATGGTAATAGCATCACTACTACATGTAGTACTGATTTTGTTATGACGTTTTGTATCTGAGTATGCCCAATGTAACCACCTGCCTTGTTTTCTAAATTGGCTCATCAAATCTGTAAATGTCACTATCTTACATCAGAAAAATTTATGCAAGCTGCTAACAAAGACAGTTAAAGTGATGCAGTATGGTCACCTTCTTGTAAGTTTAATTCATTGAAATATTGGGGCACTTCCAAAACTATCTTTCTGTAATGTATCTTGAACAAAACACCTTGCCAAAACTCATTTCATTTCTGCATATAGGCACTAGACTCAGCAATACTAGCTAATGAGCTATTTACCAGTTTTACAGCTCTGCTACTGCACAGAGTGGTGAGTTGCACCTATTTTCAGCTTTGTGGGCTTCCTATTGACAGGATACTGATCATCAACCTTTTAGTGGGGTACTTGTTGATTATTGACTCCACCATTGAACCACACAAATTGGTAATTGGGAAATATTGCATTAGTTCTAAAAACTAACAAAGCTGTATCACACTGTCCTTATTATTCTTCTATGAACAACCTCAAAATTCTTAGAAAGACTCATACTTCACATTCCCAACCTTCATATTCCATTTTACACTTGCAACATCTGATCAGCATGGTGTTTTGCCCCACCACTCAGAAACTTTACATAAAGTCAACAAAAATGATTTGGCCTTCTAGAAATAGCAACCAAATCTCCTTGAAACCACACTCCACTAACTTTGGACTTGCATGGTGTGGATGGTATTCATTTGCATGATGACTGTCTCCCCAAAAATATAACAGTGTTTCTATTTTTTGAGATATATTCATTGAATTTGGGTAAGCTTTTCTTCATGACATGTTCTGCCACTCTCACTTGAGGAACCTACCTTTGGCCTCAATGACAGCCTCCAGGCAACCTTGGAACCAGACACAGGCCTTCATCACTATCACTCATTTTAGGCTCTGGAAGGGCAAGGTAATCCTAGCCCTCAGCTTATCCTTTGCAACTAGATTTGTTAGTCTCTCATCTCACTGCACCATACTCAAAGAAGTCAAGGGGTTGCAGTTGGGTGAGTTGGGAAATCAAATATTAGGTTCTGTGTGATTGAAGAAATTCTCCATCAGTCAGACCTGAGTCTTCTAGCTGGTGTGGCATGGTGCAGAATCTTGCTGCTTACATGTAAATCTCCCTGCAGCTACCCAGTTGATCCAGGGCTTCACCACCGTACTCAGAACATGGATGTAGCTGCTGGTGTTCACCCCGAGGCTTTCCAGTAAGAAGTTGGGTGAGACAACAAGCCACCTGTTGTTCTGGGAGTTGATCTGATCTTGGCAGAAATTCTTCTTGTCAGAGAAAATCCACAGCAAGTCTGGTTCCAGCAGGTATTTCAACTTGTTGATCAGCTTCTTGATGTTCTTGAGTCACTTTTCCTGCATCACCTTGGACAGAAATTTTTCCTTCCTTATCTTGTTAATGACTTGTAGGGATACCATATTTTGTTATGCAATATTACAAAGTATATTAAGTGCTTTTATAAATCAATACTGTGTTAACAGTGCTATTGAATCACATGTTAAGGTTATCTTTATTGATTTTCCATAGAAATTATAGCCAGCACTGATTTTGTTATGACGCTTTGTATCTGAGTATGCCCAATGTAAACAACATTGAGATTGAAGATGAAAAATAGGTAATGGGTGTATATGCCATATTTCAGGAGTTTTTGCTCCTTCATCAGCACCCATCCAATCCATTAACCATCCACAAACTCATTGCTTAATTAGCTACTAAATATAGCAGTGTAACATTATTGGATATACCAATTTTACATATTAAACACATTCTCGGAAGCTAGTACAGAAATATTAACGACCTGTGGGGACACTGTATTTCATTATGCAACCATTATATACTACAAAGTATATTAAACTCTTTTAGATGTCAATACTGTGTTCTACTGTGTTAACAGTGCTATTAAATCACCTGTTAAAGTTTACCACTATAGATTTTCTTAGAAATTTACTTTAAGAGAATATAGCTTTTTGTGAAGAGTTTTCACTGATTAGGCAAATTAAAATTTCAATGTTAGAAACTTTCCAAAGGATGCCTTCTATATGAAGGACATATAAAGTGCAGGTTAAAAAACTTATTTATTTCCACAAATACTTAAAGAAAATACCATTGAAATTTCCCCAAAACATAGATGGCAACTGAATACAGCAAATAATGCATCAAAAGTAGAGTGAGATAGAAAAATAAATTGTATAGTGAGTTTGGGGTTTGAAACTATAACAGTTTAAGTTGCCTGTTCTCAGTCATTGTTTAAACCAAAGATCCAACTTGCACTACTGGATTTCATTCCATTTGATGTTTGAGGTATCAAAAATTGGCTGCTTAATCAGCTGGAAAATTATTACTGATATTAACCAAAGCTACAGTTGTATATTAATGCACATCATATGTGACAATAATTTTGCAGTCATTTGCAAGCATTTTGCTTGTGGTCATTGCCACATAAAATGTACCCTGCGCATTCTTTAAAGTGGTTGTCATTAGGAAAGGCATCCTATCATAGACACCATGTTGAAACAGATATTAGAGCTTGATGCAGTTCTCTGATTTACTAGTTGCTGTTGAACCATCCAAACCATGCCAGCATGGAAAACAAACAGTAAGTGCTACTGATGATAATAATAACTGTAATAATATATCTAGGTATTCTTGATATATGTAAAATATGTGAACAAAATGCACAAATAACATGGGAGAACCAACTCAGTTAAAAACAGTACAAGAGACCTAATTGCTCTCTTTTATTTCTTTTAGTTTGGAATTTCTGTGATGCACAAATGTTTTTACATTTTGAATTATGCTGGATCCATTTCAAACAAGTTCCAAATCCAAGCCATTGATTAAAAATATATATTTTTGTGAAATATTGGAATTTAGGTTGTCAAGAAAGTTCTTGTGGTTTTTAACCTTTTAATTCAAATGCACATATCTCAGCTTTATTGATTGAAATAAACACCATCAGAATCAACACATGTTTGCAACGCAAAACAGGTTTATTTATGCCACTAGTGTAAAAATCCTGCATTCTGGTGGCAATGAAGTCGTTGAAGGCATGTTTGGCATCCTCTTGGTATTTGAAGCATTTCTCAAGCAGGAAGTTGTTGAGATGCTTGAAAAAGTGGTAGTTGGTAGGTCTGGTGAGTACGGTGGATGAGGCAGAGTTTCGTAGGCCAATTCGTTCAACTTCCGCAGTGTCAGTTGTGCGACGTGTGGCTGAGTGTTGTCGTGGAGAAGAATCGGTTCTTTTCTATTGACCAATGCTGGCTGCTGTTGTCGGAGTTTCTTATGCATTTCATCCATTTGCTGACAGTACTTCTCCACCGTAATGGTTTCGCCTGGATCCAAAAAGCTGTGATGGCATCCGTCACAGACCACCAAACAATCACCATGACCTTCTTTTGGTGCAACCTTGGCTTCGGGAAGTGCTGTGGAGCTTCATCGGCATCCAACCACTGAGCTGAGTATCGCTGGTTGTCGTAAAGAATCCACTTTCCATCGCAAGTCACAATCCGGTCGAGAAATAGGTTGTTCTTGTTGCGTAAAAGGGAAGACAACACTTCAAAACAGCGTGTTTTTTTGGTTGTCGTTCAATTCGTATGGCACCCATTTCTCAAGTATTTTTGTTTTTCCAATCTCTTTCAAGTGGTTGGAAATTGTCATATATGTTACATGTACGAATTCAATGGCTGTTGAAACGAAAGTTGTAGATCTTTTAGCTTGGGGTACCAATTTGTAAGGATAACTGGTGGTAAGAGACACCCAAAGCAGCCACAATGAAAGAAGGACTCACAACTGGAACAGAGGAATCCTTTCCATAGACGGCCAGTGAGGTAGTATCATCAATATATGAATAAGACGAATAAGTTCAACACATGGGATCTCGTACGGTCGAAGCTGTACGCAGAAAAATTTCCAAACATTTACTTCTACACGGTCCTTGATATAAATTTCTTCACTATTTGCTTCAGAAAGTCCAGAGAGTAGCTTAGCACGGTTGTGTGTGCGGCTGTTATGTTTGTTTTTAAGAAGACTTCTTGCGATGCTGCGATTTTATGAGAGACAACATTTCACGACTTAACAACCGGCAGCCATATCTCATACATTAAATTCGTACGCTGTTTCACGACGTTCAACTTCAGGATTGCTTCTATATTATCATTCATCAGAAGTGAAAAGCTAAGAAAAAATTTTTCTATGTTAAAGTTTTTCATTTTGTCAATGACTTCTAGAGCCTATAACTAAAGGCTTTCTTGCGGCTGAGACCTTTGTGGTTTTTCACACAAAAAACTTCACGGCTATTTCATCCTAACAACTTTTTGAACAGTTTCCTTCATGTTTTACGAGACGTCAGTTCATTCTTACACAGTGTCGTCTACTTGCTGAAAATAGCATTAAAATGCACGATTACATTTCCAAATGTATCAATAATTGATCTTTCTCAAAAGTAAGCCTGCTAGTTTTTCATTTTGCTCCTTACTCACCTCACTCTCCCTCTCTGCTTGTCGAACAACTTAATGTTTTTGTTGTTGCTTATTTCTCTCTCTCTCCCACACACACTTCTGACAATTAGAATGGGTATTCTTGTAGGTTAATTTCTCTTTGTCTTTATCTGTCAGGTCACTTGAGTGTTACTGGTACCATGTAGTCCAGTACAACCTGTTATATGGTCGGGTCATCGGCGACTAAACTGGCAACCCCACCAGGTTTGCTTGGTGAGGCGGGTGTTTGTTGGACACCCTGCAGGACAAAAAATAAAACCTGTCAAAGGGCGGAAGAACTACAGCGTAGTCAATGGTCATCCAACGCTCTGCTGCCTTGTAGATAGACTTTTTAGTCAAAGGCTCCGGGTGGGGTCTCCTAAGCTAACCCCCTACTCCGGCCTAGGCAACCGGGTAGTATACGCCTACTGAAAACCATGGATCCTTTTCTCTCTTTCGCCATGGTTTGGATGGCATGGGCAGGAGGGCCTCGTCAGCCATGGTTGGCAACCCTCCTAGGAGAGGATAACTCTTGCCAAGAGTGATCATGCGGTCCTGAAGTTCGTCATGCACACAACTTTTTCTACACCCACGACTACTTCGCTGCCACGTAGAGTCTTCTCTGCAATTAATCTTGAAATTGTAACCGAGGCTTCCGCGCTTCTGGACTGGCGATTCCTGATGTCGTTGTCCTCTGTTGACGAACTATGGTCATCCCTCAAAGCATATGTAATCTGTTTGACTGACCAGGCAGTTCCCGTTGGGCTTCCCAAGAGGAAGAAACACAAGCCCTGGGTGACGAAGAAGGTTAAACGAGAACGTTGACTCAGAGATATTGCTTGGGCTGAATTCAAAAATCTGGATTCGACTGCAGCTTTTGAGGTGTACAAAACTCAACGAGACCGAGCCGTGAAAATTGAAAAGAAAGAACGCTTCAGTTATGAATACAAAATCGCGGCAAATGCCAGTAGCAATCCAAAAACCTTCTTTGCCCATGTCCAGCGGAATTCCCGCTTGAACAACCAGATTGCAACGTTGGTAGACTCAACAGGCGTATTGATTGAGGACCCTTATCAACAGAGTCAATTATTTGCCGAGGCTTTTTCAACTATTTTCAAACAAGATGATGGTCGTGAACCCCCTCCATTTGATAGATCGGTACCTCCAATGCTTCAATTGGTCATCACGCGGGACGAAGTCAAACGTGTTATTCAAGGCCTCGATGTCAACAAGGGTCACGGCCCTAACGGCATACACCCACGGGTTATCAAAGCGTTGGCTCCGGTTATCTGCGAGCCCTTAACACGACTATTCAATATGTCATTGGCGACGGGTGTTATACCTGCAGACTGGAGAACAGCGATACTCTGCCCAATTTTCAAGAAAGGGAGCCGCGAAGACCCGCTTAACTACCGACCGGTTTCCCTTACATCAATAATCAGCAAGATGTTCGAAACCATCCTTAAGAAAAGTATGATGCTCCACCTCCTAAACACAGCCTCTATCTCTGATTCCCAACACGGCTTCGTGCCGAAGAGATCATGCTTGACCAACTTATTAGTAATGGAAGAATTGGTGACGCGCATCCTCGATGATAGTGATGCTGTTGACATCGTTTTATTGGACTTTGCCAAAGCTTTCGACTCGGTAAGCCACCGCCTATTACTTGTCAAGCTTCAAGCATATAGTTTCCATCCGGATATTGTACGATGGGTTGGTGCCTTCTTCTCAGATCGCTCCTTCCAAGTCCAAGTTAATGGTTCACGGTCTGACGTCTCCAGTGCGAGCAGTGGCGTGCCTCAAGGTTCAGTGCTTGGGCCCTTGTTGTTCTTAGTCTTCATAAATGACTTGCCCGACGACCTCACGCAACACACCCTTCTATTTGCCGACGATATCAAACTGGTCGCTCCTCGCGGTAATATAGAGGATCTTCGTCGATGCCTCCACCAAATTTGGAAGTGGTCTAACGATTGGGACCTGTGTCTGAACGTGTCAAAGTGCTGTCATCTGCCTGTCGGCTCTACTCCTGCAACTCAACTTGATTTCGAGCCGGGTCGTCTGCTGCTGGAGAGGACCGATCAGGTAATGGACCTGGGTATCTTGGTGGATTCCTCCTTTTCGCCTTCGGCCCAGTGCGTCCATGCTGCCAACAAAGCACACGGAATTCTGTTCTTGATTCGACGGTCATTCGGAATGCTCACAGCAGCTATATTCCTACCACTCTATGTCACGCTGGTGAGACCCATATTGGAGTATGGGATTCAAGCCTCTTCTCCTTATCTCCTCAAAGACATACAGCATCTCGAAAGAGTCCAGAAGCTGGCTACCCACATGGTTTATGGTCTCAAAAATTTGTCCTACAAAGAAAGGCTGAGGACGCTCGACCTTTATTCTCTTGAAAAACGCCGCCGCCGTGGTGATCTCATTCTCGCCCACAACATCATAAGCGGAAAGTGTAACCTCTCGAAAGAGCTGTTCTTCACTCCTGCTCCAGAGCGTCGGCTACGGGGTCATTCCGAAAAGCTCTACCTGCGACGATTTCATCTCAATCGAAGGAGAGGAGCTTTCTCCGTCCGGGTTGCGGATCCGTGGAACAAGCTGCCAGACGAGATGGTGAAGATGCCGACGACCGCTTTGTTCAAAGCCTCCCTGGACCTCAAGTGGCCTGAACTCTTTACATGAACACCACCCTGTACTTAACTCCATGTCCCCCTACATGGCCTTGCTATTTGCTTTTGAGCCAAATTAACTAACTAACTAACTAACTAACTAACTCTGACTTCAAACCTATGGCCCGAGGATCTCGCTGTCACTGTCCCAGCTCGCTAGGCCATGGCAGATGAACTTCATGCTTAAAGGGTGGGGCCAGTTTGCGTGCACTGCACTTCACTTTAAAAATCTCCCTAGTGCAGGCCAAAGGACATGTCCATGTTCTGTGACCAGCCATCCTAAAAGCCCTGCAGCGATGGGCAAGGGGTGAATGCAGCAGGTGGAAGATGTCACTGGAAGCCGTAGTCTCAACCCTACATGTAGGCGGCTCAGGACTTTGGTTGCCTGGTTATCGACCCGGAGGCGACGACACCACTCAGCAACATCCTGAGTGACCAGGCAGCCCTATTTAGGGAGAGCACTGCCTGCTCAACATGGAGAGGGGCGGTAGAAAAGGTTCACCTAAACAAAGCTCGTCTCCTCTATACCCAGTTGGCTAACCATGGTCAACGGGCATCTTCAGAGCAGTCGAACAAACATGGAAACAAAACCGAAGAAAAGTAAGCAGGAGTTGAAAGTTGCCTGCTGGAATGTCAGGACCATACTTAACAAGGCTGACAGCAGCCTCCCGGAACGTCGTTCGGCTCTCATAGTCCATGAACTCTCCTGTCTCAACATTGATATAGCAGCTCTCAGCGAGGTCCGCTTCGCTGAAGAGGGCAGCCTCAAAGAACACGGCGCTGGCTACACCCTCTTCTGGTCCGGAAAACCATCATCTGAAAAGCGTGTGTCGGGTGTAGGACTCATGGTGAGG
Source organism: Octopus sinensis (assembly GCF_006345805.1). Taxonomy (NCBI): domain Eukaryota; kingdom Metazoa; phylum Mollusca; class Cephalopoda; order Octopoda; family Octopodidae; genus Octopus; species Octopus sinensis. The sequence goes on from NC_042997.1 coordinate 75,331,950, forward strand.
AATTCCATCACCTCCAAACTGGAAACGTTACCCACGGGCCACTCGGACCGCATCATATCCATGCGCCTACCACTAGAGAGCAAACAACATCTCACTCTCTTCAGTGTTTATGCTCCAACTCTACTGGCAGATCCCGCAGACAAAGACAGCTTCTATTCTGATCTGCGCAGACTCTTGAACAACACCCCTGCAAACGACAAGATCCTGATCCTTGGCGACTTCAACGCAAGAGTTGGGAAGGACTCTGAGGCTTGGAAAGGAGTCCTTGGAAGACACGACGTTGGTGGCCGTAATGACAATGGGCACCTCCTGCTCGAGTTCTGCACAGAGCACCAACTTGCTATTACCAACACAATGTTCCAACAGAAAGATCGTCTGAAAACAACTTGGATGCATCCCTGGTCCAAACATTGGCATCTACTTGACTATGTGCTTGTGCGCCAGCGGGACCTGAAAGACGTTCTACACACAAGAGTGATGCCCAGTGCAGAGTGCCACACTGACCATCGCCTTGTCGGCTGCAACTCAAACTGCAGTTCCAACCCAAACCCAAGAAGAAAGGTAACCCCATAAAGAAACTCAATGTCGACAGCTTGTGCCGGGAGGAAGTGAAAATCAAGTTCCAAGCAAACCTGCAGCAAAGACTAGACGAATCCTCCTGCACTGATGACACCACCCTAGACACCTTGTGGGAGAACCTGAAATCAGCCATCCTTAAGACATCTATGGAAGTTCTTGGGCACACAAAGAAAAAAAACAAGGACTGGTTCGATGAAAATGACGAGGAGATCCAGGAATTACTAGCAAGGAAGAGGGCAGCTTATCAGGCCCACCTCGCACAACCAGCCTGTCTTGTGAAGAAAACTCCCTTTCGGCACGCATGCCGCACCCTGCAGCAAAAACTGAGAGAAATGCAGAACGAGTGGTGGGACCACCTGGCACGGAGAACCCAGCTGTGCGCTGACCTTGGAGACTATAGAGGCTTCTATGAGGCTCTGAAAGCAGTGTATGACCCCACCCACCTGGTCCAGAGTCCTCTACGCAGTTCAGATGGACAGGACCTCCTCACCGATAACACCTCCATCCTCGCTCGCTGGTCTGAGCACTTCCAAAGCCTCTTCAGTGCTAACCGTACCGTACAGGATGCTGTCATCCTTCGCATTCCTCAACTTCCACTCAAAGAGGAGCTCAACAAACCACCCACCCTCGAAGAAACGATTGAAGCCATAGGACAACTCAAGAGTTGCAAAGCAGCAGGAGTTGATGGCATCCCACCAGAAATCTGGAAGAATGGAGGTCCAATGCTCCATGACAAGCTCCATGATTTTCTTGTCTGCTGCTGGGACCAGAGTAAGCTGCCACAGGATCTTCGCGATGCCATCATCATAACCTTGTACAAGAACAAGGGTGAAAAGTCTGACTGCTCCAACTACCAGGGAATCACCCTACTCTCCATCACCGGCAAAGTACTTGCCAGGATCCTGCTCAATAGGCTAGTACCAACCATCACTGAAGAAAACCTCCCCGAGAACCAGTGTGGCTTCAGAGCCAACAGAGGCACAATGGATATGGTGTTTGTCCTCCGCCAACTCCAGGAGAAGTGCCAAGAACAAAACAGCGGACTCTATGCTACTTTCATCGACCTTACAAAAGCATTTGACACAGTGAGCAGGACAGGACTATGGCTCATCCTGAAACGACTTGGCTGTCCCACCAAGTTTCTACAGATGGTGATCCAGCTGCATGAGAATCAGCGTGGTCAGATCGGACTCAATGCTGACCTGTCGGAGCCCTTCCTATTTCCAAAGGTATGAAGCAGGGTTGCGTCCTGGCACCGACTCTCTTCAGCATCTTCTTCAGCATGATGATCAAGCATGCAACTGAAGATATGGAGGATGAGGATGGGGTGTATGTTAGGTATCGTCTGGATGGCAGTCTCTTCAATCTATGGCACCTCCAAGCCCATACTAAGATCCAGGAGAGGTTGATTTGAGACCTTCTCTTCGCAGACGATGCTGTCCTTGTCGCCCACATAGAGCGAGCTCTGCAGCGCATCACGTCCTTCTTTGCAGATGCCTCACAGCTCTTTGGCCTGGAGGTCAGCCTCAAGAAGACGGAGGTGCTTCACCAACCTACACCCCAAGAAGAATACCGCCCACCCCACATCACTATCTGCGGTACTGAACTGAACTCAACACAGCAATTTTCATACCTGGGCTGCATCATCTCATCCGATGCAAGGATCGACAAGGAAATTAACAATAGACTTTCTAAGGCAAATAGCTCCTTTGGCAGATTGTACAAATGTGTTTGGCACAATGGTGGCCTGAAGAACAAAACAAAGATCAGTGTCTACAGGTCAGTGGTTCTCACCACTCTTCTCTATGGCTCAGAGACCTGGATCACTTACCGCAGTCACATCCGTCTCCTTGAGCGCTTCCACCAGCGATGTCTCCGCACCATCCTCAACATTCACTGGAGTGACTTCGTCACAAACATTGAAATCTTGGAGTGGGCCGAGATCCCCAGCATTGAAGCCACGCTACTGAAGTACCACCTCCGATGGGCAGGGCATGTCTCCAGAATGGAGAACCATCGCCTTCCAAAGATTGCCCTGTTTGGCGAACTCTCCACCGGCCACCGAGTGAGAGGAGCTCCGAGGAAGCGCTACAAAGACTGCCTCAAGAAGTCTCTAACAGCTTGTCAAATTAACCACCAATGCTGGTCAGACCTGGCTGCGGACCGTGATGTCTGGCGCCACACGATCTTCAACGCAGTCAGCAAGTTTGAGGAACAAAAAAGAGACACACTTAAAGACAAGAGATGCAGGAGGAAGGTGCAAGCCGCCTCTGACACCACACCAGATGTTACCTTCATCTGAGACCTGCCTTTCCCATATTGGAATTCTCAGTCATGAGCGTGCATGCACGCGACGTGGACAGCCTTCATGATCTTCCTTCGCAAAGCCAAGCCATAATAATAATTCAGAAGCAAGCTTTTGAATGGCTTTGTCAACATCTGATGGCCAACCACTATGTTTATCATCTTCAAGACTCTCGTCATCGCTACGTAATTTCCTGAACCACTATTGTGCTGTATGTTCATTAGTGGTTCCTGGGCCAAACGCATCGTTGATATCTCAAGCTGTTTCAGCAGCTTTTCAGCCTAGCTTGAACTGGGATAAGAAAATTGTGCAAATTTGCTTTTTGTCCATATTGTATTCAATGTTCCAGAAAAAATGGTCTAATTATTCAAAAAGGAAAAGAGTAACATGATTAGATAGAGCAAAAAACGGGCTTTAAAATGATATATAAAATCAAAGTAATTATTTTGGAAATACATCGTTTAAAACCAAAATTAAAAATTCCACAAGAACTTTTTTGACAACCTAATATTATAAGCTCCAAGAGCTAACATGTCAAGGATTTGTAAAAAAAGATATGAAGTTAATTTAAAAATAAATAAATAAATAAATGCAGTCTCTAAATGTTGATAAACTCATTACATAATTCTCAAGTAAAAAGAAAATAATCAACTACTGAGTCATATTTAGACCAAATTGATTATCAATTTCCTTGCTTTCCATCCAACATCACACAGTTTGACAGTCATATTATTATTGTTGTTATTTTGAAGTAATTTGATGTGAGATCATATGTTGAAACTGAAGTAATTACATCCTGGAAGAGCCACTTAATAACAAAGCTGTTAAATTCACTTTATTTTCTTTCTCTGGCACATTTTGATTATTTGGATCTTTTCGGTTTGAATGGCAGTTTTTTCTAGCAGTGTCATATGAAATTGTCACCCATAATTATGACCCTAGTATCGATCTATTGCATTTCAATCTGTTTTAGGGTTAGGGTTAGGGGTGGGAGAAGTGTATCTTTTTTTCTTCACAAATGTAAATAAACCCAATCTGTTTCTTAACCCTTTCGTTACTATATTTCTGACCAAAATACACCCCTTATGTGTTTCAATTAATTTCTAATGTAATCATAAATTTAGTCTGGTTTCATTAAACAACTATAACTTTTTTTATTTATCAATATATTAATCTGATTTTTGGAAGATAATTTAATGAAATATTCTCAACCAATTCTATACTATAATTTTTGTCACAAAGTGACTCTAATTGCAGGTAGATACAGGTAAATTCAACAAAATATAAAATTAAAATTTTGTTCAAACATCGCTATAGAAAATGGGTTATTAGCTAATATTCAATTGGGTATACAACAAAATTTTACGATAGAATTTGTTATTCTGGGTAACTTTCTGATACCCATAATAATATTTACGGCAAAATAGTCTTAATTTCATTTAAGGTTATGGGAAACCACAAACTATCGTTTCTTTTGCTTTGTTTACGCTTAGCGTAACGGTTCGTTTTCGCCGTAATGATTTCAAATAGGCTCATTCGAAAAAGTAAAAAGAAATAGTCTAAGGCTTTACTCCTCTGGGAAAGTCTGTGGCTTGGTCCAGTTTCTTCAGAAAAATCACCGAAAGAAACAGTTTTTAAATTTTCACTCCATTCAGATGCCAATTCGTTTTCTTTATCGCTGTCGGAGCTCTCGAATTCACTGTTTTCACTTTCGGAAAATGAAACATCAGATTCATTATCAAATACCATGTGCTTTTTTTTTTCAGTCATAGAGTTAGATTTATGAAGGTCTTCAGTAGAAAATCCTTCGAATTCTGACTCGCTGCTTGATATAATGAAATTCGTATCCATTTTTTTGTCAGAATTACAAATTTTGAAAACACAATAGGAACAAATTTCGGAAAAAAATCTCTCAAAATTCACGGAATTAAAATTACACTTCGATTATTGTACAAAACTGTAGTTGAACTGTTTACGAAGTATAATACGTGTTTTCACGAATGTACTAAAGAGATTTGCTCTGATATTCTCATTTAAATATGAATAGGTAAATTCGGGCGGCTTTGGGCGGTTTGGTCACATTAACAAAAATTTTTTTCGGGCGGCTTTGGGCGTTTTGGTAACGAAAGGGTTAAACGAAGGACATATTCATATGGCACAGAATGTTTTTTTACCTTGATTGGTTGAAATTGCAGAAATTGAAGAAAAAAAAAACAACAAATATTTTACAAACTATAGAATTTTCTCAATAAAGCCAAGAGAAAAAGATGTTTTATAAACACATTCTACCAGTATACAAAGTTTAAAAGTGTTTAGTTACGTGGAAATTATTTTAAAAAACTGCCGTTCAAACTGAAAAGATCCGTTTCTTTTACATTTCAATCACAGTCGATGTATTTTTTCTCATTATTTTCCTGCAGTTATTACTCTTGTAATAATGAAGCACCCCACTTTTATATGGCATAATATGTCGCTCCTTTATCCTTTTTTTTTGAGTGCTAGGTGCACCATGCCACCCAGTTTAGCACCATCATCTGGCTTTAGGGTACCTTAAGTGGAGTTTATCCCTTGTAAGTATTCAGACTAGGCCTCTGGCTTGGGATTTCTATTCACCACCACCCTCTATGATACCAAGAAAAAAAAGATTCAATCCTCTGGCCAATTTCCTTTCTTTTCTCAAACACGTGAGAACTTCTATCCAACCTAAATCCCACTCTCTCTGAGTTTCAAATTTCCTGGTCTAGATCTACGACCCATATCTGTTGTCTAGCATGTACTCTCTAATACTCAAATTTCACTCCAAAAGGTGGTGTTTGTACACATGTCAACTGTACACACTCTCTTACTTGGATTTCCTCAATAATGCCTTCCAGATACTCTGACCCAAAGTCTCTCTCCCTCGTTTCTTCATTTCTGTTGTTCTCTGATAACCTTACATCACCTGCAACTCTAACCATAACTCTTCCTGCATTGAGAACATATATCTCACTTCTCTCCTTTCCAAAGTCATTGTCCTCAATACTCACATCATATGACCTTCACGCTCATCCAACACCAATGCTGCCAGTGCTGAAGCCAAATCCTTTACTATTTTCAGCTCTTTACACCAACTTACTTCACCGTCTAGACTGACATGCACAGACATCCCAAATACTCTTGACTTCTTTATCACTTAAAACCTTATATCTATCAAACTGTGACTATCTCTGCACCTATTGGGTTATCTGACTCTTGCCTCATCATTGCATCTGAACACACACTCAGATACTACACAGTGACCCCACTTCTCAGACTTATAGCACTTCAGGTCAACCACTTTTGTGCCAGTTATTCCTGATAGCACGAGCTTCACTCCTGACCCATCAGAAGTAACTTATTGAGTGACTAAAACCATTGTTTTAGGCATGTCATTCCACATATTCCATTTTAGGCATGTCCTTCCAGATAAACTCCAATGTCCCAAGTCCCCCTGAGTGGTTTACAAGGACAAAATTCAAGGCCCATGGTTGAAAAATCATATCCACTTCCCAAATGTAGGTGCTGTTCTCCCAGCAGTGCAACTCCTGTGAGGCATATAGCCTATGTGCATAGGAGGCATTCATGCATCATATAGCCTTCAAGCTTTCCTGCCTCCCAAATTGAGCTGATGCTTCTGTTCCCTTGCTAATAGAATCTCCATGAACTTTGCAGAGTACTCTTTTCTGTCTTTTGTAAACAGCAATGGTTCTGTTAGCAGTACAACCACAGAGGAAACATCAATGTTCACTGCTCTCTTCAACTTCTTACTGCTTCACCTTCTTCCACCTTCTAGATATCAGCAGCTTTGTTAGCAGTACAGTCTTGAAGAAAGCATCCACATCCACTACTTGTTTTGTATCTAACTCCTCACTACTATGGCTAATCAAATCTTTCTTCTTGCACTCTACCAGGTTCCCTACCTTGCCAAGTGCAGAAATACCTCAGATTGCTTCAAAACAACAGTAATTATGTCCTATCTATTACACTCAAACATTGTGCCTTATACTCTCCAAGTTCTTAAATCTTTCGCTCTTTATGGAGATATGCTCTCACATTTGGAAACACATTTCAGTGTGTCCCATTTCAAAGAAACATCTGTTGCGTAATGGAAACCTCAGTAAAGTAATGCAAACCACCATAAACAATGATTTTCTCCAACACCTTGAATTCCTCTCTCTCCTCTGTGACCACCAGTACTGCTTCCACAGAGCCATACAATGGAGGATCTTGCTTTCAAGAAGTTAGTTCAGTGAAAACAGTACTGTTGCTTTAGGCATCAGCAAAGCCTTTGACCATGTCTGGTATGTGAATCTCAGCATACAAAACTTCCTCTGTGTGAACTTCATCCATCTCTCATTTCTTGGATCAGTATCTTCCTATCAGAATGCACAGTTGCAGCATGTATGGTCAAAGTTCTTTTAACACCATTCTCAATCAACTCTTGTATTTTCTGGGATTTGGTTTTGTCTTCACTCTCTTCCTTCTATATATCAATGACCTATTTGCTGCTACATCATACAGTGCCCACTCTCATGCAACCCAGGTACCACATGCCAAACCTGCATTGATTCTATGAATGGTGACTTGAGAATATACTCCAGTAGAGCCATGCCAATCTTGATTCATCTCTTTAGCAATAAAAAAGAAACTCAAGCTTTGTTTATATTCAGAAAATATTACTTCTTTCTCTACCCCAACCCCTGTATGCATAAGAGACACAGAAGCATTCTGCTAGAGTATACAAAGTCACTCCAAATGATGAGCTTTACTAACAGTGGGAATCTCTCTTGTTGAAAGCACATCTTTGACATAATTAAGGCTATCCCATTGACCAGCCCTTCTCTTCAGAGCCAGGACATGTCTTAGTCCTCAACTGTTAATTATACTATACAAGGATTAAGTGAATCTCACAAATGAAGTACCACAAACTTATAGGACAGTGCTGTTACTTTACACACACACATTTTGACCTATGTCCAGAGAAGAGTCATATCTTTAATGGGCAGTCTCCAGTCTCAGGTTTATAGGCATTCTCTCCTCTGTGTCTTTTGTGTCACTACTCTGTTCCTCAGAACTGGTTAGTCTCATCTCTCCTCCATTCAGGCACACCCATTCATCTCTTTGTCATTCATGTTGCATCTAAACTCCACTGACCTTACACTAACAACTATAACCAACTCTTCTTCCTTAAAACAGTAGCCCTTTGGAATCTTTTTCCTAGTTGCTAACCTGAAACAAAAGTTAATGACATCAAGTCTTGGAGGTCCTACAAAGGTCGTAAGTGCTTCTCCTTCTAGATTCAGCTAGTACAAAAAGGTTAAAAAAAAACACTTAAGGAAAAGTTTTTAGTAATGACAAAATGATAGAGAACTTTAAAAAACCAAAAGTTAAAGTCTATTGGAATTCCAAGAACATACTAAAGATAAAAAGAGAGAAAAACTACTTTGTGGGCTATATCTGGCATGACTCAACCAGAAGTTAAATAAGGTAGTTAGAAACCAACAATGACTCAAAAGTTCTGGGTTAAAAGTAGAAACAGAAGGTCTGATTTTAGCTGCAAAGTAATTACAAAAATCAGAGTGATGAAAAAAAAAATTGACATCATGTACAGCCTAGCAATTACTGAGACAATTGGCCACATTATTCCTGATTATTCAGTTCTTGCCAAGTACAGTTATATCCATAAACATGATCAAAATGGTTATATGCTGACACTTAATGAAAATGAGTAAGCAATGGTATAAACATGTGCCAAATATGGCACATTAATAACAGCTTGGCCATAATCTCTGACATGCCTTTTTAAAACTGACAAAATCAAAACAAACTATCAAGATATAATTATCAAAGACAAAAAAATCATCTGGAACTACATGAAGAGACTGTCAAAATACAAGATCTTAAAATTGAAATAAGTAGGATGTAGAGTAGGGAATTGAAAGCAGTACCAATTCTTGAAGCACAATATATTATAAAGAATATTAACAAAATTTTAAAACCATATGAGGGCACACAAATTAAAACACTCCCCAAAAGATAGCACTGCTTGACTCAGCCCATATGCAAGATACTTTTTATTCAATTGCTACTAGATACCACACTCAGCTCATAACTTACATATAAACTGCCTGATAAAATAACATGTTTTACAGAATAACCACCAAAATTATTGTCGTTGTTAATGATGATGAAGATTAATGACCACATTTTTTTTCAGCTTTCTTTAATTGTGGATGGAAAACAGTTCAACTTTGTTCCAGTTGAACCTGATAATGATAAATTAAATTACCTGATCACCCACATAGGAGTCTCTCTACAGAGTGTCTTTCCTGGTGTTCCTTTAGAGTAAGTAGCAAACACTTATATATTTTGACTTCTTTGTTTTACTCTCTCTAGAATCCAAATAAATTGGCATTCAAACAAGGATACCTATAACAAGTATTCCTTATATATCTGGGGTTGCACAATGAGCAAACACTCCACACATATTCATAAACAAATTTGAGCATGTGTGGGGAGAATACAATTTTGTATGTATCTAATTTAATGCTTTCAGCTTTCAGTGTTAGTTAATTTTCATTCTTATATAGTAGCATTGGTATATTATTTGTCAAGTCTTAAACTAATTTTATAGTTTGACTGAATTCATGAATAGTTGTCAGCTGGTTTTCTAGTTGCATATTGCTATCCTATAAATGGATTTAAGTCATCCATACAGAGATGATTCAAATCTGTTAGAATGTATTAAGAATTCAGTTCTATATTTAAGGGATGAGGAATTCTATACATTATTTACATTTAATGGATATTTGTCCTCATCTTGTTTGTTGTTAACACAACGTTTTGGCTGATATACCCTCCAGTCTTCTTCAGGTGTCTTGCGGAAATATCGAACCTGGGTTCTCATTCCTAAGGTATTTTTCATTGTTATTGTTGTTGCTGTTGCTGCTACTGTTGTTGCCACTGCTACTGTTGCTGCTGCTGCTGCTGTTGTTGTTGTTGTTCGGGTCACTGCATGGAATCCAACTCGGAATCTTGGGGTTAGTAGTCCACGCTCTTAACCACTACGCCATATGCCTGTGGGTATAATGCATAGTAGTTAAGTGCGCGGGCTACTAACCTCAAGATTCTGAGTTGGATTCCATGCAGTAACCTGAACACTAATAATAATAATAATAACATCGAAAAATACCTTAGGAATGAGAACCCACGTTCGAAATTTCTGCAAGACACCTGATGAAGGCTGGAGGGTATATCAGCCGAAACGTTGTGTTAACAACAAACAAGATGAGAACAAATATCATTGAATGTAAATATTAAGAATTATTATGTACATCATTGTTTGCATTCTCACTGTTGTATGAGCGTATGACAACAGACCCAGCTTCTTGTAACTTTTGTTTGTTCCCCAAGGTGGAGACCTCAGGCAGTCATTTCGAAGACATTGAAAACATCAAAGGAGCTGTGACAAGGGTCATGGACTTCCATGGAACTTTATGAAGTGGCTGGAGCATTACAAGTTCATCAAAGTCAGAGGATCCTATTTTGAAGGAGATTAGAGTCTTGTACTTCTTTGAAATTAATAAATGTCTCTTGAAAAAGTCTCAAAACTTTTGGAATTTAATTGGCAGACATCTGCATGCATCAGCAAATAATTTCTTTATTGATCCCTATACACAAGAATGACTATTTTTGTTTAATGAAATTTTGATTGAAGAGACACAGTCAGGTCAAAGCCCCAATGAATTGAGTGTTTTGTCAGTGGCTTCTGATCTTAACTGATTGGAAGTGTTATCATGTACATGTTTTGTCTTGGTATAAAAGATGGGCTACACCAAATATTCTGCTCAATGCCAGATTTACTTGTCAGTTGTTTGGCTATAATTAGTTGCATCTCTGATCATCTGGAGTTTCCTTCTCTTAGATCAGTGGTTCCCCCCTTGGGGAAGTAGAAAGATCTGGGTGGTGGGGGGCATTGAAGAAAAGTAGGGCAATAATGGATGGCCAAAGAATGTAAAAGAATCAAAAGAATTAATTAGGTTAAGTTTTATTTGTGAAATACAGAATTTGATGCAGAAAGTGGCCTATGTTTGTGGTGTGTGTTGGGCACTAGGGATATGCCTGGGTACCAAGTGGGTGGCAGCCTGAAAAAGTCCGGAAACCACTGTCCTAGATGGACTGCCTTCTAGGGTCACAAGCCTCATCTACCCAAAAAGTATACTTGCTTGCTAGCTCATAGCTGGGATCCTAATAGATGCCACTACTCTGGGTCAGAGTAGACCTGGGAACAATAGTAGCTAAGAAGTGGTTCCACACTCTTCAGAACCCAGGAACTCCTGTACGAAGGTCTTCTCTACTGGATGCAGTTTAAATTAAAGTCTTACCCAAGAAATACCTACCTACCTACCTACCTATGTATCAGTTTGTCTATCTGTCTAAGTAACTATCATATCTACTTTCCCTTCTGCCAATGTGTGTATTTACTTACTATCATAATACCAATAGGCATTTAAACCTAATAACAAAAGAAAAAAAAAAGAATTATAGCAGTGCTGAAGCATGGCCACAGGTTTTGATCTGGAACACATAAAAGATAAAAATGTAACATCCACAGCTATTAGTTAACAAGGTTATTTCACTTTAATTTAACTGTCTACCGATACATCTTTTAACGCATAAATTTATAAATCTTCATGACATTATTTCATTATGTTAAACAGTTCCAGTGTGCCTGCAATTTTAACCCACAAATACTGAATAATATACACTCTCTCTCTCTCTCTCTCTCTCTCTCTCTCTATTTTTTTTCACTGATTCAGCTACTCCCATTTCAGTTCTTTCTTTGTCTCCTTTACTCCCCTTCCTCCCTCCCAATATATATTTCTGCGTTCAAGTTATAACCTCCCTTGACATAAGCATAACACATGGAGGAGCTGGCAGGAATGCAGGAACAAACAGAATAATAAAATAATAATCATTATCATTAACAAGGGTACACCTCAATAAACTGCTGATTCATGGTCTTTATATCAGTGTCTATTTTGCCATTAGTCATGCAGCCTTCATTTTTTTCACCAGCTACATTACTTGTAAGATATCAGATATAGATATGAATGCAATTCAAAATTTCTGTTTTCCTTCCCCTCAGCAAAATATTTTTGTAACTCCCGTTCTTATTAAATGAATAAGTATGCTATATTAACCAATATATTGAGCCCCTGGGTAAGTAATATTATTAAGCTACTTGAGTGACAATATTTATCACTTGTATTTCACAGCTGAGTAAGCTTTATGACAGACATATCTTAAAATAAAAATAGTTGCTCTAGATTACTATCTAAATGATAGTAATCATCTCAGCTATGTTGTATAGATGTAGGACAGTAAAATGAAAAACAATTTAAGTTATTTAAAAGTAGTTTTCAGTTTTTTTTGTTTTTGTGTTTATTTGTAATATGAACAAACTGTTGTTACTTTGACATTCATAAAATTAATGGTGTTTGATTTGTTGATGTGTTTATAAAAAAATTTAAATGAGGAAACTGAGTAAACATTGCTCACAAAGACTATATGTCTATAAAGCTGGGTAATAGACTCAAAAGTTCAATTTATCTTTATGCATTAATTTTATGTTGTCTGTTTTGGTTCATTTACCATAGCACTGTCTTGGTGGCATAACCATATCATGTCTTAACTCTAGTAAACAACTAACTGACAATGAAAGCACATGTTTATGCTTTGGTTAATGGATACCCAAATTTGTTTTGTTAAGAAACTCCTGGTGCTGAAATGTGAATATTAATAGAATGTCCTTTTGGACTGCTATTCCAGATGTTTTGAAGAGTTTGCTCTGAACTATAGACCATTTGTATATTTCAAGGATATGGGTTGCGAGTGTACTGCTCAAATGTGCTCTCCTGACAACTGAAAAGTTGAGTGTGTGTTAATCTAAACCCTGCTAGCCAATAAAATTTCTAATTTTAATATTGTTACTTCTTATAGTTGTAGATTATACCTCCTTGTTATACTTGTTCCTTTGAAAATTAATTGTCTTGGCCTGAGGGGTCTCTGTCTTGTAGATGCCAGTGCCACATAAAATTGCACTTGCGCCAGTGCCACAAAATGTAATCATACCAGTGCTACATAATTGCATCCATGTTGGTGACACATAAAAAGCAACCAGCACACTCTGTAATGTGACTGGTGTTAAGAAGGGCATCCAGCCCTAGAAACCATGTCAAAACAAAGAATGGGAGCCTGGACAGCTCTCCAGTTGACCAGTTCCTGTCAAAATGTCCAACCCATGCCAGCATAAAAAATCAGTTGTTAAATGATGGCAGTGGCAGTCACTGTTGCCACCACTACTACCAGTGATGCTACTGGTGCCACTGCTGTTGACAAAATAAAACCAGCCAACTTTTGGAACAGTTGCCTGATACCCTGCAAATTCTGCCATTTACAGCTTTTAAATACCAAATTGTTTAGTAATAATGACTATTTGAAATGTAAGTATGCAATATTCACAAATGAAAGTATGAGCTACACTACATTATATAGGAATATGGCTTGTTTTCAATATAATGCATTTCATTGAGAATAATATGCTTAACTTTTATTTTGTTCAGACGCTTGATAAAAAAGATTGATGTCATTCCACCAGAACGGTTGAATCTGATGCACAACATGATCAAGGACAAAGCAAAGAAGGATCCTGGTCCATGTGGAGGGTTTTCTCATATGTATGCCTCTATGTGTGACTATCATCATCTTCCATATCGTGATGAAGTTGCTTGGGTATGTCAAATTAATCCCTTTATCTCTCTTAGGCTTAATTGTTACTATTATTATTAGAAACAGTTTTTATGCAATACAAACTAGAAGCTTTGTGATATTACAGTGTCTTTTACCATTTGAATAAGGTGTATTATAATAGCATGTTATTACATAGTCCTATATGTAATAGTTATATTTTTACGCTTGATATTGATCTTAGTTTATGTCTAAGTGCTGTAGCTCAAGCTAGAATTTCAATATTTCTACTATTTGGTTTGTCTCTTTCATAAGATTTTACTCTGACACTACCTAGAAGAACCAAAAAAAAAAAACTTAACTATTTATCCCATGACTCAAGATTGATTTCCTTCTTTTAGTAACTCATTTGTCTAATTGCAAGAAAAAATGTGTGTGTGGTGGTAAGAAAGCTTTAAAATTGTAATTCTGTCTCTCTCTTCAACATACTTCTAAAAATAAATTAAAGGTGGAGAAATATTCATATTTCAGAGAGAGTGAGAGAAATATGAAGTGTTGAACACTTTCAGAAATTCATGCTAACCAACCAGTAACTTACTAAAATATGACTTATTACTCTGGCATATTTTTCAGCAGTAGAAAACAATCTGGGTTTATTCTGCTAAATACTCAGCCTTACATTAATAGATTCATTCCTCTAAGAACTAAAGTTAGAGTTAGGTTTTGATTTCTCCTCTGAACTAATCTTTTTACATTTTCTTAAACCTCAGCTTCCCTCTAGCATAAATATTTCTGTAATAAAATTCTTTACTAGCGAAGTTCTTTTTCTTGTAAGAACATTCAAGCTAGATGCCACACCAGTTACCTCTGCTTACATTGCAAATATTGATTTTCAGATGTTTGAGTTCACTATCAACAACATCAATCTCACTTGTATGAAAGGGCCTGCAAAGGTCATAGCCACTGAGCATCTTACTTTGACATGCTTGTTGACAGAAATAACTTTTTCACACAGAACTGTATGAAATTGTTATATTTATAATTTCCTGACATAACTGATTTAGTGAGCTAAATTATTCTTTGAGGTTGTAAAGAAACCATCTAAGATAATGTCTTCAGTTGAAAAATCAGTTGCTTGAGGTTTTTACTGTTTTTACATCTTGCTGCTACTATTTTACTTTGTTGCCATTTCTTTTCTGAACACTTGTTTAAAACTCAATTTCTTGGCTCTGTGTGATTGGTTATCTGTTGCGTTCTTGTGGTATATGATATATAGTATATGGTTTGTTGCTGCAATTTTCTGTTTGGGCTCCCAGAATTATTCAGATAGGTATATGATGTGTAGTGCTAGGTCAGTCTTGATTAAACAAATCAATGACCAGTGGTATTCCAACTATAACCATCTATATTAACCTTATTTAAGACAACAAAATTTGATGAAAGTTTAGCTATTTCAAGAAGGTTAATTGACTAAAGAAACCTTTTTGATGGCTTGTTAAGTACTTGTTATATGCTGTGGGTTGATTTAATTATTATATCCTCTACCTTGCAAGTCCCTTATACAAAGTCAGTAGAGAAAATTAACTTATGTAATAATTGAGGGAGAGAGAATATCACAGTTACTATTCTGATAACAAAAATAGTAATGATGTTGGTGACTTATTTATATTTTGTTGATTTACGTTCCATGAAAGCTATTAAAATAATTGAGCCTATTTCTTTTCATATTTATCAGTATGGAACCAACTTATTTTCGCAACTTCTATATTCAATTATTCCCAGTTAATCGAACTTCCTTAATGTTTTCTTACATACTCTATTATCAGTAACATGCCAACTTGTTCATAAATATTACATGTCTTAAGTTTTGAACATTTCTTTTCATATGCCTTATATTGTTGATTCATTTTTTTAATACATTTTTCTCTTGCCTTCTGTTATGGTTAATTTTTTTAGTATTTTTTTTTTTTACTCTGTTGATACAATCTATTCTAACATGTAGAAGTGCAGGTGGATGAGATTATTAAGTATCATATTAACAAGTGAAGAATCAACAAGCTGTGTCTGTCTCCTGCATTGCACTTTGCTCTTGACCAAGGCACTAGTATATTTCTGGTCTAATTTACTAATGTAGGCTACTGGAGAACTGGGTGAATAACAAGTGTTTTGTTGAAATACGGTACTAAGCTGGGTAAAATTTTCAGAGACACACTTTACAAATCATATAACTAATTATGCTGTCTTATGGAAATGCTCTGTTTATGTATGAGTGGTGAGATACCTTCAGATTGTTTGTCACTATTACTCTGATAGTATTCCAACAATCATATACCTTCTTTCTAAAAATTGATTTTGTATTTGTCAAAAGAAATCAGTATTATTGAAACATGCTAATGTAGTATATGAAGGTGGGCTGAAAAGTTCATAGGCTGACTATGAAGGAGTGATGCTAGAGCTGTGAAATCTTGCATGCATACATTTCAGCTTCTCTTATTTATAACTGCATGGTTTCTTTTCAGATAAATTGATATTTGATTGTTCAAAAAAGACTTCAAAAGTAACTAGTAGCGACTTCTCTTGGAAATAGACAAAATTTTGCATTGTGATATTATCAAGTACCTGCAGTAGAAGGGTTTAGCCCCCAAGGACATTCTTGCTGACATGGTTGTAACACTAGAGGATGACACTCCAGCTTTATTAACAGTGCAAAAGTGGAAAGCTGAAATTAGGAGGGGAAGGGAGAGTGTTGAACATGATCCAAAGTCTGGATGTCCTACAACTGCCACTATGCGGGGAAAATATTGATCATGTGGTGACACTCAATTGCCTATCACCACATGGTGATGGGTGACAGGCAATTGGTGTTGTGAGAGTAAAGAATATTCTGCACAATAACTTTGCATGATGAAGATTTCTGCTTGCTGGGTGCCATATCTTCTGACACTGGCTCAAAAGAAGTGCACCAGGCTGCTGATCCCATCACAAAAAATCTGGTATTGTTTGAAGCAGATCCAGTTGGTTTCCTTGAACATTTCCTGACCCAGGAAAGGTGCTGGGTTCATTATTTTGAGCCAGATACAAAGAGACAACCCATGCAGTGGAAACACCCCTCCTCACCTGCTCCAACGAAGGCGAAAGTTGTTTCATCTGCTGAGAAGGTGATGGCCTGAGTTTTTTGAGATGCAGAAGCCATTGTGTTTATTGCCTATCTTTAAAAGGACCACACCGTCATTGGAGAGTACTATGCCAACTCACTGAGGTAATTACAAAAGACTATCAAGACCAAATGCCCATGAAAACTGATGAA
>NC_042997.1:75370467-75528569 GCF_006345805.1 Octopus sinensis
GAAAAAGAGCCAGCTGTTGATAGTGTCTGTGTGTCTATATATTTTCAATTAAGTTTTTTTTATAATTATAAGAGTTTGTATAAAATAGATGTATGAGTGAATGAATGTAGAGAAGTTTTTATGGGACAGAACCATCTTTGTTATTGGATTCTATAAAAAGAATGTGAGACGTAACATCTAGACCATAAGCCTGACATGATTGTAAAATAAAGAGGCCACTAAAAGAGCCAGGATATCTTAACATCTAATTTATGTACACAGCAAGGCAGATAATTATCCTTAATGAGAATGATTCCTTGCTTCAATTTGTTTCTATTACATAAATTTGTTCATGTGGACTAGCCTAACTTGATGTGTATATATTTAGATTTTATAATCCATCAGCATATTTTTTTGTCGTGTAACTGATGAATTATGTGTAATATTTGTTGTAGAAGAAATCTTATATGGCTCATGGAAATTAATCAGTAGTTGCTGAAATAATTACAGTATTACACAAGATGGATTATGATGAAACAATTGTAAATGAAGCATTAAAATTATATGCTAACTCCATTTCTTAAATTTTTATCATTATAAGTACTCAGTGGGTATTTGTGGATTTTTGAGTATTTTGATAGTTGATATCTGTGGAAGTTCTTCATGTAGTAAACACCAGCTCACATATTTTCTATACACACACACGCACATATGTACATGTGTGTGTGCATATACATCATCATTGCCATCACTTTTACCTCTGCCTTCCACTCTTGATGTGTTATGTAGGCCCCTCCCACCATCTTCAAAGTGTTTTGTGCCTGGTCTATAGGAATTATGTTAAGAAGCCATATCCTTTTCCTATTATGGAAGCAGTAACTGTAGTTGGATAAATACTATCATACACAAAATCCACCTATTTCATATTGATAACTCATTTGAATATATTGATTGTTTGGTCTTCAGTTGAGTTCCCTGCTAATTTGTGTTGAATAATTGGTAGATGATGTGTGTCAAATGCTGCCAGAGTCATGTTAAGTCCTTTTCTAAAACATTTATCTGGCCTAATGAATCATTGTCATGTTATCTCTCTAAACAATTTATATATCTATAATATACCAGTGTGCTCTTTTTCTGAAAAATGACTGGGAATTGGATCAGCAGCCCCATGAAACAGAAACTAATGATATTTAGAAGTTGTGTATGACCATATGTATAACAGCTGCTTGAATGATTCTGTCATGTTTTCTGTGAAAAACAATGATATATATTTATTCAGCCTATGTTTAATTTCTTTGGGTTTAATTTCTTTCAGAGATTTGTTACCAATTATTTCAGCATTGGAAAACAACTCTTGGTTTACTGGCATAAGTGCAAAGAATGTACGACTAGTAAGTAATTACTTCATATGTGTGTGCATGCATGTGCATGGCCGGGATTTATTTTACTCTTTACTCACTTAGGTATATATCTTTAAAAGAATGGAAAGTAATACATAACAAGAACCAATGAGTCATACATATTTTTGGAATTTGGTATTTGCTGCTATCACACTTACTCCCCACTTTCTATTAATGATTAATTTCAATTAAATTTAAAATTTCTGTCTTTTCTCCTGCAAATATCAGTCATTTAAACAGTGATTCATCTCATCACAATGAATCAAAATTTTCTTAATTAAAATTTCTTATTTTAGTATTATTAGTCTGTCTAACAATATTACATTCTTGAGGCATGTGTGCTTCATATTGCCTGAAGAGAGCTACACTTTGTCATCAGTAGAGGCAAGTGAGGAAGTCTCTACATAATCACTTTTGTTGTTAGAAATAGCTAAATTAGCTTCAAATCACACCTTACAGTTATTTTGAAGTTCTTCCATCTTGTGCTATAGTTTCACTTAATCCACTTTCATTCTGCACTACAGATATTATTTAGATAACAAGATTTAGTTGTACCTTCTAACTAACTCAGTGGCAACAGCAATATCAAGTTATACTTTCTCATTAATGTATTAACATTAATGAGAAAGTATAAATTGATATTGCTGTTGCCACTAGCAACTAGTGGTATCTACTTGTTAGTAAAAGCTTTTTAGTGCTTAAATGCTTCTTGGTTTTTTTCCTTGCTCTCTAATTACAATAAATGGAAGAAAGCAATGAATGAGTTTTGGGCTATTGTAGTCAATAGTTTGTGAACTATATAGTCAATGATGGTGGCTGCTTTTGCTTCTAATTTATTGTGGAAGGATATATTGCTTGTTCAAAAATATTTTTGGTTTAAAATCTTCTGAGAAGTGAATATGGACATGACAACCAACATATAATAATGTCGACCTCTTTCAGTTTCATGTGCTTCAGTGTAGTCAAAATATTTCTGTTGAGATGAGTTACTTGGTATTTTCAATCCCATGCCGTTCAGTGGTTATGTCTTTATTTCTAACCATCACAGCTAAGGCCATGTCTTAGTACTTGCTTCATAATGCTGGTTTGATTTTAAGTAACAATGATTACAAAGATGATGAGTAATTAATTGTATAAACATTTTCTATATTTAGACTTGCTTTAAAATATTTAGTCTAGAAGTAAACTTCTTAAAGAGAGTGAACACATTTGTTTTTTTTGCTGTATTAAATAAAAATTTCTTTGTTGATGCTTGAGTAATTTAGTAATCAATTGAATGATTTAAAGTTTGTTCATACTTTATAATCTAAATTATCTTTTTAGACAAGTGACGTTGCATCCGAAATTGTCAAAGTCTTCAAAAAGAATAGTTTGTTGGAAGAACTCAGTCTTAGCAATACTGGAATCAAATCGTGAGTATGACATACAGAAGTTTATATATAAGTCTGTATTGGTAAATTTATTAGACCAGTACTGTATTTTTCCTGGAATTTTGTTTTCTAAGTTCAGATCTTTGCCTTTCATCTCTTTAAGAGGAGTTCGTAAAACACATTATTAGTCAAGGGTAGTAGATGGGTGGAATTTTCAGAACATCAGAAGATGCCTTATGGTATTTGTTTTGGTTTATAGTAGTCTTAGTCTTTAGGTAGTACACTTACTCTGCTGCTTCATTTAGCATCACCTTGGTCCTTGTGTGCAAGCTTTCTCTGGTATGAGGATAACTTCCATTGCTTCTCCCCACAAAAATGCTAAAGAATCATGCACACTGTTCTTCCTTCCTTGACTAATTGGTAAAAAAAAAGATCCATTTGTTTGTAAGTATGTACATAGTCAGGGCTAGATTTAAACCTTGGAAGGCCTGAGGCACTTCTAGTTCAGTAGATCTCTATATGCAGAAATTAAAATACATGGCAAATTTATATCTCAAATCCCTTCCATTGCATGTAATTGAAATTGATAAGTTTGCATATAGAAAGTTTAAACAGTTGGTATTAGGAAGGGCATCCAGCCATAAAAACCATGCCAAAATAGACCTATCCACTGTTGGTGCCACATGAAAAGCACCCATTCCACTCTGAAGTGGTTGGCACTAGAGAGGGCATCAAGTCATAGAAGCCATGTCAAAACAGACAGTGGAGCTTGGTCAGCTCCTTTCAAACCATCCAACCCATTCCAGCATGGAAGATGGTCATTAAATGATGATGATGAATTATTTTTAAATTTGAAAAATAAAGGTGAACTTTTGATTTAGAGACATACAAATGAAATCATCATCATCGTTGGCATGGGTTGAACAGTTTGACAGCAGCAGGAGAACTGTCCAGGCTCCATGAATGTTTTGGCATGGTTTCTATGGCTGGATGCCCTTTCTAGTGCCAACCACTTAGCAGTGTACTGAATGTTTTTACACAGCACCAACACATGTGCTTCTATGTGGCACCAATACAGGTGCTTTTTATGTTGCACCAGCACCCATGAGTCTGCAAGATAAGGAAAGCTTAGCAGAAGAGGGATGCAGGGGACAACCACATATTTACTTAGCTTGATGTATTTTCTCTACAAGTCTCTGCCCACTGTCATACCCTCTGTGAGGCCCTACATCTGAAGATTCTTTCTCACCACTTTGTCTTTTGTCTACCTGGTTCTACCCCTTCCACATGTTCCCTCCATGATTAGAGCTCAGCACTTCTTGATGCACCTGTCTTCATTCATATGCATTACATGACCATAGCAGTGCAGTCTTCTTTCTTGCACCCTACATCTGATGCCTTATATACCCAGTTTTTCTCTCAAATCACTTACACTCTGTTGTATATGCACACTGACACTACCCATCCAGCTGAGTATACTGGCTTCATTTCTTTTGAGATATAAATTTGTCATGTATTTTAATTTTTTTCTTTCAAGCCTTCATATAATGAAAATGAACCAACAGTAATGACAAATGTACAAAAATAATTTGAATAACCTGAATGACTGGAATGTCATTCAGTAGTCATGCATAAAACTAGGTTATTGTTATACATTTCCTTTTATTATTTCAACACCATTTAGTTAATTTATTACAGTAGCATAGGGGAAAATAAGACATTATAAATCAGGGAAACCAAGTTATTTTTTATACATTCCCCATTATTGTTAGTTTCAATTTCATTGATATTTTACTTACATATCCCTAAATCAAAAGATTTCTATAATGAACTCTTCACATCCACACATCTACATTGCAAGAGAACTGCCTTCACCAACAAAATGACCCCATCCCCAAACTGATTCAAACCAGCATCTTAGGAGATGCTAGTTTGATTAACAAATGTGAAACTGGAATAAGAAAAGGAAGGATCACCCAATTTTCCAAAATAGCTGTGGAATTTCCCCAGGGTCTGCGATAACACAGAGCTGTCTAAGTAGCATTATAGACACCCTGGCAAAGCAATTTTCTGGGGGCCCTACAAACACAACAATGATAAAAATGCTAATATATATAAATATAATTACGGAAAAAGAAATATAAAATTCTAATCTTTTTTAGTTTCATATACCAGATGCTTTGATGATTGGAACTGTTTCATTAATGATAAAATGTGTTTAACCCTTTCGTTACTATATTTCTGACCAAAATACACCCCTTATGTGTTTCAATTAATTTCTAACGTAATCATAAATTTAGTCTGGTTTCATTAAACAACTATAACTTTTTTATTTATCAATATATTAACGTGAATTTTGGAAGATAATTTAATGAAATGTTCTCAACCAATTCTATACTATAATTTTTGTCACAAAGTGACTCTAATTGCAGGAAGATACAGGTAAATTCAACAAAATATAAAATTATTAAAATTTTGTTCAAACATCGCTATAGAAAATGGGTTATTAGCTAATATTCAATTGGGTATACAACAAAATTTTACGATAGAATTTGTTATTCTGGGTAACTTTCTGATACCCATAATAATATTTATGGCAAAATAGTCTTAATTTCATTTAAGGTTGTGGGAAACGACAAACTATCCTTTCTTTCGTTTTGTTTACATTTAGCGTAACGGTTCGTTTCCGCCGTAATGATTTCAAATAGGTTCATTTGAAAAAGTAAATAGAAATAGTCTAAGGCTTTACTCTTCTGGGAAAGTCTGTGGCTTGGTCCAGTTTCTTCAGAAAAATCACCGAAAGAAACAGTTTTTAAATTTTCACTCCATTCAGGTGCCAATTCATTTTCTTTATCGCTGTCGGAGCTCTCGGATTCACTGTTTTCACTTTCGGAAAATGAAACATCAGATTTATTATCAAATACCACATGCTTTTTTTTTCAGTCATAGAGTTAGATTTATCAAGGTCTTCAGTAGAAAATCCTTCGAATTCTGACTCGCTGCTTGATATAATGAAATTCGTATCCATTTTTTGTCAGAATTACAAATTTTGAAAACACAATAGGAACAAATTTCGAAAAAAATCTCTCAAAATTCACGGAATTAAAATTACACTTCGATTTTTGTACAAAACTGTAGTTGAACTGTTTATGAAGTATAATACGTGTTTTCACGAATGTACTAAAGAGATTTGCTCTGATATTCTCATTTAAATATGAGTAGGTAAATATGGGCGGCTTTGGGCGGTTTGGTCACATTAACCAAAATTTTTTTCGGGCGGTTCTGGGCGGTTTGGTATCGAAAGGGTTAAGTAGTTTTTATGTAAGGTAAAACTGTTTACTTAGCACTATTTTCAGTAGATTAAACTGATATGAAGGTTCCTCAAATTTTTAATATTTGGTAGTCTAAATGTAGAAACAAAACTTTTTTCTAGAATTTCGATCCCTCTCTCAGGTGGTTGCAGAGGCCACACCACATATCTTAGCAGATTATCAGTCCTTTAGATATTTCCAGAGCCCGCTCATTCACTCATCACAGGAATAAAAATGTAAATGGGCAGAGTTTCAGAATAGCTATCACTATTAATTCAAAATTCCTTTTTATAATTTTTCATAATTTTGCATTATTCCAGTTTGTCAAACACTTGATATTCCCATTCTGGAAGAAAAATTTCTTCAAAATTCCATGTTTTAATGATTGATTACTATTTTTAGCAGCTCTTATTACTCTATGCTCACTCTATTGGTTAATCGTTTGTACAAGTCAAAAGAAAAAAAATATTTATAATCTTCACTTTCATTTTGCTTTGTTATATTTTAGTAGTCATGCTGGTGATGGAAGAGTGAAGTAGACAAGCCATAAAAGTAAAGAGATAGGCTTGAAGGGATTGGAAGAATGGGGGTAGCAGAGAAATATTCCAGGTAGCTAGAAGAGAAGGTAGGCAACAGGTCTATGTAATAAGGAGAGAAGCAGAAAGTAAGAGGTTTGCCTATGTTCTACAGCATGCAGGCCAGAGGTGTGAGGTGATCCAAAATGCTAGACAGTTTGTTAGAGAAAATCATGTTGTAGAAGAGAAGTATGTATAGATGGCTGGTGGTACACTTGCTCTGAGTGATTCTGTAAAAATGAATAAAAGGCATGAAAGTGCCAGTATGTGAGGCACTAAGTAGAGAATGCATGGGAGGAGAGTCTTCCTAATATAAACCTGACAGAGGGACCAGCTATCTATTTTGACATCAGTGTGTGAGATAAAGCAATTAAGGATATGGAGAGCAGCTCCCTGCCTATCAGGAATTACTAAAATGCTTAAAATATCTTGCAGAGTGGAATATGGCCTAGGCACCCATATAGTTAATCAGGTTGTTCAGGAAGGCATCATACAAAATAACTAATGCAGCAGTATTATAATCAACTGTTAAAAGGGTAAAGGTGATGCCTTAGAAAGAAATAATTACAGTGGTATCAAATTGCTGGACTAGGTCATGAAAGTTATAGAAAAGGATTATAACTCAACTAATTAGAAAGAGAGTTAGCTTAGATGAGATACAATATGGTTTTGTGCCATGGAGAAACACTACTAATGCTCTCTTTCTAGTAAGGCAACTGCAGAAGTATCTAATGAAAAATAAACTGCTGTACTTGGCATTTGTCAACATGCAGTAAGCTTTTGACAGGGTTCCTTCCTCCCTCATCTGATGGTCACTGCAGATGTTGAATGGCTGGTGATAGCCATCCAAGCCATGTACAGGGCTGCTGTCAGTAAGGTGAAAATTGGCAATGAGTTCAATACGGAATTTAGTGAGCATGTTGGAGTTCACCAGGGTTTGGTTCTCAGTCCCCCTCCTGTTTATTATAGTCTTCCAGGCCATAGCAAAAGAGTTTAATACAGGTTGTCTGTGGGAACTCCTCTATGCTGATGACCTTGTTCTTATAGCTGAATCTGTAGAAGAATTAGAAATGAAATTCCAAGCATGAAAACATTACCTAGAATCAAAGGCCATAAGTTTAACTTTGCGAAAGCCAAAGTTCTACTTAGGAGGAAAACACAAATTACAAATCTCTTCAAGAAAATAGCACTGTTTGCTATGTAGAAAAGGTGTAGGTATAAATTTTGTATGATGTACAAAGAGCAAACTGTTGACACATAAGAGATGTGGAATAGCAAGAAGGTTAACAGGGGAAGTATGAGAAAGCTTAGTGAGGTATTATGTCTGTTTGTAATAAAAGGCCTCTATCTTAGAGTGAACAATAGATTGTATGATGCTTGCATACATGGTAATAACACATGGGCCATAAATGGAGAGAACATGTGAAGGCTAGGAAAAAAATGAAGCTTTGCCAGATGTGCAACAAAGAACAAGTGTGTTGAGAGAAAAGTTGAACATAAGAGGCACTGGTATGGTCATGTGAAGCATATGAATAAGGACAGCTGCAGAAAGAAGTACTAGGGAAGCTGAGGAAGGTGTGGGATGTAAAACATGACCTCCAGTTGTTGAGTCTCACAGAGATGGCAAAACATTAAGATGACTGGTGATTTGCTATGTTCAAGAAGACCTATCCATCGTAGCACAAATGTTGTTCCAAAAGCTTACTATTTGTGTCTAAGCCCCTGACCCAATGCTCCAAATGCGTCCCTTTCCCTCACTACTCACCATAATACACACCCCTCCAGTCAATGGCACTATTCACTTAGCTGTTGTAACTATATGAGAGTCACTTCCTTTTTATCTCACCATTTTGGTATGTCCCTACCATCTTATTTTCCACTGAGTGCCCCTCATCTTCACTCTTACCCTGTACACCTCTTCATTCTGCCAATGGGAGTCTCCCATTGTTTATGTTCATCTCCCCTCATCCCTAGCACTGTGCATCTCTTGCATAAAGCCCATGCTCCACATCATCTGTACTACCATCTATCACCTCCCTGACCCAATCCTAGTTCCTCGACCCTCTCTTCTCCAAGCTGATATTCACCATGGATCACATCTCTACTTGTGTTCACCATTCTCCTTCCAACTTTATCCATCGGCCACTTTCTTTGTCATGTACCTGAAGATACTTTCCTGTAACAAACTATTTCTTTTGTAACTCTGTCTAAACTCTTTGTTTTCATTGTTGTTTCAGAATAGCAATCGCAATTAAACTGATGTCTTTAAATACATATTTTTCATTATTTTTAGTGTTTATATTTGTCATACAATTGAAATTAACTTTCTGTAAAGGAAAAAAAAAATTCCTCCAAAATTCCATTTTTTTTAATTGCCTACAACCTGTTATTTTGGAAATTTTTTCATCCTTTTTTCCTCATTTTGCACTTCAATTATGTTTGTAATGCAGTGGAAATAGCCAAATCTGAGGAGGTGGGATTTTTGTTGAAAAGTTTTATTTTTTTTACTTTACACAATTTTAAGACAAAAGTTTTTTTAGCAGTGTTTGAATCAAGAATGCTATTTAACTAGCTATAACTATTTTGCTTGTTTTTCAACAACTTTCTCACATATTTAAGCTTTTCAAACTGAAGTGTTCATAAATTTTCAAAAACAAGCAAAAAACAACCTTGATTTGAATTTTGTTAAAGCTAACCATTCCCTCATCACTAAATTTTGTGGGATGTGTTAAAACAAAGTTGTCATTTGTCTTGCATCTTACAAAGGCATGAAATTATGATCAACTTCTTTTCATTTTCCATTTTTTTATTATTTTGAAATTATAATCTTTTTACATTGATGATAGTTTGTAAAATATAAATGAAAAATAAATTGTTAGAAAAAATAACCCAAAAAAGAAAACACATACAGCTGGCTAAATGGTGTGCTTCAGCACAAATTCTGCCTTTGGATTTATGTTTAAATTTTTTTTTTTGAAAATATATAGATGATGGAGTTTCAGCAATCTGTTGTTCTAGGTACATGTAACTTCAGGATTGAAAGTGAAAGAAAACTAATTTTAAAAAATACAAAAATATTCTTGAAATGTTTTGTTGCAAAGTTTTAGTTTTCTTTGAATTATAGATTAAAATAGAATTTAGATGGGATAATACTCTTTTATGCATTTAATAAATTTATTAAGTGACTTTTAAGCATTTACATATTTGTTTTACTTAATTTGGATACCCAAGCCTAATTTTGTTTTTTTCTCGGATTGATTTTGTTTCATTATCAATCCTGCAGTTATATGCAAAGGTTTGTGATTGATTTGGTTGATGGAAACTGAAAGAAGCCTGATGTATGTATGTATGTACATACATACATACATCAGGCTTCTTTGTTTAGTGACTGAAACAAAGAAAAGATAAAAGATAAATATATATATATATATATATATATATATATATAATATATATATCATCATCATCAGCATCATTTAACGTCCATTGTCCATGCTGCATGGGTTGGATTGTGTTGTGCAAGAGTACGATACCCCCTGCTGAGAATGGACTGGACCACTACATATAAATAGTAGTGGGATGAGTAAGTGAGGTAGTTTGTGCTAGTTCACACCGGTGTTTTCTGTTCAGTTTAATCCCTTTTGATCCCTGTTAGATGTGAGTCGCATTGTTAATTATCTGTTGAAGGTTTTTTTGTAAGGGTGAGCCTAATTGTGAAATTGTTGAATTGTTAGTTGCTGTGAATTTATAATTGGTTTTTTTCCCCATTTATGGGTGAAGTAGATGAAAAAAAAAGGATGGCGTGTGAACCAGTTCCAGCTGGCTGCTATGTTCCAACTACTGGAAGAAGTTTAACTGCAGACGTATTACAGGTTTGAGAGGTGAAGATGGAGCAAAGGAAGTTGAAGGAGTTCAGCGAACTGATTAAGAAGGAGGGAACCAGTTTGAGGTTGACCCCGCTGCAAGATTTTACAGCTAGTGTAATGGAGTGGATAGTGGTATACAGAACATTGCTCACGGCAACGAAAAAATAGAAATAGTCACAATAGAGGCAATAGAGGAGTGTTTGAAGGAGGGAGAAGGTACGGCACAGTGGAAGTGAGGTTCACTAGTGAGCAAGAAGTGATAAACCACTCCACTGTGGCACTAAGGATACCAGAATGGGTACTTCTGCCAACTTACTGTGGCAAACAAGTGGCCAGGGTAGGGATTGGCAGAGTATCTCCAGAGATTGAGGAGGTGTGGCTGGTGGAAGCCATTATATATAATATGGAAGAAGATGTAAAAGTGTTGAAAGTAACAGGGACAAAAGAGGTAAACTGTTGGGAATACGGCCTTGAAGTGGCTATCTAAGTCAGTTTACAAGACTTGCACAAGATAGCGGAGGAGGTGATACTTCCAGAAGAGGTAAGATTGAGAGTAGTGGAGGGAAGACCTCCAACCTGTTACCAGTAAGGAGACACATGAGAGCAAGGTGTCCCTAGAATGAAGATAAAGGTGAAAAGGAACAGCAGCAGCAGGTTGATGAGTGGGAGCAAAATGCCGAAGTGACGACCCCAGTATGTGAGAAGTGTCTGGAGAAGGTGGAGGAGGAATATACGGTGGTAAATAGAAAAATAAAAAGGAACGAAGATGTGGATTCACTGCCAAAGAGTTCACTAAAGAAAAGGAAGAAAAGCAAACAGGAAGAGACACGACGTAGGATTCCAACAACATCAACAAGGGAAGCCAACATGTAAAATCAAGTGGGACTACAGGAACAAGTAACTAAAAAAAAAAAATAATAAATGGCATATGGTGACTTATACAAAAAGCACAGAGCTTTAAAAGAAAATAGCAAAAATGAAGTCAGTAATAAGAGTGAAGCTAACAACAGAATACTATCCAGAGAGTACCAAGGCAATTGTAATTGACAAGGAGAGATGTGCTAGACTAAGAGAATGGTTTGGAAATAGGATAGACCCAACAAGAGTGTGCGAGAAGTTTGACAACTTACCGCCAGTAATAGATTATGAGGACCTTACATAAAATGGTAAAAGAAATATAAGTAAATGTTTGAAACTTTAATGACTGTAACAGATGCAAAAAGAAAAAACAAAACGTGCTATAGTTGTCAGAAGCTGGGACACAGAAGTTGTTTTTGTAGAACAAGACTACAAGGCTCAAACACAAAAAGTTCTAAGGTGTTTTCAGCAGAGAGTGATTGCAATGAAAAAACAAGAAAATCCGTGCACATAAAAATAAATGATGTGAATACCAAATTACAGTTAGACACAAGTAGTGACATCTTGATTATAAATGTAGATACTTGGGAAAAAATTGGTAATCTGAGATTATATAAAACAACAAAAATAGCACATGGTATAACAGGCAATAAATTATATTTCAGGGGCCAAACATGTATCGACATCACATTTCGTAGAGAGACATGTGAAGCAAAATTATTTGTTGTCATCATCATCATTTAACGTCCATTTTCCATGCTAGCATGGGTTGGACAGTTCGACCGGGGTCTGATGAGCCAGGAGGCTGTGCCAAGCTTCAGTCTGATCTGGCAGTGTTTCTACAGCTGAATGCCCTTCCTAACGCCAACCACTCCGTGAGTGTAGTGGGTGAGAGGAGGTTGGCAAATGGCCACGATTGGTTGGTGCTTTTTACGTGTCACCAAAATGGACGCCAGTCAGGTGGTGCTGGCATCAGCCACACTTGGATGGTGCTATTTACGTGCCACCGGCATGGGTATCTTAACTACAATTTCCATTTGATTTTTATTTTGATGTTGATGTTGACGTACTTGAATCAATAGGTCTCCTCAAGCACAGCGGGTCACTCTATGATCTCACTTCATTTGTCGGGTCTTCGAAGTCACAGCATATCTCCAGAGGTCTCAGTCTTTCGTCATAGACTCTGTGAGGCCCAATGTATGAAGGTCATACTTGACCACCTCATCCTATGTCTTCTTGTGTCTTCCTCTATCCCGGATTCCTTCAACAGTTTGGGAGTGGCACTTCACACATCTCTCCTCATCAATCTGTAGTACATGACCATACCAATGCAAACGTCTCTCCTGCACACCATATCCAATGCTTCTTATGTCCAACATTTCTCTCAGGGCGCTTACACTGTGTTGTGCATGGACACTGACATTACACATCCAGCGAATCATGATAGCTTCATTTCTTTCGAGCCTATGCATGTCCTCTGCAGTCACAGCCCATGTTTCACTGCCATGAAGCATGGCATTTCGCACACATGCGTTGTACAATCTACCTTTCACTCTGAGCAAGGGACCCTTTGTCGCCAGTAGGGGAAGAAGCTTTCTAAACTTTGCCCAGGTTATTCTAGTGGTATCACTCTCTGAGCATCCACCCCCACTACTAACTTGGTCACCTTGGTAGCAGAAACTATCAATTACTTCTAGTTTCTCCCCCTGGAGTGTAATGGAATTTTTTTTCTGAGTATCTGTGGTGTCTATTGCCTCTGTGCATCTGCCGCACATGAAAGCTATCTTCTCGGTTAATTTTCCTTTGATGTTGCTGCACCTCTTATGTGTCCATAGCTTACATTGGGTACATCTTATGGAGTTTCTACCTACACCTTTTCTACAGATCAAGCAGGACCACCTACCCAAGGGGGTGTGTGGTGAGTTCTCCTTCCTACTTACAAGAACTTTGCTCTTTGCTACATTGACTCTAAGGCCTTTTGATTCTAGGCACAGATTGATTAGAACTATTCAATTTATAGCACCTCCCCATAAATCTTTACTGCAATAATGTAAACGGTTGTCCTGTTAAAAACAAGCCTTCGGAAGAACTGAAGAAAACATTGAAAAGAATGAGAATGTTCCTGCAAGTGTTACCTAAGGTTTTAGGTCTATGTAGAAAGATGGAAACCTATTTCCAAGTAAATGAAAATATTGTACCTGTATTTAAAGCAAACAGAAAAGTACTGGTCATTAGCAACTGAAACCATAAATGAAGAGTTGGACAAATTCGAAAAGAGTGGAGTCATCAAAAAGGTGGATTACTCAAAGTGGGCAGCTCCCATGGTATGTATTACAAATAAGATTAAGCTGTGTGTTGATTTCTCTGCAGGACTGAACGACTGCTTAAAAACATATCACCATCCACTCCCGACTGCAGATGATATTTTTTCAAAGTTAAATGGTGAGAAATTTTTTCCAGATTAGATCTGACTGAAGCCTATTTACAGATAAAAATAAATGAAGAATGCTCAAAGTATTTGGCAATAAATACGCACAGGGGATTGTATAGATACACACAATTACCTTTTGGATTAAAGGTGGCACCAACAATATTCCAGCAAATCATGGATACTGTTATCTGATCGTGAATTTGCAATACCATGCTTGGAAGATATTTTGATAAAAAAAATTCAAATATCATGACAAATTGTTTTGTAACTTAAAGGATGTAAAGATAATTTATTTTATTATATTTAATAATAAATAAATAAATTATTTACATATCTGCAATAAAACAAAAACCCTTTAAAACAATACAGAAATTAAGCTACGCTTTCAGGTGAAAGAAAACTCCTAGTTAAATACTAAAGTCTCCAAATAACATTTCAAGAATGCAAAGTCAGTATTTAGGTAGAATGTTAAAACTTATGGAAAACATTAACAATAAAATTAATATAAAATATGGCGAGTATCTAACAAATGGAAGGGAATTTTAGTAATATAATTAAAAAGTAATTTGTACGTCTTATCAGTATAATGAAAGAAAAGTTTAGAGGTTCAAATATATAAGAAAATAGAGAATAGATTGTAACATAGGATAAGATTAATATAATTTAATATTGTAAATTGGGATAGATTAGAGCGTATAAGATAAATATATGAAAAAACAATATTAATATGCATTCATTAAAATATTGTTTAAAATACATAGTTATACTACAGGTTGATACTGAAAAATATTTTATACCCATACATCATATAAACATTATGAGTATCTAAATAATTTCAAAGTATGAATAATCAATTGTATTCAAGGTGGTGGAATTGACTATATAAATAGTTAAATATCATTACTAGGGGTGTAATTAATTATTATTAGTAAGAAGTGAAATAGCAATAAAGATAAGGCAATAGAAAAATAATCACAATGTAGATGCTCGCTTTACTATATATATATATACATACATATATATACATATATATATATATATATATGTATATATATATATATGAGTGTATATATATGAAGGACCGAGATCTCTGGAGATATGCTGTAACTGCAAAGACCCAGGCTGCTTCCTGCACCAGTTCCGCATAGCCCCTGCCCATTCAAAGTACTTGGATTTCAGAACAACCCGCTGTGCTTGAGGAGACCTATTGAGTCAAGTACATGAACATCGAAATAAATATCAATGGAAATAGTAGTTGTGATACCTGTGCCGGTAACACATAAAAAGCACCATCCAAGCGTGGCCGATGCCAGCGCCACCTCGACTGGCTTCTTTGCCGGTGGCACGTTAAAAGCACCATCCGAACGTGGCCTATGCCAGCGCTGCCTCGACTGGCTTCTGTGCCGGTGGCATGTAAAAAGCACCATCCGAGCATGGCCAATGCCAGCGCCGCCTTCACTGACTTCCGTGCCAGTGGCATGTTAAAAGCACCAACCAATCGTGGCTGCTGCCAGACTCCCCTGGCACCTGTGCCGGTGGCACGTAAAAAGCACCCACTACACTTGCAGAGTGGTTGGCGTTAGGAAGGGCATCCAGCTGTAGAAACACTGCCAGATCAGACTGGAGCCTGGTGCAGCCTCCTGGCTTCCCAGACCCCGGTCGAACCGTCCAACCCGTGCTAGCTCAGAAAACGGACGTTAAACGATGATGATGATGATGATATATATATATATATATATATATATATATATATATAAGAATTTAAGACTGACTACCCCTGGGAGTTCAGCTATGCTAATGACCATGTTCTTATAGCCAAATTACTATCAGAACTAGAGAAGAAATTTCAGGCCTGGATGTAAGGTCTAAAATCAACAGGCCTTAGAGTTAATCTACAAAAACCAAAGTCTTAATAGGAGAGCAGGCAAATCGCAAATCCCTTCAGGCAGATCAACCTGCTCGATCTGTAGGAAAGACGTTACCCGGTGCAAACTATGGACATATAAGAGGTGCAGCAATATCAGAGGAAGGTTAA
Source organism: Octopus sinensis (assembly GCF_006345805.1). Taxonomy (NCBI): domain Eukaryota; kingdom Metazoa; phylum Mollusca; class Cephalopoda; order Octopoda; family Octopodidae; genus Octopus; species Octopus sinensis. The sequence continues at coordinate 75,386,293 of NC_042997.1, forward strand.
CTTGGAAAATAGTTTTTGTGTGTGGAAGATGCACAGGTACAATAAGCACTAAAAATATAAAGAAAATGGACTCCATCAAATGCCAGCAGCTAAACTAGAGATAGTAGACAGCTTCCGATATCTAGGTGACCAAGTCAGTATTGGAAGTGGACACTCTGAGAGTGTAGCTGTGAGAATAAGAATTGGCTGGGTACAGTTCAGAGAGCTCCTGCCTCTGCTGACAACAAAGGGCCTTTCCCTCAGGGTGAAAGGCAAACTGTATAATGCCTGTATGCAAGTAGTGATGTTACACGGCAGTGAAACATGAGCTGTGACAGCCAAGAATGTTAGCTTGAAAGAAAGGAAGCTAACATGCTTCACTGGATGTGCAACGTCAGTGTGCATCTGTGACAGTGAAAGCATCTTGAGTGAAAAGTTGGGTATAAGAGGCATCAGATGTGGTGTGCAAGAGACAACTGCACTGGTATGATCATGTGATGTGTGTGGACAAGGACAGCTGGGTAAAGAAGTGCCAATCTCTAACTGTGGAGGGAACCTGTGGAAGAGGTAGACCCAGAAAGACATGGGACAAGGCGGTGAAGCATGATCTTCAAACTTTGGGCCTCGCAATGGCAATGACTAGTGACTGAAAGTTTTAGCGATATGCTGTGCTTGAGAAGCCACATATATGGCGTGTAAAAAGCATCTTTCAAGCATTGGGCCTCTTGGTAACATTGACACATGACTGAGACCGTTGGCAATATGCCATGCTTGAGAAGAAGTCTGGTGCAGCCCCTCAGCTTGCCAGCCCTGGTCAAACCATCCAACCCTTGCCAGCATGGACTACAGACATTAAAAGATGATGATTATAGTCATACATATATATACATTTCTATAGACATATATACACACACACACATATTTATATATAGTTGAGAGAGTTGGTATGTGAAAGCACGTGGTTGGATGTATAAAAGACAAAAAAGATGAAAAAACTAAAGAAGGCTTGTGTTATATGGTTAAAGAATATATTTAAATCATTATGTTAGAAAAATATAAAATTTTGCATGGTTTTTGGAGAAATAAGTGGTTTTGTATTTTCTTTTCAAATTTCTCTAATTTCTTTACCTATATTGTATCATGTCTTCGCTATGTTGTGAAATATGGAGTTCCAGACAGGAGAGGTAATCAGGGATTTTTTTCCAGTATAAGGGACATAATCAAAAATATTGGGAATGACTAGACTTGATTAATTTAACATGAGTTGGTTTAGAAGGAATAGAATGTTACAAGTGGTTAGGTTTTGCTTTATATTTTTTTCAATGAGGTGAGTTTCCTTATTTAAAAATGTTAGAAATTATATTTTTCAATAAGGTTTCCTTATTTAATCTTACTTGTGTTGGTGTTCCAATGGCACATTGATAAAATGGAAAGATTACAATTTGTGGTAGCAGTTGCTTTGCACATTTCTCAGTATATTCACTAAAGGGTATCATTCTGCATTCTAGGAATGCAATCTGCTGTCAATACAGAGTGCATCTGCGTCTGAGCGATAATCCCGTGGACCCTATGTAGTTTTGGTGGCAGCCCGAGCATCTTATAACATAAATCAGGTTTTCTAAAGCACAAGTAAAGTCAGATTTGATTTCGAATTTTTGTCCCTCTTTGAAATGGAATTCTGATCCTTCTAGATGGTTTGGACATGTTACACAATTTGGTCTACCACATTTTTTAACTTTTGCATCCGTTATTTTAGAAAATAAATTTGCCTTGGTGAGGATCTTTTTTAGTGATTTCGGTTGTTCGTAGCTTTTAATGATTTTATGTATGTGTAAACTTTCCTTTAATTTGGGATCCTTATGTAGCATTGGTAAGTTTTGGGTGATGATGGTGAAGGCTTCTTTGTTTCTGGGGTTGTATGTAGATATGTACGGCAGTATTTTTGGGGAAGGTGTGTTGCTGTGTTGAACTTTTCTTAAGGTTTCTATGTCAATTTGTGTTGCACGTCTGATTCGATCCTCTATAAGTTGAACTGGGTAGTGTCTGTCAATTAGGGTGCTTTTGAGTTCTTGCAGTCTAAAGTCTTTGGTATTTTGTTCTGATACTATTGTGCATATCCTTCTTGCAAGGTTGAAGGGGATGTTTGTTTTGGTGTCTTGGGTGGCATGATATTAGTAGATATTGTTTGGCGTCTGTGGTTTTGTAAAATATGTCCGTTTCTATTCTTAGGTTTATTTTTTTAATCAGTGTATCTAAGAATGGAAGCTCCCTTTGGTTGTACTCTATTGTGAACTGTATGTTTGGGTTGATGCTGTTCAATAGTCTTTTGAATTCCAGGAGTTTATCTGTATTTTCATTCCAGAGTATGAAACAGTTGTCTAGGAATCTTTTCCAATTTTCTTTTATGTATTGGGAAAGGGGGTTTCCAAAGGTAGGTAAAGATTCCCGGTATACTATTACCTCCAGGTAGCCCATTGTTAGGTTCACAATGACTGGTGCTGCCCTAGTACCCATAGCAATTCCAGATTTTTGTCGGTAAAACATATTGTCAAACATGAAGTGGTTATTTTGTAGGATGAATTCAACCGATTTAGTTATGAATTCTTTACTGATCCTTTTTGGTATTTCTTCCGGAAATTGGTCCAGCCAGAACTGAATTGCCTCTAGCCCGTAATTATGAGGTATACTGGTATATAAATTAACTACATCAAATGAAACCATGATTGTTTCTTCCTTGGTTTTTTTTGGAAGCTGATTTAACATATCCAAGTCATCTCTGATATGGCTATTGATGTGTTTAAGGAAGGGTTTCAGGAGGATGTCCATAAATAGACTTAGTCTGTGTTTCACAGGCTGGGCCAGTTACAATGGGTTGTAGTTTTAGGTCCCCCGGGCTTGGTGTATGTATGTACGTCTTTGGTGATTTTTTAATGGTTTCATTTATAATCTGGCTTTTGTGTATTTTTGGTAGACCATAGAAAAGGCTAGGTTTGCATTTAAAGTTTGTTAGAAAGTCAATCTCTTTGGTTGTCAGTTCATTTCCATGGGTTTTAATTAGTGAGGACAGAGTTTTCATTATTTTTTGCAGGGAGTAGTTCGTGATTTTTTCATAATGTTGACTGTCATCAACCATGGAGATTACTAGATTTCTATAGTATAATGTGTCCATTATTACAACTGTACTTCCTTTATCTGCTTCCTTAATCGTTATCTCTTCATTTTGAAGTTCTGTTAGTTCCTTCCATTGTGCAGTGCTAAAGTTTGATTTAACTGTCTGTTTATGCATAGAGTGGTAGGGAAAGTTCTCAATGTGGTTGCAGAATTCATCAAGATTTTTATTTCTTCCTTTGTGGGGGATGTGTTCACTTTTGTTTTTGACTAGTGAGTCATCTTCAGTATTGTAATTGGTTAATGCTTCTGTGAGTCTTAATTTTCTACAGAATTCTATTATACTGTCCTTCACTTCATTTTGATTGACTCTGCATGGAGTTGGGGTGAATTTTAGCCCTTTTGAGAGGATGTCTATTTTTATGTTTGAAAGAGGTTTAGTTGAGAGGTTAATTATCTTCAGTTTTTCCTGATCACCAGGTTCCAAACTGTGTCCTTGTGTCTCTGGTCTGGGGCTAAAAAATGTAGGTTGTAATTTTGTTTGCATGAGTTGTCTTTGGGGGATGTATGGGACTGGTCCAGGGGAATGATGGTATTGTTGCCTCCGTTTGCTATGTGTGTGTGGGTGACTATGGGTGTTTTAGTTTGTGATGTGTATAACATTTCTATATGTGATATATTTTTGTTTTGAATTTCTTGTATGCGTGATGTTTCTTGACCTCGTGTTATTTTGTGCTGTTCTTGTATTCAGTGGGGACCAGTAATTTTGGGTCATGGGGTAGTAGTGACTGGTATGTGGTGTGCTTCTTATCCTAGTGTTGTTTTGTGTTGTTATGGGGTGGTTATGCCTGGTATTGGGACGTTGTTGGTGTGTTTTGTTCTTGGTGATTGGGTGATGTGTATATTTGGTATAATCTATTTCATAAATGCGTTGTCTGTCAGCTTGTTCCCTGTTTAGTCTTGCGTGATTCAAAAATGGTGGTTGTAGATGATTTCTATTTATGGTGTATGGAGGATAATGAGGAGGGTTGTTGATTAAGTTGGTTGAAATTGGGGGTGGTTTGTGCGTTGTTCAGTTTTTGTTTGTTATTTATAATTTTTTCTTTAGAAAAGGATTATCTGCACTGAATTCTTTTTTAAAAGTTGATTCATATCTTTGGAAGAAATCATTGCTTTTTTCCCATCGTAGGAGAGAATTTCTTTCTTTCCAAAGATTTATGGTGTTTTCGAGGGGTTGTCCCTTAGTTTGTTTGTTTATTTCCCTGTGCATCTCCTCATCGATGTTTTTATATTTTACTTCATTAGTGGAGGCCCTAAGTCTTAGTAGTTCGATCTCTGATTTTAGATGGAATAGTGCTAACCTTTCCCTAATAGTCTTCTGTCTGTCAGGTTCATTTGGTATCGTTTTGATCTGGAATTTGCGTGGGAAAATAGTTGGTGTTAAGTTCATCCATCCCTCGTAGATATCTGCTTTGTTGGAATTTTTTTATCATATTCCAGAAAGCGAGTTTTCTATTATGGAGGTTTGTATTCCAAATGTTCTCTATTTTTCTTTTTGTTAGATTGACTTGTATGACGTCCTGGTGTATTTAATTTGGTGTGCATTGATTGTTGTTCGATTTGTTTGTGAATACCGACTTTAGTGTAGTGCATAGAGTGTTTAAATCTTTATTAATTTGTTCTTGTTTTAAAATGAATTCGTTGAAAGTGTCATGAAGAGGAGGTTGTTGTTCATTGTTAGGTTTGTTAATGGACATTGAGTTGAGGGTTGTGCATAAAAGCTGTATGTCATTACTAACCTGGTCAGTGTAGAGAGTTGTATCTTCTCTGTTTTTTTCCTTTCCCGGGCGAGTAGATTTGAGTCCTCAATTTTGTTATATAAGGTAATGAGATGTGAGTTAATATTTTTGAGTTCTTTAAGTATATCCTCGTTTGTAATTTTATCCGAAGTATTAGTCTTCTGTGGAATTTTCAGTCTCATGTGTTTTATATATAGGTGGTATGTGAAAGTACTTGGATGTATAAAAGAGAGCGAAAAAACTACAGAAGGCTTGTGTTCTATGGTTAAAGAATATATCTAAATCATTATGTTAGAAAAATGTTATAAAATTTTGAGTATAGTAACATAGATTTTGGAGAAATAAGCTGTTCATATCTTCTTTTCAAATTTCTCAAATTTCTTTACCTATATCATGTCTTCACTATGTTGTGAAATATGGAGTGCCAGGCAGGGGAAGGTAATAGGGTTTTTTTCCATATATATATAAAGATTCACAACTATAGATTAATATAGGCATACCCATACATATATACATTCTTATGGACATATACATATGCACATATATGTACATGTATATTATTTTTCTTATCTCCATTGATTCATTATAACAATCCCGAGAGGGTTTAGCTATTTTGTGACTGAGTAAACTGGTGTCGCTTATATGGAGAAATGGTATTTAAAAAATTTACAAATGTGTCTGTGATATCTCTAAAGTGGATGTGTGTATATTGGGGGGGGGGGGGGGGCTAGAGTGCCAGAAAGAGGCCTCCCAGTATAGAGGGCCCACTCCCGCCATTGCATGAGGGTTCCTCATATGAAGGATGCCCACAGCAACTGCTCCTTTTGCTCCTCTACATTTTTATGTATGCAACCATGAATTCTTTTCTATGCTTTAACCAGGCAAAATGGACCTAGCAGGTTTAGATGCCTTTCTCAGTGACTTACTGGTTGAAGTTTATAAACATGTAATCAGTTGCTCTCTGCTTCACCTCATAGCTGTCAGTTATATATGTGCATGTGTATATTTGTCTTTCTCTCTTTTTCAAGAAACTATATGTACCAACAGTTCAGCACAAACATTCAAATTCCCTGTATAATCAAGATTATATGAAATTCATCTGACTGTCCTCTATGTTTATATATGTAGAAGTTAGTTTTCCCTCAATCTGCAACTGAAACTTGTTTCAGTTTTGTTGATATTTCTTTAAGTTTTACAAACTTTGATATTGCAAGGCGTTTCAATATATATTAGCTGTTTCCTTTGTCCTGACTGTAAAAACGAGCTAATTTTTTTATAAGCTACAAGGATCTTTATGTGCAATTTTTTATATCCTGGTGTTGGATATATAATTTAATGACACAGGAGGAAAAAAGTTTTCACACAGTGCAATATGATTACTGTTAAACGTTAAGAACTCTCCACCAACAGCAGTCCTTCAGTGTCACAGTCCATTGTTGGCCAATATACACAACTTCTCATTAATGATTTCGTTCTTGAAATCCTTTGGTGACCAATGTGAAATTCCTTTAGTAATCGCTTCTGTAATGTGGCTGGCACTATGACTCTTTGTGCGTACATCAACACATCACACATTGAGAATGGTTTCACATTTGTCACATATATTTTTATCTCTTTTAGCCTTCAGCAGTTCTTTCATTTTTTTTTAATGAATTAATCGTTTCCCGATTTTAATTTCATGTCTTGTAATGTGACTGGCAGTTCATGTATGACATTATACAAAGCATTTTGAATTTCATATTCCGCTCACAATGCAGCAATCACAGTATCTTCAAATGGTTCAGCATTTTTTGAAATCAATCTTGATAAATGACCAGTGTGTCCTAATTTCTTAGATGGTATATACTCCATCTTAAAATCATAGTTAAATACTATAGTACCCAAGCATTGCAACCTATTAGCAGTATTGGTAGGGATTCCTTTTTTCGACCCATACAGGGATAATAACAGACGATGATCAGTCTGCAGTTGAAAACTTCTACTATGTAAAAATTTATGAAACTTTTTTATGACAAAAATAATCGCTAGAGCCTTCATGTTACCACGTTTATGTAGCATTACTGCTCCTATACCATACTCACATCTGAATCTCCACTGTTGGATCAAAGTGTGCTAATGACAAATCAGATACTCTCTTTTACTCTTTTACTTGTTTCAGTCATTTGACTGTGGCCATGCTGGAGCACCGCCTTTACTCGAGCAAATCAACCCCAGGACTTATTCTTTGTAAGCCCAGTACTTATTCTATCGGTCTCTTTTGCCGAACTGCTAAGTTACAGGGACATGAACACACCAGCATCGGTTGTCAAGCGATGTTGGGAGGACAAACACAGACACACAAACACACACACAAACACACACACACACATAAATTTCAAGCAAATTTATTTTAATATGGAGTAGGACCACCTTTGGCAGTAATTACAGCTTGAATTCTATGAGGTATGGACTCTTACAAAGTTTGAATTGTTTCCAAAGGAATTTTTGTCCATTCTTCAGTTAAAACAGTCTCCAGTTCTTGTAGTGATGATGGTGGGGGATATCAGCTCCTTACTTGTTTTTCTAAAATGCACCATAAATGTTCAATAATATTGAGATCTTGGGACTGTGGTAGCCAAATAAGATGTTCAACTTCATTAGAATGTTCCTTGTGCCATTCAGTAACAACTTTAGCTGTGTGAATTGGTGCATTATCATCCTGAAATGTTGTGTTTCTCCTCCAGAAACAGTTCTGCAAGCATAGGATGAATTTGATCAGATAAAATGCTTAAATAGTCTTGACTATTAATTCTGCCATGAAGGGAAACCATTGGGCTGGCTGATTTGCAAGATATAGCTCCCCAGATTATCACAGATCCTCCTTCATCTTTAACAGTTGGAAGAAGGTGTTTTGGGTCAAATGCTTCTTTTGGTTGTCTCCATACATATACTCAGTCGGCTGTTGGAAATATGATAATGGATGACTCATCCTAGAAAATAACATTCTTCCACTCTAAATACTTTGCAACGTTTCTTTTAGAAAGTAGTGGTTTTCTGATTGCAGCCCTCCTGTGAAATCTGGCTTTGTGCAGCTCCTGGCGAACAGTTTTTGTGGAAACTGGGTTCTTGAAGTGGTCATTAAGCTCTGCAGTAATTTTGTGAGCTGTACTTTTGTGATCCTTTCTAATAATTTGCATAAGAGTCCGACAATCCCTATCTGAAAGTTTTGGTTTTCTTCCAGAGTTTTGTTTCAACGAGGATGTTTTTCCCTCTTTCTCATAGGCTATCGTTACTTTCTGGGCAGTACTTTTTGATACACCAAACATTTCAGCTGTTTTCGTTACGCTAGCACCTGCCATACAAGCACCAACAATTTGACCTCTTTGAAAATCCGATAGATCTGTAATTTTAATAAATTTTAATTACCTTTTTCTGATGATGTCTGAAAAGAAACAGCAATTTTAGCAAAACATATTAAGCAACACTAATGAAAAATCAAAAAATCATAAAAATGATTTTGACAGTTTTATAGATATTTCAAATTTATGATGCTAGGTGTTTCCATTATTTTGTCCAACCCCTGTAGTTTAGATTAAAAAAAGAACTTTGTCTTAATTTTGTAAAATAAAAAAAGTATAAAAAAAGCATTATGGGATGACCCAATAACATAACAGTCAAATCTCCCTCTATAAATTTCAGCCCATCAGTAAAACTGCTGTACCTTTTTTATGTTCAAAATCTTTGGTAAGATTACTAATAATACTGATTGGTGACTATAACCAGAATACTGAGTAAATAAGGAAGATTGACCTTATCTGATATGCTGCATGTCTTATATCTTCATCTTGTAGACTTTGACTGTTGTTGAATATTCTTTTTACAACATTATTAAATTAATACTCTAGCATATTTCACTCATAAGGGTTCTTTAGTGTCATCTCCTTCAACCTGTACTTATCAAACTGTACTTAAGAGTACATTCATTACCAAACTTGACATTGTGTTCATTCTTGAAGTTATCTGTCTGTCTGTCAACCAATCAGTCAATGTAACATTAATTTAATTCTCAATTTCACTTAGCTGGCTAGCTAACATTTGTATCACATCACAAAAAAATCTTTTGAGTATCAAAGTTCCATGCAAGATCTGTCATCTCACTTTGGGGTATTTTCCTGACAGACCTATTAAGAATCTTGCAAAATTGGTTCATCTGTTCCAGCAATACATTGGTTTCACATTCTTTATTTATTATCTAAACCTTATAATTTTCTTATGCTATCAATATTTAATTAGCATTATAATTGTTTTTTATTTTCTTGAATTTTTTATACTTCTAATTTAGTTCAAGTCTTTTCTCCTTTTTATCTTTTCCAGTGATTTAATCCAGAAGCTGTCTGTTGCCCTTCTATCAAACAAGAGTACTCAGTTGGCTAAAGTTGACCTTTCTTTTAATGTTTTAGATGACCGTGGTGAGTAGCACAATCAATAAGTATAACCTTATTGTTTTGTCATACTTTAAAACAATTGTTTTATAGTTTTTCTTTTCATTCAGTAATGTTTAGTTAATGCTAAATTAATTGGATGAATTTGCAGCTCTTTTGAATATTCATCAATTGAAACTACACAACAATGCTAGATATGTATAAAACAGAAAGATACAATACATGATTTGGAGTTGGACTTGATTGGCAGGTACTTGTTCTAAGACTGTGTTGGAATTGAAACAGCTACATCATTGGAGAGTCCTTATGAACATTTAAGAACATACAAAACTGCCATATTTACTTATTAATTGTTTCTTAGTAGTTCATACAGTTTATTTTGAAGTTTCAAAATATTTAACTCATTACAGTATTTTTAACCAGATCACTACATTTACAGAAAATAATTACCACCTAGGATTTTTAGCTTTGGAAGTCTACTTCCTTTTCTGTTACTTTTGTTCCTTAGTTTCTTTTTATACGAAAAGAAAGTGCCCTCAAAAATAGTATCTGTATGTGAAATTTACATGAGCTATAAATAAATTTCAAGGCATAATTTCAGAATGCATTAGCAAGAATGAATTGCAATATTGATGTTAAAAGTGGTGTGACTGAACTAACAAAGCAGATTAGCAATAAAGAAATTGTATACTTTTCTACTGATGCATATGATAGGATGTCTGTAGATAGCCTGCTGAATTGTTTAAATAGAGTGCAACAACCGCACATTAGAGTTATAAGTGACAACTTTATTTGATTATTGAAAAACTGACAAAATTTTAAATACTCATATGAGAATGTGATGTAACATTTTAGAATCAGAGAAATGGATAGTGAATAATTCCAAGTAAACTATTAGTGAAATATCTCAAAAGTTCATGTTACTAGATTGCCCTTCCATTCTGTTTGTAGTGCTAACGATGCTAACAAAAGCAGATTATCATACTTTCTTTCACAGATTTTATGCTGGCTGCTTGAGAGATCAATAGATTTGAGGGTATAGAAGACACCCTTAAGAGGACAATGGGTGTAACCAAAATATGATCTCAACTGCATTATTGGCAATATGGGCAAAATAGGATCATTTCATATCAACTCACTGAATTGTTCCATAGGTCACATCTCAGATTTACTTCAAAATTTAACTACAAACAGCTTCTTTGGAGAAAACAATACCTTAAATTTTCAGGTTAATTGCTCAGTCTGTTTAAAAATTATTGTTTGAAAATTAAGCCAAAATTAATAAACACTGTATGTCCTGCTTAAGGATTTTTGCAGCTTTGGTAGACAATAATTTCACAAGTAAGAATGGAAACATGAAATTTGATACCATTGCAGTTTTCCACCCAAATAATCCATTTTGGGCATCATTTTGGACTGAGCCTAATATCAGTTGTACACTGAGAGATGAAGGTTAACAGAGAAAGTGGTCATGTATGTATGTATATATATATACTTATAAAAAGCAAAATTTGTTTGTTTGTATGTTAACCACTGAAGACTCTGAATGAAATTGATAATATTTCAGGTTTTTTGTGTCATTTAAATTAATTTGACCATTTTGCAGATAACTGTGTACTTACATTTCGAAAGCAGAATAGGGCGTCCCAAGTTGCTGGTGTATTGGGTCCTATTTCTAGCAATCCTTATACTGTTTATTTCACAATAATGTTTGATTTTACAGATAGGGCATACCTACACAAGAGTGCCCCATTGAATTTGTTTCTCATAACTTAAGGGAGAATGGATATTTTTAACAAAAAGTTTCTACAAATATGCTTCTAAAGGCGTAGATTCCAACAGTTTTGGAATTTGTTGTATAAACCTTTTTATGCTCTCATCAAAGCTGAATTGTTGAAATTTTCCAAAACTGCTTCCCGACTTGCGGAAAATGTTTATCACAGCAAATTTCAATATAATCATAATGTAAACTGAAGCGATTTTGGATAAAATTACATTAAAAAATATCCATTTTTGTGAAGGTTAGGAAACAAATTCTGTGGGGCACAATTGTGTAGGTATGGCTGTAAATGAACAGTCCTTATAAAAAGCAAAGTTTGTTTGTATGTTGACCACTGATAACACTAAATAATCACATGATTAGAGAAAAAGAGGGAAAAAGGATAGAGGGAAGGAGAAAAGGGATAAGGCAAAGAGGGAGTGAGAAAAGACAGAGAGAGAAGCATCCATGTTATGTGGTAGGGGGTATGTAATATTTATTACATGGTTAAAAAAGTTAGTTGAAGGTAGTGATATAGAGGAGAGTTAGGAAAATAATTTTAGCAGAGGAGTGATCACCAAATGGGACTCGTCCCTATATCTCTCTACACCTGACATAGACATGAAATTGAAAACTTTGCTACATTTTTATCCCAGACAGAACATCCACTGCACATAAAAACAAGATTCCCAGGGAGAGAAAAGTTCTTATGAGACAGTGTACAAAGGTTGCAAACCACCTCAACTGAGAACTCAACAGCAGTGAGAAACCCTGCTTTAAAGCAGCACTGCAGGAGATTGAGAAACAACTGCAGCACTCTCATGAGAAGGAAAGATTAGACAAAGAAGCCTGGGTTATAAGAAATATAAAATCAGACCCTAAAACCTTCTTTAGGTATGCAGGGTAGGGCCACTCTTCCAAAAAGATGGCTCCCTCACGGGAGACCCAGTGAGGATAAGTGAAACACTGAATGAACAATTCAAAGGTGTTTTCACCCTTCCCCTATGGCACATACAACTTAGCAGAACGCCTTTTGCTGAGGATTTGCCATTCTGAGTGTAAACAAACAACTGAAAGTTACCAGAAGAATGACGTGATAACAGCACCCATGTGGTGGCCATTCAAAACTTAGAAAACTCCACCACTACCTACTTACCTCAATGACCTTAAACCTCGAATAACAACAGCAGTCAACTTAGTGGATCATGATATGCTGATACGCCTCTGGGAGGAATTCTCTTATTGCAGTGATGTTGCCTGTGCTGTAGATAGTGGCCGCAATGAACACTTGTAAGACAGGAAATGAAAGTTGATACCCTGCTACCACAGCTGGAGCTTTATATTTACTTTTTCTTATTAACATATTGTGTAATGAAATTGGTTCATTCATTTTGATTAATCCTGTACATATATATATATATATATATATATATTATATAAAAGGGCTTAGTAAAATAAATTACTTTGCCGCATACTGAACTCATTAGAAATAGCAGCTAAAAAACTTTTTTAAAGCTATTTCTAATACTTAAAGAAAATCTCTCTCATATATAGTGATTGCTTAATTCAACTCACAAAACTTTTGTGAGTTGAATTAAGCAAACACTATATATGAGAGAGATTTTCTTTAAGTATTAGAAATAGCTTTAAAAAAGTTTTTTAGCTGCTATTTCTAATGAGTTCAGTATGCGGCAAAGTAATTTATTTTACTAAGCCCTTTTATATAATGTAATAATTTGAATTCGCCTTGAATGGTCCCTTTGCATACTGAACACTTGGTGAAATTGATTAATAATTAATTAATTTTGCCCTCAATTGTTGAAATATATATATATATATATAAACAATATTATTAAAATTAATAATAATACCTTCGAAAATTGGTGAAATTCCATCTGAACATCTGAAAAAATTTTAGCTGTTAATAAATGCTAACTAAAAGAGATGCCTAAATCAAATTTCACTTAAGATATTCACTCATTCAACCCATAACATCGAATAACTAATTTATTTTATAAAAATAAAAGATAAATACCATGCTAATTCTATATTTTTGGAAAATTTGAAGTCTACATAGAAAATTAATTCAAAAAAATAATCTAAAACATAACCTAAAAATGAGTATTTTCATATACAATTACTAGACTACCCATGACCCATTGGGTCACCAGGAAAGTCTGAGATTCCCAGCAAGTTTTGTTTCGTTTATTTATTTATTTTTTTTTTGCTTTTCCAGCTTATTTCGCATGCTTTCAATGAATGTGACGTTGAAATCACACATAAACAGCTCCTTTCCCCAGAAAGATTTGGCTGCTTTTTCTTGTACGTCCTGCTACCACATAACAGGTATTTTGGATCCTTTATCGCAAATATCTGTTATGTGGTAGCAGAGTATGCTAGAAATAGCACCTAATTCTTTGGAGGTGAGATACGTTGAATGCACTTAAAAAAAAACTATGGAAAAAATTATTTCACACTGAGATTACGAATGGGTCTTTAACAAAATATTTACACTATTTTTAAGTCATTTTCACTTTTAAATATATTTTAAATATGCCAAAAAAAGTTTTAGTAATGATATTTACTTGAAAATAATTTTTTAAAATATTGTCTGTTTAAAGAAAGCTAAAATATAAATAAATACTTACTGTACAAACAACTTACATTTTTGAAATCACATTCACTTAAAACACAATATTTTAATCATTTAGATTAAAATATTGTGTTTAAGAAAAGCGAAAATAGAAACATTTACTATAAAAACAACTCATATAGTTTTGTTGTCAGGACACAGTGTCTAATCGAAAGGTATGAGTTTCTTCCTTTCAAGGTTATTTTCAGAGAATTTTCCCATTATCCACTGTTTTGAGTATTTATACCCCGAAAATCCATAATATCTCAATAACCAGTTGTCTGATTTACGTGAAACTTCTTTTATTCTATAGTGGTCGTATACCATCAACTCAATGTGACAGTCCCATAAGGGAATTACACCACCGCCATTTAGCCCTAGGAAACATCGACGTCTCCTGTCGGCTTTGACACATTTTCTGTGTCCTTATATTTGCAAAGGGGAGGCAATCACCCCCGCCAGCTGGGACTAAGCACCTGAAGACATATGTTTCTGAGTCTATTGCTCGTCGTCAGTTCAGGGTAGCTTGTCTCGCTCGCTGAGATGACTGCAACCCCTTCGCAAATATATCATATTATCAGTAAAATTTATTTACTGATCACCAAAATTATAAATATTGAATTTCTAAATGTCTCAGAGAGACATAAGCGGTGGTGGAGCGATATAGTGGTCGTATACTGTCAACTCAATTTAGCCCTAGGAAACCTCGACGTATCCTGTCGGCTTTGATACATTTTCTGTGTCCTTATATTTGCGAAGGAGTTGCAGTCATCTCAGCGAGCGAGACAAGCTACCCTGAACTGATGACGAGCAATAGACTCAGAAACATATGTCTTCAGGTGTTTAGTCCCAGCTGGCGGGGGTGATTGCCTTCCCTTTGCAAATATAAGGATACAGAAAATGTGTCAAGGCCAACAGGAGATGTCGGTGTTTCCTAGGGCTAAATGGCGGTGGTGTAATTCCCTTACGGGACTGTCACATTGAGTTGACGGTATACGACCACTATATCGCTCCACCACCTCTTATGTCTCTCTGAGACATTTAGAAATTCAATATTTCTAATTTCTTTTATTCTGTTTATATTCAAATTTCAGGGGCAACTTAATTCATAGTATTTTCGCATTACGTGCCAAGCAAGATTCAAGCTCTCTTTTAATTATAGATTGATGACATTGCTGGATAATCATCATCATTGTTTAACGTCTGCTTTCCATGCTAGCATGGGTTGGACGCTTTGACTGAGGTCTGGTGAACCAGATGGCTGCACCAGGCTCCAATCTGATCTGGCAGAGTTTCTACAGCTGGATGCCCTTCCTAACGTCAACCACTCCAAGAGTGTAGTGGGTGCTTTTACATGCTGCCAGCATGAGGGCCAGTCAGGCAGTACTGGCAACGGACAATGCTCAAATGGTGCTTTTTATGTGCCACATGCACAGGAGCTAGTCTAGCAGCACTGGCAACGACCTCGCTTGAATGTTTTTTCATGTGCCACCAGCACAAGTGACAGTAAGGTGACGCAGGTAACAATCACGCTTAAATGGTGCTTTTTACGTGCCAACGGCACGGAAGCCGGTTTGTTGCGCTGGCAACGATCACGTTCAGATGGTACTCTTAGCACTCCACCAGCACAGATGCCCGTCATCGAATTTGATTTGGATTTCACTTGCCTCAACAGGTCTTTGCAAGCAGAGTTTAGTGTCCAATGAAGGAAAGGTACGCATAAGTGGGCTGCTTACACCCCTGGCATAGGCCACAAAGTTATGGTCTTACAGCATATTTCCAGAGGTCCCAGTCACTAGTCATTGCCTCGGTGAGGCCCAAAGTTCGAAGGTCATGCTTCACCACCTCATCCCAAGTCTTCCTGGGTCTACCTCTTCCACAGGTTCCCTCAACTGCTAGGATGTGGCACTTTTCACATAGCTATCCACATCCATTCTCACTACATGGCCATACCAGTGCAGTCCTCTCTCTTGCACACCACATCTGATGCTTCTTAGGTCTAACTTTTCTCTCAAGGTACTTACACTCTGTCGAGTATGCACACTGACATTACACATCCATCGGAGCCTACTGGCTTCATTCCTTGCGAGTTTACGCATGTCCTCAGCAGTCACAGCCCATGTTTCACTGCCATGTAGCATGGCTGTTCATACACATGTGTCATACAGTCTACCTTTTACTCTGAGTGAGGGGCCCTTTATCACCAGTAGAGGTAAGAGCTCTCTGAACTTTGTCCAGGCTATTCTTATTCTAGTAGCGACACTTTCTGAGCATCCACCCCCACAACTGACTTGGTCACTTAAGTAATGGAAGCTGTCAACTACTTGTAGTTTTTCTCCCTGGAATGTGGCGGAAGTTGTTCTCTGCACATTTTCAGTGTTTATTGCTCCTGAGCATCTGCCACATACAAAATCTATCTTCCCAGTTAGCCTTCCTTTGATATTGCTGTACCTCTTATGTGTCCATAGCTTACACTAGGTACATCTTATAGAATTTCTACCCACACCTTTTCTTCAGATCAAGCAGGGCCAACTATCTGAAGGGATTTGTGGTTTGCCTACCTTCCTACTTATTAGGACTTTGGTTTTAGCAAGGTTGACTCTAAGGCCCTTCGGTTCTAATCCTTGTTTCCACATTTGTAACTTCTCCTCTAGTTCTGATAGTGACTAAAGAATAAAAACTACAGACAAGAATTTTACATGATGCTTAACAGATAACTAAAGAATAAAAACTACAGATAATAATTCTACATAATGCTTAATAGAAACTGAAATACTTTATGTCCCACTAATTACTTACCTGTTTATTTAATATATTAAACCCTTTTATAGGAATTAACCTTATATAATAATTGAAACATTATAATTAATAATATATACAATTATTGATGACTTCACTGGATAACTAAAGAATAAAAATTACATATAAGATAATTAAATACCTATTTATTTAGTATATTAAACCCTTTTCTGGGAATTAACCTTACATAATAATTGAAAAATTATTATAATAAATAGAATATACAATATATATATATATATGTATGTATGGGATCTGTGATTTTCTTTCTTTTCTTTGTTTCCTTATTGTCTGGTGCAATAGTTACCAGTCTGTTCATCAGTTTTGTCCTAGGCCCCATGCACCCTGTGGGGTCAACAGACCATGGAGAGGCAGCATTTAACAGGCTGGGGTGGCTGCCCATTGAGGCACGGTGATCTCTCCCACCATTGCAAGCAACCCCTGGCGCCTAGCTCTATGCCAATCAAGGCATAACTTATCACTGGTAAAGTGTTGCTTCCCGTGTTTTGCCATTGCTGTGAAGCGAAGCTGGAGTAACCTCTCCAGTGCTCAAAGAGACTGGGTGGATAGATATGGATGAGAAGTTGTCACCCATGCAAGAGGTTCCTCCTTCATGTTGCTGGAATGGTCCAATAGAAAGGCAGGGCCAATACGTATAGTTCCAGTGCCATAGCAGGAGATGCCGGAAAGAAGCTGCATGGAGCAACAGACCGCCTTAGGGACTCTGACTTTGGATTTTTGTCAGGTTTACTTCTTAGCCTTTCCGCCTCCTGGTGGTACCCACAAGGCAGTGGGGTATCAAGGGTTTGAAATCAGAGCTTTCCTTCTCCTACCAACCAAGGTTAATGAGCCCAGACTACCCACCAAGTTATACTGCTAGGTACTCACTTGCACCATCAGAAGAATTTGCAAGACGGGAGTACCACGGGAAATTACTGCTGAGGACATAGTAATGTAGAAGATGCCATATGCAGGGACCCTCAGCAATTACTACCTCTGGAAAGGAGGTGCATCACTTACCTTTTGTGAGCAGGACATATAGTCCAGGCCTCACATAGATATATGTATATATATGAAAGAAATGAAGTTGGATGTGTAATATCAGTGTGCATACACAACAGAGTGTGAGTGCCCTGAGAGAAAAGTTGGACATAAGAAGCATTAAATGTGGTGTTATGTATAGATGAGGACAGCTGTGTGAGGAAGTGCCCCACCCTAACTGTGGAAGTGGTAGACCCAAGAAGACATGGGATGAGGTTGTGAAGCATGACCTTGAACATTGGGCCTCATAGAGGCAATGGCAGGAGACTGAGACCTTTGGAGATATGCTGTGATTGAGAAGACTCGGCAACTAAAGTGAGATCGCACCTATGGCTGATGCCAGTGTTGCATGTCCAACCCATTTAAAAGTACCCTTGATGCATTGGATAATATATGCTTGAGAAGTCCTGTTGAGTCAAGTAAAACCAAAATCATTGCTGTGGCCAGTGGTTCCTGACTGGCTCCCGTTTCAGTGGCATGTAAAATGTGCCATCCGAATGTGATCAAAGCCAGTACCCCTTGACTGACTCCCATGTCAGTGGCACGTAAAAAGCACTATCCGAACGTGATCGATACCAGGGCCTCCTGACTGGCTCCTGTGCTGGTGGCATGTAAAAAGCATCCACTACACTCTTGGAGTGGTTAGCATTAGGAAGGGCATCCAGCTGTAGAAACATTGCCAGATCAGATTGGAGCCTGGTGCAGCTGCTGGTTTTCCAGACTTCAGTCAAATCGTCCAACCCATGCTAGCATGGCAAACAGACGTTAAACGATGATGTTAATGAATAAAGCAAACGAAGGGAAAAACAATTCCTTCAAAGGAATTTAGTATATATCATCATCATCATCATCGTTTAATGTTCGTTTTCCATGCTAGCATGGGTTGGACGGTTCGACCGTGGTCTGGGAAGCTAGGAGGCTGCACCAGGTACCAGTCTGATCTGGCAGTGTTTCTACAGCTGGATGCCCTTCCTAATGCCAACCACTCCGAGAGTGTAGTGGGTGCTTCTTACGTGCCACCGGCACAGAGGCCAGAGCTGGCTGACAAACGGCGATGATCGGTTGGTGCTTTTACGTGACACCGACACGGACACCAGTCGGGTGGCACTGGCATCTGCCACGTTCGGACGGTGCTTTCAACGAGTCACCGGCACAGGTATCTTAACTGCAAATTCCATTTGATTTTCATTTTGATGTTGGTGTTAACGTACGTGACTCAATAGGTCTCCTCGAGGACAGTGGTTCACTACGATCCAAGGTTAGCACAGAAGGCCGTCCTGCAAGCCATGAACTCACTTCATTTGTCGGGTCTTCGAAGTCACAGCATATCTCCAGAGGACCCGGTCTTTCATCATAGCCTCTGTGAGGCTCACCGTACAAAGGTCATGCTTGACCACCTCGTCCCATGTGTCTCTCTCTCTCTCTCTCTCTCTCTCTCTCCATATATATATATATATATATATATATATATATACACACATATATATATACACACACGTATATATATATATATGTATATATATATATATATATATATATATATATATATATATATATACATACATACATACATATACATGTATATATATATATACATACACATACATGTATATATATATACACACACACACACATACATGTATGTATATATATACACACACATGTATATATATATACACACACACACACACATATATCTATATATATTTGTTAAATTGTTTCAGCTCTTAAGCTACGGTCATGCTGTTGGCTGTGCTACACCATTATTTAAAACCTCTTCTTACATGTGGTATTTCGTGAATGAGGGAGTTTGATACTGCTGCCCTCATCTGTGTTTCCTGCCTTTGTCTTTTGAAGGCATATACATCCACACCATGTAGGTCTCACAGGCATTTTGGAAGGTGTATACCACTGCATATCTTTCCTGCCTTCATTATAAGGAGAAACGTTTTAACTCTTTCAGTCTTTGCCAGTATCTGATAGGTTTCATCGAGGCAATTTTCTTTGTGTAGCTTTGTTGGATTGCTTCGAGTTTCCTCATTAATTTTATATTGTGTGGTAACCATAGTTAGGAGCAGTAGTCCAAGTAGTTCAAAATGTATGCACTCCAAAAGACAATTATTATTTCCTTTTCTCTCGTTTTGAAATTTCAAAGGAGCCGTTCACTTAGACGTCTCCATTTTATTACCAAATTGGTAATATGCACTGGGAAAGTTGCATCATTGTTCATGCCATTGCGCAGGTCACACACTGATTTTGATTCAGGGATTGCAATTTCTCCCAGGTCAGTGTATCCTGTCTGTGTACCATACAACTTTGTGTGCAGGTAACGCAGGGCTTGGAATTTTCCTGCATTAAATTGCATAGTACTGTCCTCAGCCCACCAGTATATTGCATCCAACTCCCATTACAAATGTGCAATATTTCAAGGATTTTGTATAATCTGAGAGACATTTGTGTCATCTGTATAGCTAGCAAGGGTGGCTATCTGAATAGCTAAGGGCATGTCTGAGAGAGCCACTATAAATAGCAGTGGCCCTAAGACAGTGCTCTGTGGAACACCATATACTATTTGTCTTTCCTTTGAGGTGGCTCCATTGGCCACTACTGCATGACATTTATCTTTTAGAAAACCATGTAGCTACTCTTGGCATAGTTGAAAAACTAGGAGAAATTGCAATCCCTGTATCAAAATCAGTGCGTGACCTGATTTTATAATGGGGTGAAAAGTTAGCCATTAAGATTTTGGTAGGGGCAGAAGGTATTTATGTCCACTAATTGAATAGATGAATTCTAGGTTAGGTCTGGTCAAGGAGAATATTTAATTCAGTGGTCAGTAGGGATAGCTAAAAATAGATGCCTAGCTTAAGGGGGTATATATTGGATAAAACTATAATTAAATGGATAAAGGATATGCATTAAGGAATTTAAAATTAAAAAATTAAAGTTTTAAAGCTAGGTAGCTTCTAAGTTACTAAACGTACATATATCATAACAATCGTGGATGCATATTGGCAAGTGTTATGTGTGTTGATTGTGCTTGCATTTGGACTTATGGAAGAATCTAAATGTGTGATAAAACTTGTGTTTACATGTAGAAAATGCTTTGTGTTATTGAGTAATTGCAGTGAATTATGAATTAATATTTGGCAGGCTTCTTTCAGGCAGAGTCCCATACCAAGGCCAGCATCTTGGTATGGGATACCAGATTCTATTATAGCTCAGGATATCCTATATGGTACTTTCCTACTTAACAGATTTTGTACATGGTTGGCTAGGGATGTGGATTTGCTATGCTACTCATATTTGATTTTAGATGTGCAGAATATCTCTGATTAAAATTAATAGTAGACTCGATGTTGTAGCTAGTAGCATTATGTAACATGTTGTGGACAATGCATTGTCCACTTTAGCTTATCCATAAATAGTACAACATCTTCCTTTTCCACAACTAACCCACATAAGACAAATAGCTGCAACTGCCGGTCTTGGACTGAATGCCTGCTGCAAGCCCACTGCAGAGGGTTTAACATTTAGCAGCACCAGCATGGGTGCTTTTGAAGTGACACCAGTATGTGTATGTGTGGAAGAGAGCAATTTTACTTAGCTTGATGCATCTTACCAAGTACAACAAATCACCACATCTCCCAGTCCTTTGTCAATTTCTCAGTAAGGCCCAGCATCCAAAGATCCTTTCTCACCACTTCTTCCCATGTGTTCCTGAGTCTACCTCTCTTACAATTAGAGCTTGGCACTTCTCTATGCTGCTACAGATACACACACACACACATATTTATATTTAATAGCTGCCACAGTATCTCTAATATAACTACATTGATTTTAGTATTTTATTATAATTTTTTAGGAATTGTTCATTTCCTGGGCTTCTTAAGCAAACTAAACCATGGGTTAAGCTATCTGGATTTGTCAAAGACTGGCTTGACAGGCAAAGGTATCAACAAACTTTCTGAGACAATGACTGAAAGTTCTGTTATACAAAAATCTTTGAAAACTCTTAAGATTGCAGATAATCCAATGAAAGGAGAAGATATGAGGGTAAGTCTTTTAAACTAATATACCAAGGAAAGTAATTTGTTGTATTATTGAGCAAAGTATTAGACCAGGTATCAATTTCCTTCTGGAAATTAATCGAGAATGAAATGAGAGTAGTCCCATATAGTGCTACAGAATTAATATAGTTCTATATATTTCAGAAATTAGGCATAATCAGAGATATTATACACAGAACTTGTTCATGAAAGGTGTGTGTCTCTGTGTTGTTTTTTGAAAGATGTTGAATAGAGATAATTTCTTTAGACATTTATTTGTTTTCCTCTTGTTAATTTCTCTTAATCTCGTGCATCAAGTGAAATGTAATCTTAAGGTTAGTAGTAAGAATGTAGTTCACTATTTTCTGAAATATGCTAATTTTAAGGTAGTAATTTTACCCCTTTTTAATATATGCTGCATTTGTTTTAATTAATTTTTTTAAAAAATGAAGAATTTAGTAAAATAACTTCTTCGTTATTAAACTTTTGTTACTAAGCTGGCTGAAAAATTTTTGGGTTCATAAGACCAACACAGCCGTAGATGACTGAGAGTACCCGTTGTTATTTAAATGTAAATTTGAACCCAAATCTCGTTAGTACATTCGTGAAAACACATGATTTCACTTTGCAAACAGCTGACTTATTGTATCCAATATTGTTTGGCGTGATATTTCAACTCGGTGAATTTTGGAAGATTTTTTTTCCACATTTTTTTCGGTGTTAATTTTTTTCAATTTTGAAAATGGAGAGGAGCTTTATGCTATCAAGCAGTGATTCCAAATTTGAAGGCTTTTCAACAGAAGACATGGAGATATCGCGGAAAAGAATGAATGAGGTAGAAAAGCATGTGGCGGATGAAAATGAATTGGATATTTCTGTATCCGAAACCGAAAGCTGCGATTCTGGAGAAACTGAAAGCGGCGACAGCAACATCAACAGCGAGGATGATTTCACACCAGAATGGTGTAAAAACTTAAAAAACGTTTTTATTAACAATTTTTCTGAGGAGACAGGGTCTACCGATAGTCTTTCTCAGGAAGTGAAACCATTAGACTTTTCCTTTTTATTTTTTCCAGCATGCTTGTTTGAAGCAATCACTACGGAAACGAGCCATTATGCAGAATGTGAACAAGCTGGAAAAAAAGATAGCTTGTGCTTTCCTACAACTGTAGATGAAATACGGGCATTTTTGCCATAAATATTATTATGGGTATAAGACAGTTACCCAGAATTACAAATTACTGGAGCAGTCAGAAACCTTTTGGCGATCAGTATGTTTCCAGTATTATGACCCGAATACGATTTGTGAAACTGAACCAGTATTTACATGTGAGAGACACTAGCAGTACCCCAGTATGTGGAGAACCAAACTTTGATCCCTTATTTAAAATAAGACCCCTCATCGACTGCGTTCAAAATACATATAAAACATTTTACAACCCTGGGAGATACTTATCTGTCAATGAGGGCATGGTTGGGTTTAAAGGAAGAGTATGCTTCCAACAGTATATGCCAGTAAAGCCCACAAAATGGGGGATCAAAGTTTTGGTACTGCTGTGGATTTAGCTTCTCTACAGGGAAAAGAGACAGTAATGTTAGTCAACATGGCGTAGGGTACAATCTGGTCTGGAATTTATCACTTTCATACCATAACCTGGGCCGTATATTATTTTTTGACCGACTTTTTTAGTTCGGTCAAACTTGCAGTGGATTTAGAAGCTGTGGCAACATATAAATGTGCTACAGTAATTGCTAGTAGAAAAGGGCTGCCGTTGGATATGAAAAAAGCAAAATTTAAAAAAAAGAGGTGAAATAATCCAACGGCAGAAAGGAAATCTGCTAGTGACCACATACACAGATAAGAGGCAGATAAATTTTCTATCTACCAGTGCATAACTATGTGTAGATGAAAACGGCACCCCGTTTGTGAACCTTGATCATAACAAGTATATGGGCGGTGTGGATCAGCTGAACCAGATGATGAGTTATTATCCAGTTGGTAGACCGAGTATTAAAGGGTTTGATACATGAGCCTTGCATTTATATTATATACCAAATCAAGAGGGGGTTCACAATCGGTGCGACCATCTGCAGTTTCGAGCAGATGTAGCAAAGCAGTTGAGGGCAGATTATTCCTCCAAAAAAATAACTGCAGGAAGGAAAAGCAAAGCATGCCAGAGAGATATTCCTCTGAGTTTAGCCAGTCTACATAAATTAGAAAAAATTGGGTATCAACAAAGAAAAACTCCCAGTAGACAGCCATTTGAAATGTCTTTCCAATGTGCATTCTGCAAGGTTGCAGTATGTAGAGTGGGATGTTTTACAACTTCCCATGATAGAAATATTGTGTGAATATTGTTTGTATATATGTATAAATATTTTTGTATAAATATTGTGTGAATATTGTGTGAATATTTTTGTATAAATATTGTGTGAATATTGTTTGTATATATGTATAAATATTTTTCAAATTTACTTAGTTTTACTTTTTATTTTAATTTACTTGTAATTCTAATTTGCCTGTAAGGTGAGTGACAAGTTTTGATTCAATTTCTATTGTAAATCTTTATTATATATGTTCCTGTGTATTCATGTATGTGTGTAAGTATATTTCATTTAGTTGTATTTAATTTTCTAGTTTTCTTCAAAAACGAATTCCAGTATTTCAGTTTATTTTACCTTTATGGTACTCCTGTTCTTCTGTGCATTAAATTCAACTGATAATCTAGTGATGTGTACAATTCTTCTATATCAAAATTTTCTTGCATACCCAATTAAATATTAGCTGATGACTCATTTTCTATGATAATGTTTAAACAAAATTTTAATATTTTTACATTTTGCTCAGTTTACCTGGATTTACCTGTAATTAGAGTCACTTTGAGACAAAAATTATGCAATAGAATTGATTAAGAACCCTTTCTTCAATTATGTTCCAGATATCACATTAATATGTTGATAAGTAAAAAAGTTACAGTTGTTTAATAAAACTAGTCTAAATTCATGATTATTTTAGAATTTTTACTGAAACTCGAGGGGTGTATTTTGGTTAGAAATATAGTAACTAAAGGGTTAAACTGGAACAATATAGCATAGAATTTTGATGGAAGATTATAATTTAGGCCACTTTAAAACAGTAAGTTTATGTTATAGAACTTTAGGTGATTTCAGGTGGATTGATATCAAAGGGGTTAAACCAATTTCAAAATTATCTATTTAACTTTTGACTGTGATTATATCCATTATCTTGTATCATGGACAAGAATTTACAAAAAAACAAAAAACTTTGTATTGAACAGTGGAACTAAATACATTTTGGGAGTGGCTATAACTAAGTAAATTAAATATTACATTAAGCTTCTGGGTTGTGATTTTGTAGCCTTGTAGATGCCAGCACTGTATTGTGTTCAAAAATATTAATTACATCACTCTCTATCTTGTTTTTCAGAATCTATGTAAATTTTTAGCAACATCAAATGTTCTGACCCACCTAGATCTGTCTGGGCTGGAAATACCTCTTGAAATGGTGAGAAATAATTTTTAAAATTTCTTTTCCAGTATTTGATACTCATTTTTTTTTTCATTATACTGATGAGCATTATTCTGACGAGCATTATTCTGATGGATTCTGTTGTCATGAACGACAAATGAGGGTTCAGTAAAATAAAGTATTAATTATGTTCTATGGACACAAACATGTCTCTTGAGGCCTGCTGGTGCCTTACCACCTTTTTGGCAAATGGAACAAGTTGAAGACTCAGTTTGCTTGAGTGCCAGTGGATCATATATTTTATGTGCTTTCTTGAGTGGACAGCAAGGCCTGCTTTGCTTCATGCCACAAAACGATAATGACAGCTAAGGTTTCCTTTTGAGGAGCAGTGTTTTGCCAGCATGCCATCATGC
The DNA here is from genome assembly GCF_006345805.1 of Octopus sinensis. Classification (NCBI taxonomy): domain Eukaryota; kingdom Metazoa; phylum Mollusca; class Cephalopoda; order Octopoda; family Octopodidae; genus Octopus; species Octopus sinensis. Next base: position 75,411,783 of record NC_042997.1, read on the forward strand.
TTGCACGAAGTTGGTCCTGGTGTTGGATTCAACTTTGCTCAAATCTTTGAACTGTGGAGAAGCAGGATTGGCACTAGGTCCTGCGTTTTGATGTTTTATTTTCTCAGGAAAAAATGGGTATGTTACATCGCTTCAGGTTGTCTTTTAGTTTGTCTTTGAAGTGCAAGAGTGGTTTTTCCAACTGACCTTTCTGTTGGGAATAGGCAAAAGAGAAGTTGCTTCAGAATTCTGATATCACTCATACATGGGAGATGACCTGACCATCTAACTGTGTTTTGATGAGGATGACTTCAATATTTGATATGTTGCATTTTGTTAGTATCTCACTGTAATAAATACGGTCACTCAGTTTTGTGTTGGAGATAGTATGCAAGGATTACATGTGTGTACATATGTACATATTGCTTTCTATATTCTTAAATCTCATATATTTTTACATATCTCTTATTATAAAAGGCAGATTTTATCTGCCTCCCTTTGTCAGTTATAGAAATCTACAATATAGGATTTCTTCAATTACAATTTACCTAGCATTTTTAAGAGTAGAATGCATCGGGTCATGCCAGGTCCAGTTTTTAAAATTTAAACTCCAATTAAGCAAAATTTACAGAAAACTCACATTCTGGTGTGTATGTCAAATGCTTTTCTTAATGTGGTTTACACCACACGCACACGCACACACACAGTGTGCAACGAATAAAATGAAAGTAATTCACTGTGTGTGTGTTGACAGGTAGACAATAGAATGCGATGGCAATGTAATATTTGTTTCTGTCTATCACGCTGATAGATACATGAGTAAAATGTATCTCTTATTATAAAAGGCAGATTTTATCTGCCTCCCTTTGTCAGTTATAGAAATCTACAATATAGGATTTCTTCAATTACAATTTACCTAGCATTTTTAAGAGTAGAATGCATCGGGTCATGCCAGGTCCAGTTTTTAAAATTTAAACTCCAATTAAGCAAAATTTACAGAAAACTCACATTCTGGTGTGTATGTCAAATGCTTTTCTTAATGTGGTTTACACCACACGCACACGCACACACACAGTGTGCAACGAATAAAATGAAAGTAATTCACTGTGTGTGTGTTGACAGGTAGACAATAGAATGCGATGGCGATGTAATATTTGTTTCTGTCTATCACGCTGATAGATACATGAGTAAAATGTATGGCAAGCTAAGAGATAAGAGTGAGTGAAAATGTTCTTGGAAGAGAGTAAATAGCAAGAGTGATTTGAGGAAGACTTTACATTAAATAACCGTAGTGGCTTGTATATATATATATATACATACATAAGACAGTAAGGTGTGATTTGAGTGAGATTTGGCTGCTATTTCTACCATGTCTAGCTGCCATGTAGGGGTCTCCCTCATAGGCTCATACATACATATATACATAGATAAGACAGTAAGGTGTGATTTGGGGGAAATTTGGCTGCTATTTCTACCAGGTCTAGCTACCATGTAGAGGTCCCCCTCATTGGCTCATATATATACATACATAAGACAGTAAGGTGTGATTTGAGGGAGATTTGGCTGCTGTTTCTACCAGGTCTGTTAGGCCTTCTCATGTAAACTCAAGCTTTCTCATGCCTTGAACATAAGACCAAAGCAGAGAATGTATTCTTTTATTCTTCTGCTTTTTCCAGCCATTGGTCTGTGGCCATGCTGGGGCAATGCCTTGAAGAATTGTAGTTTAATGAATCAACTCCAGTTTTATTTTTGTAAGCATTGTACTTATTCTATCTGTTTCCTTTGTCAAACCACTAGGTGACAGGGATGTAAACAAACCAACATTCGTTGTCAAGCAGTGGTGGAGGACAATCACAAGCACAGACACGCACACACACACACATACATGAATACACATATACACACATACATACATAAATACATATATATATATGTGTGTATATATATATTGCAGCGTGGAAGGTGTTTGTAAGCCATTTAAGAAACACACAAAAACCGTTAGATTCACTTCAACATTTAAATTTAATTTGCCAAAATATTTTCCTCGCTTTGAGACCGCGACCTGTTCACTGACAAAAATATTGTGCTAACAGGTCGCGGTCTCAAAGCGACGAAAATATTTTGACAAATTAAATTTAAATGTTGAAGTGAATCTAACGGTTTTTGTGTGTTTCTTAAATGGCTTATAAACACCTTCAACGCTGCAACTGTTTTCGTTCCAGCACACGATCTCAGATCAAGTCACTTGCTATGCAAGTACATCTCTGTAACTATATATATATTTATATATATATATATGTATATTGGTAAAAACAGTAAGATAACAAAAGAAAGAAAGAGACCTCAATATTATGTAAATAGAGGAAATCTTTATATATAAAAGTGAGGTTGTGTGTCTGTCTCCTACGATTTAGATTCCTAACTACTCCCACATTTTGCGGTGCAGTTTAACCAAAACCGGGTATCTTGTAGTCGTGTTTCATATCGAGACCGTCTGGGTATTAGCGCGCGTCTACGATGAGTCTACGATTTAAAAAAAAATTTACCATCAATTTTTCCCATTTTTAATCCATTTTTGACATATATAAGGGAAGTAACTCTCTAAAATTTATTATTAAATCTCAGAACGTAAAAAGCTACAGTAACACCCCTCCCCCTTTGTGGTTAGCCATATTGAGATGGCTATTATACTTTACATCTCTAAAAATGCTTATATAATTATTTCCCTTACAAACCCGAGCAACGCCGGGCGATACTGCTAGTATATATATAAAAGTTTAAAAATATATATATATATGTGTGTGTGTGTATATATATATATAATTCAACTAGCTCCTCCATTCTTGACTACCTACATGCTAAACTCCATTGCTAAAAATAACTCCACAGCCACTGACCTTAGCCAGAATGGACACAATCATTTACTATTAAATTTCCTCCCCAACACCTACAGACAAGAATACTACCATCAGCACCTACTACTCTCTTTAAATACCTTTTCATTTTGCTCTATTTTGTTTATTTTTTACTCTATCTTCCTCTACCTCCCCCCTCCCCCTCCCACTCTATCTACCTCTCTTTCTATCTATTTACTTTTCTTCCTTTTACCACTTAATAGCCACCTCCACTGCCATTCTGTTATTTAACATTGATATGTTTACGTCTTTTTTCTGTGGATGTTTACAATATCAGGATTGCACCTGAACTTGTTTCTGTAGCATCAGAAAGTTGAACTATGAACTTTTATGCTTCTTTTTTCTTCTCTCTCTTCATCTTCCTTTACTCCATTTTTCCTACGTCTTCATTTCATTAATCTATACCCTCCTCGTTTTCCCTATTTTTCCCTGATGATAGAATATAAAATACTTGGGGATATTCCAGAAACAGCTGTAAAACTTTGAATTTTTTCCAGTAATAATAATGTATATGACTTGAGATGTTTGCCTTGCCTTAGTGTTTGTTGTCCTCTTTAACAATTATATATCTGCCGCATCAAAAATCTGCAATGGTTCCATAACTACCGTCTCGGCTATAGCATTGGAGCCATAGAAATCCGTTACACCACTTACTTAGCATACCTAACTGTTTAGATCACCTGTGAACTAAACCCCCATACTTGGAATATATATATGTGTGTGTGTGTGTCTATATATATATATATATATATATAATATATATGGTGCAGCTATCTGGTTCGCCAGCCTTCAGTCATTCGTCCAACCCATGCTAGCATGGAAAGTGGACATTAAACGATGATGATGATAAGATTGCTCAATAAAGAAAATGATTGGGAGAAAGAGAGTCTGCCGAATGTCGACCCAACAGAGGGACCAGCTATCCGAGTTCACAGTACCTTTGTTGATAAAGCAATTAAGAGTATGAACACGGGGAAAGCCCCCAGCCCATCAGGAATCAATGCAGAGATGCTCAAAATATCTGGCAGTGTCGGCTATAGCCTAGTCACCCGTATAGTTAACCAGGTGATACACGAAGGAGTCATACCCAATGACTGGTGTAGCCACACTATAGTCAACTGCTACAAAGGTAAAGGTGACGCTTTAGATACAAATGATTACAAGTTGTTGGATCAGGTAATGAAGGTCACGGAGAGGGTCATAGCCAAACTAATTAGGGAGAGAGTCAGTTTAGATGACATGCAGTTTGGGTTCGTGCCAGGTAAAAGCACCACTGATGCTATATTTCTTGTAAGACAGCTGCAGGAGAAATACCTAGCCAAAGATAAACCTCTGTACCTGGCTTTCATGGAGAAAGCCTTTGACAGGGTCCCCTGATCCCTTATCTGGTGGTCAAGGGGGAAACTAGGGATAGATGAATGGTTATTGAGAGCTGTGCAGGCCATGTACAGGGATGCTGTCAGTAAGGTGAGGGTTGGCAACGAGTACAGTGAAGAATTCCAGGTAGAGGTAGGGGTCCACCAAGGTTCAGTCCTCATCATAGTCCTCCAGGCAATAACAGAGGAATTTAAAGACAGGATGCCCCTGGGAGCTCCTCTATGCTGACGACCTTACTCTAATTACTGGGTCACTATCAGAACTAGAAGAGAAGTTTCAGGTGTGGAAACAAGGATTAGAATTTAAGGGCCTTACAGTCAACCTAGCTAAAACCAAAGTCCTAATAAGTAGGAAGGCAGGGAGATGGCCCTGCTGGATCTGTAGTAGAGGTGTCGGTAGAAACTCTATAAGATGTACCCAGTGTAAGCTATGGACACATAAGAAGTGCAGCAATATCAAAGGAAGGCTAACTGGGAAGATAGTTTTTGTATGTGGCTGATGCTCAGGAGCAATAAACTGAAACTGTGCAGAGAACAATTTCCACCACATTCCAGGGAGAAAAACTAGAAGTAGTTGATAGCTTCCATTACCTAGATGACCAAGTCAGTAGTGGGTGAGGATGTGCAGAAAGTGTCGCTGCTAGAATAAGAATAGCCTGTTCAAAGTTCAGAGAGCTCTTACCTCTGCTGGTGACAAAGGCCTCTCACTCAGAGTAAAAGGTAGACTGTATGATGCATGTGTACAAAAACCATGCTACATGGCACTGAAACATGGGCTGTGACTGCTGAGGACATGCGTAAGCTCGCAAAGAATGAAGCCAGTAGGCTCCGACGGATGTGTAATGTCAGTGTGCATACTCGACAGAGTGTAAGTACCTTGAGAGAAAAGTTGGGCCTAAGATGCATCAGATGTGGTATGCAAGAGAGATGACTGTGTTAGTATGGTCACGTAGCGAGAATGGATGAAGGTAGCTGTTTGAAAAAGTGCCACACCCTAGCAGTTGAGGGAACCTGTGGAAGAGATAGACCCAGGAAGACCTGGGATGAAGTGGTGAAGCACAACCTTCAAACATTAGGCCTCATTGAGACCTTTGGAAATATGCTGTGCTTGAGAAGACCCGGCAAGCCATGTGAGGGCATAACCTCGTGGCCTATGCCAAGGGTGTAACCAGCCCACTTATGCCTACCTTTCCTTCATTAGACACTAAACTCTGCTTGCAAACACCTGTCGAGGCAAGTGAAATCAAAATCAAATTTGATGACAGACATCTGTGCTAGTGGAGAGCTAAGAGCACCATCCGAGCGTGAACTCTGTAGATGTGACACTAGATCTAACTACTAGTTTTTATAATTTTTTCTACAAACAGAGTGAAAAGCTTCCTGCTGTCTGTCCATTGTTTTCAAAAAACCTCTTAAAGGGTTTTGTCAGTAGGATACTAATCTATTCTCCAATAGAGATCCTTGATGCAGTTGCTCCCTGTTATAGCAAAGCCATTGTTGCTAGTGGTTTCACACACCATATTTGTATTATTTCTGATCATGTCTCCCTCAAAAGAATGTACTGCTATGACATCTATGTGGGTAGAAGCTCTCTTAAATGAAGACATAAGCATTTTCTGCCTATTAAAAACTATTCATTAGACATACTCTGAGGATCTCTTTAAATAACTCTTAGTTAAAGGCTCTAAACCAAGCATAGAAGCAGGCTGCTCATTGAAAGGTAACATTACATTCCTATTTCATGGAAAATGTAACACAGATGTTGTTCATGAAGTAGAGGTCATATCTAAGGACCACAGTAGGATGACACAAGGGCAACAAAATGTTACTACATTATGTATGTCTATCAAATACCCAACTGAAATTTACAGGTCATCTTTCAAGATCTAGGAAAGGCAAAATATCTCAACATTAACCAGGCACACATTGATGTATAAGATCAACTGGAATTTGCTTGAAAAATATAGACCCTATTTATCAGCAGTAGGAAATGCAGCATGGTCTCTTTGGCTTAGAAGCAGATAATCCTGAAGCCTTCACTATACCCAGAGAATTCCATGAACTCTAAGTTTTTTTCTTTGCCCTTCTGAACATAAATATTGTTGTGCCCTGCAGATTCCTGCCAGCCAACAAGGGTCTAACAGTCTGTGTCGGTAGTTCAGGAGACCATAGGTGAGCTCAGCAAGCCAACTTGCTTAGTGAGAAAGAAGTGATAGTCAGAAGAGTTGATAATAACAAACAAAACCATTGAGTATAAACAAAATAAAAGAACTTTAATTAAGAGGCAATAAACATTTATGGAATACATCTTAGTGAGTTGTTCCTTTTACCTCTGAAATGTGTAGACTTTTTTTGGTGCACCAGTCAAATGATTTTATTTTCTATCTTTTTTTTTTCCAATTGGATTTTGTTGTTACTTCAAATTCACATTATTCCAGTAACTAACTTCAACTCTGCATTCTTTACATTGCTAAATTCACACTAACTATTTACACAACCAGTTCAAAACCATTTTCCTTGCAGCAAAGATGCCACTGTTCACATTAACCACTGAAGCCACCATCGCATCGAAGCGACTTATCATCTGATGTCAACTTCACACTCAATGTTCTTTACTTCACCAAGTTCACACTGACTATTTTCACAGCCAGTTCAAAAATGTCCACCTTACAGCAAAGATGCCATTGTTCACATTAACCACTGATGCCAACTTCACACTTGACATCAGTTACTATGTCAACAGTTTAACATGAACCATTCGACATCGACCACATGGCACTGACTGCTCTATCAATTATTCACATAAACCACTCACGTCAACTGCCAGCACTCACTTTGAACCACCACTTGACACCAACTGCTCATGCACGTCAACCAATGCACATCAGCTCCTTGCACAGACTAACTTGCCACATATTCAATAGTAGTCCACTCACATAGTAAAAACACGTCAAACCATACAGCCTATATTTTAAACAGTCACATGTCTGCAACAAATTATTTTTTCCATCTTCCATGGCAAAACCAGAGGCTGGTGTTCTAATTCACATAGTACAAACAAGAAATTATCTGCATATAATTTCTTGTTCATAAGGATCGGTATTTTCCTCTGTGAGTTTTAACCCCTTACACTTTGTAGATGATGATGCTCGCATTACCCACACAGAGACAGCCCTACAGTACATCAACTTTTGCTTTGCAGAAATTGCTCACCACTTTGGTCTAGAAGTCAGTTTAAAAAAATAATACTCCATCAACCTGCATTGTAACTAGGATACCACCCCCTTCACATCACCATCAGGGAGACTGAGAGATATATTGTGGTGATGGAGAAATAATTTGGTGTTTTAGTGGGGTGATCAATGTAAAATATGGGTGGAGAGGAGAATATAAGGATTAAGGATAGATATAAAAAAAATAGTTTTGGACAGTGTGAAAGGTGAGTTATATCAGGGAAAAACTACAGTTAGAGAGATGATGGGTGGTGGGAGTATCCTGAAGAGGGAATTGGGCAATGGCCCTAGTTGTGTGTGTATATATATATATGAGAGTGGACTGAAAAGTTAATAGACTGACTATGAAGGAGTGATGCTAAAACTGTGAAATCTTGCATGCATTCATTTCAACTCTTCTTATCTATAACTGTATTATTTCTTTAGGTAGACTGACATCTGACTGTTCAGAGAAGACTTCAAAAGTAATTGGTAGCAACTTCGCTTGAAAATGGACAAAATTTTGCTTTGTGGCAACTACCTTCAGAAGTAGACTTTAGCCCCCAAGGACATTCATGGTGACATAGTTGCTTCATTAAGGGATGCCACTCCATCTTCTCTTAAATTTAGCTGAATTTGGGAGGGAAGGGAGAGTGTTGAACATGACGCAACATTGAGGAAAACATTGATCATGTTCACCACACAGTGATGGATGACAGGCAGTTGACAAAACATCAAATAGCCAATTCTATAAGCAAATCCTGTTGAGAATATTCTGAACAATGGACTTGACATGACGAAGGTTTAAGCTTGGTAAGTGCCACATCTTCTGACACCTGATCAAAAGCATACCAGGCTGATCACATCTCAGGAAAATCTGACATTATTTGAGGCAGATTCAGCTTGTTTCCACCAGGAAGGGTGTTAGGTTCATCTCTTTAAGCCAGAAACAAAGAGACAATCCATGCAGTGGGAAAATCCCTCCTCACCTTCTTCAAAGAATGCCAAGATTGTTTCATCTGTAAGGAAAGTGATGGCCTTGGTTTGTTAGGATGCAAAAGGCATTGTGTTTATTGACTATGTTCAAAAGAGCCACATCATCAATAGAGAGTATTATGTAAACTTGCTGAGACAGTTATGAAACCTCAAAGAAAACTGATGAAAGGGGTCTTGTTTCATCAGGACAAAGCTCTAGCACACAAGTCCTTGGTTTCAAAGGCTGCTGCGCATGACTGTGGCTTTGAACTGGTTGATCACCCTCCCTGTTCTTCTGATTTAGTCCTGTCTGACTCATCTGTTCCCCAACAGGAAAAACAGTTGGCTGAGAACCAGTATTGCAGTGATGATAACATCATGTCTGCTACTGATGACTGTTTTGACCAATGGGATGAAAACTATTTCACTAATAGTTTCACTAAGCACTGTAACATGATGGAAGAAAGGTGTGGACCATAAAGGGGTCTATGTTGAAAAATCAACTTCATTTGGTTACATTCCATTAGTTTGTCTTTGTCAGCCTATGAACTTTTCAGCCAACCCTTGTAATAGAGAAATTCGAGATTTTCTTTGTGAAATATTTTATCATATTGATATATGGTTCTTTTTCTACTTTCTCATCTGCCTTTCATTCATATGTCTGAAGTTAGAAATATTGCATGTTAATTTTGGACAAAAACTGTTCAACACTTGATTTCACGTTAAAAGTGCTATGAATCAAATACAGATACAAAATACTGTATTTTTCTACATCTTCTTTTACACATACCTGTTACAAACTCTCTCAGCTTTTGTTAAATGTCAAGTTAAGTTAATGATCCAGTCTTCAGTTACACATGAATAATTATTTATATTTATATTAAATGTTGATTACACCACCACTATCACTTACCACTACCACCAGTAGTAAATACATCTATGTTTTAACTGATTACGATGAGTTATTTTTGTTTATATAAATTATTTTTTCGTTGTTGCTATTCACCATTAAAAGTGACCATATGGTTCCTCCTCCATATAATAATTTAAAAAGCTAAATTCAAGACAAACAGAAGCTACTGTATTTATTATTGTTGGTTCTATACAGATTAATTTCTCTTATAGCTATCTGGTGCATTGGTACGAGGCTGTGTACATCATATGAACCACTTGAACCTCTCCCGGAACCCTTTCAGTCTTAGGAAAACAAAAGAAGCTACAGTTCCTCAGTCATGGAAACAACTATTCTCAAGTTTCTTCCAGCTTTTTCACCTGGACCTTTCAAATTGCAAACTCCCCATAGAAGCAGTGAGGTAAGTTGTAACATCCACTCTTGCAGAATGTGAATAATGCTGGAAAGCAACTGGGTATTGGAGGTATTGGTCTTGTACAAAGAAATTATTATTATTATTTGAGAGAAAAAAAAGGAAAATTATTTTTTAAAATGTAGGAATAATTGTAAGAATGTTAAAAACATACTGAATATTTGAAAAAATTGTATTTCAATTAATTCACTCACTCAACAGAAAGACATTGCTAACTTATAACCACTTTTTGCATGGTGTATGATTTTTATATAAATTTTGTGTTGATGAGTATACAATACTTAAAAGAATCATACACCATGGCCTTGAAGCTTTATTTTTGTTTATTGAGAAGTACAGTAATGGGCATTACAGTTTTATAAAAAAGCTCAACACTAAATATATTATATTGACATATACATATCTTTTCACCTTAGCATAGACACCTATATCTTCTAACAACTATATCTCATCCTGCATTAAAAACACTTTTCTCACCTAACCTTTTTTGAAGTCATTATTCTTCTTGATTTTTGTGCACTCAACTTGTAGCTCTCTTACTTCTCTCATACAAGTTCTGCTTCATAGAGGTTAAAATGTTGTCCTCTCAAAGTGTCCTCACTCATTTACCTGATTGTTAAAGAAACAGTCCAGACCTCTTGTTGGTTTTCAGTCTAACTATGAAAAACATTTCTGACCAAGGGATCAAGTGAGGACTGATGATAGGAATGGCATTTGGCTGCAGAAAATTTACCTCACAAAATTCCATCTGATCCATATGTGCATAGAAAAGTAGACTTGAAAACAATGGCACCAATAGTTGATTGATTGCTGAGCATTCATAATACCAAGTAATGCCCAGGTTCTTTTAGCCCATACTCTAAAATGCAGCCACTACAACAAGCTAGTGCAATTGTAGTTATTCTTTTATTACTTATTTCAGTCATTTGACTCTGGCCATGCTGGAGCACCACCTTTAGTTACTCTAACTTTTCAGTAACTATTTTGTTTTACTACTCATTAAGGACTTGTTCTTCATTCTTAGTAGTGATGCTCCTTTCTCACATCTATCATAGCCATGATGAAGTATTTTCTACTTCAATTCTCCTGCTCAAGAACTGCTGCTCTGCCATCCTTCCTAAGTCCAATGTCTACTAAGTAAGCTTTAGTAGATCTGATTACAAACATGCATGATCGCATGTTATGGGAAGCACCATACATTGCCGTTTACATAATTTACACAATTTGTTTCATGTGTCCATTCCATATTGTTTTTCCAAGACACTATCAAATATATCAGAACTTATTTGTCAAGTCATACCATGCTGTAAAATCATTACATTAGTCTATAATTGCAGGTGTTTTTGAAATATGAATGAATATTTTCTTGAAAATTCATATGCACCTTTTAGTCATTTGCACTATGTAGAAGTCTACATATCAGCTTTGATTCTTTATGCTCCCATGTTAAACTTTCTCACTTTCCTTATGGAAAATAACTGGTGCAATGTTTGTGTTCTGGTGAAATCCTGACACCCCTGTGGGATAGCTAGTGAACTATCTTAAACCTTATAAAGGTGCATGTGTACTGAAGGTGCAATGTACAGTGTGGTGTGTGCAGTCACATTTGTAAAGGCAGTCTTAGAAGTTGTTGAGAAGTGATATAAGTTTGTTACATGTTTGTTACTGATTTAGATTTTCTAGTGTTATAACACTGTTACAGTTTTGTCTATATCCAAACTCAAGGTTATAAGAGTGGTGATGAGACATTTGAAACTCACTGTGGACATTTTTAGCATAGAAGACCTATTAGCTTCCATGGTACAGTTGCAACGGAAACTACAACAACAACAGAAACAGTTGCAACTACAACAGCAACAACAAGAACAACAGCAACAGCAACAATATCAACTGTTGTTGGAATTATTGTTGCAGTCCAAAATCACTTCAGGTTTGTTTACGGCAGACGGGGTTGCTAAGAATTTACTTATAATCCAGAAGAAGGGATTACATTTTCTGCATACTTCAGAAGATATGAAGGAATCTTCAAAGAAGAAAGTAGAAACTGGATGGATGAAAAAAAGGTACAACTTTTTTTAAAGAAATTATCACCCGCAGAACATGAAAAGTATTTTAATTACATCCTGTTGAGAAAACCATCTGAAATTTGTTTCTAGGAAACAATTAACTTGTTATCTAAAATATTCTGTGAAAGAAGTTCACTATTTAATATTTGCTGGGAGTGCTTGAATTTGAAAAAAAAAAGAAACTGAAGATTTCATCACGTATGCCAGACTCATAAACAGAGAATGTAAAAAATTTAAGCTCAACGAATTAACCCCAGACATGTTCAAATGTGTAATCTTTGTACAAGGATGTAATCTTTGTGCAAGCAAGGATGCAGAGATACATCATCATCATCATCGTTTAGCGTCCGCTTTCCATGCTAGCATGGGTTGGACGGTTCAACTGGGGTCTGGGAAGCCAGAAGGCTGCACCAGGCCCAGTCTGATCTGGCAATGTTTCTACGGCTGGATGCCCTTCTTAACACCAGCTGTCAGATACAGGCTCAGATATTGACAAAACTAGAACAAGATTTGAAACTTACTCTACAGGCAGTTGTTGAAGAATGCCAAAGGATTATAAATTTATGACAAGATGCAGAAAAAAATTGAAAAAGATAATTCAAATGTATATACATGTCAACCTGTAACAGATAAGAAAAAAGAAAAACAACAGTCAAGATCCAAACTATGCTATGGGTATAGAGAAATACATTTTAAAAGAAACTGTCCTTTTGAAAACCTAAAATGTTTTGGATGTGGAAAAATCGGACATAAGAATTCACATTGTTGAGTGAAACAAAAGGTCAAATGAAAAAATTTCGAGAAAAAGTATTGTCAACATAAATGCAAAGCGAGGCACAAAAAAGAAAATTTGTCTCCTTAAAAATAAATAATGTGAGTATGAGACTACAGCTGGATACAGGTAGTGATATCATGTTAATTAACAGTGATACATGTAGAAAAATAGGAAAGCCTATATTGAAATAACTTCGAAAATTGCATGAGGTTTTTCAGGGGAAACAATTGTGATTTTGGGGCAAAATAATAAGTGAGGTGACATTTCGTGGAAAAACTTTAAAAGCCAAAGTTTTTGTATTAAAAAATACGACAAACTATTTGGCACAGACTGGATAGAACTATTTAATTTATGGGACCTCCCCATAAATATTTTTTGTAATAATGTAAACAGTTCTTACACCAGTTCAAAAAAAGCATTGGAGGATTTAAAAGAGAACTTAGAAAAGATTTTTCCTGATGTTTTTTCTGAAGAATTAGGTAGGTGCACCAAGACAAAAGTAAAACTTCAAGTAAAAACAAACAATGTACCAGTATTTAAATTGGAGCTTTACATTTTGCGACATTGAATCAGGTCATCAAGGAATTGGATAGACTTGAAATGCTTGGACTTATAGAAAAAATAGATTATTCAGAATGGGCACCATTCTTGTATAGATTATTTCATTCAACTAGATGTAAAGAAAAATAAATAAATAAAATACGAGTATGCGCTGACTTCTCAACAGTCTTGAATGAATGTTTGATAACATACAATTACCCATTACCAAGTCTGGAGGAAATTTTTGTGAAATTCAGTGGAGGAAAATTTTTTTCAAACTTGGACTTGTCGGAAACATATTTACAATTACAAGTTGAAGAGGAATGTTTGAAATTATTAACGATAAACACCCATAAAGATTTATATGAATTCAATCAACTTCCTTTTGGGATAAAGGTGGCACCTAGTATTTTCCAACAGGTGATGGACAGTATGCTTGCAGATACGGATTTTGCTATAGCTTACCTGGATGACATACTTGTAAAACGTGAGTCTTGAGGCCAGCATGAAGAACATGTTAAAAAGGTCTTTGAAAGAATAAAGGAGTATGGATTTAAACTTAGCAAGGAAAAATGCAAATTTTTCATGCCAGAAATAAAGTATCTGGGCAAGTTATTGATAAAAATGGTTGCAGCCAGATCCTTTAAGATTGACTTCAGTAAAAAATATGCCTCCCCCAAAAAATATTATGTTACAAGCATTCTTGGGGTTCACAAACTATTACCAAACATATACATGAGCTAAGAGCACCCCTAAGCAACCTATTGAAAAAAGACATTATTGCATTCGAAGAAATTAAAGTTTTAACATAGGAACTGTCATTATTGCACTTTGATCCAAATTCACAGCAAGCAAGGCACAGGGCCAGACTTTAGATCATGTAGGTGTATTTATTTAAAAATAGTAGTAGCATCAGATGCTAGTGAAAGTGGTATAGGAGCAGTAATCTTCAACAAGTATGAAAATGGTAGCCTAAAACCCATCGCTCATGCTTCACATTCATTGTTGGCAGCTGAAAAAAACTACGACCAAATTGAGAAGGAGGCATTAGCCATTATTTTTGCGGTGAAGAAATTTCACAAATTCATGTATGGAAGGAAATTGAGTCTGCAGACAGATCACTGCCCATTGTTGTCAATTTACAGAGTGAAAAAGGGTATCCCCATTACATACAGCCAACCAATTGCAGCGCTGGGGGATGATCCTGCTGGGGTATGACATTAAGATGGAATTTCTACCATTGAAAACTCATGAGACATGCAGATAGGCTGTCAAGATTGATTCCTAAATACAATGACCCGTTAGAAGACACAGTAATAGCAGCATTAAAAGCTGAAATCAAAATAAAATATATAATCTGCAATGTAGTACATGAACTACCTGTCACTTTAGAGTAAAAAAAAATAAAAATAAGAGAAGGATGTGTTCATAATAAAAATGAAAAAAAAATAGTGAAGTCAGAAACAAATTCAAAAACTAATGTAGCCAAGCATAATAGTTTCGAAATGGTATTTGATATGTGATGACATACTTATGTACACTCAGAGGGTTGTAACAGCTGTTTCTTTGCAAAATCGTATGCTAAAAGAATTCCACATGGGACATCCAGGAATCATATTCTGCTGGCTGAATATGGATCAGGATATTGAAAAATTGGTGAAAGCCTGCAGGGGTTTTGCCCTGGCAGCAAAAGCACCACCTATAAAAATTCAGCCTTGGCCCAAGACTGACATACCTTGATCTAGATTACACATAGATTTCGCAGGAACATTAAATAGAGGGTATTATCTAACAGTTGTGGATAGTTACACAAGATGGCCAAAAATATGTAAATGTAGGAAGTCAACCTCCAAAGTAACAATGGGATTTCTGGATGAATTTTTTGTGCAATATGGCGTCCCAGACACTATAGTGTTTGATAATGGAACACAGTTCACATCAAAGGAATTTAAAACCTTTTGCAAAATGCATGCTGTGGAGCATATTACTACTCTGCCATACCATCCGAAATCGAATAGACTAGCGGAACTTTTTGTAGACATGTTAAAGAGGACGCTGAAAAATTCTAGGAATGTGCTACTAACTGAAACTGTATTAATGCAATTCTTAAGTGTCTACCGAATAGCACCTAACCCCAACACCACTTTAGATGTGTTGCCGGCTAACTAATGTTCAGTGGGAGAGTCAGGTCAGTGTTTGATAAATTACTACCCAGAAGAAAAGAAAAAGTGGAGAGAAACACTGAAAATAAGATAAAATACTTCAAAATCGGTGACAAGGTGTTTTTTAAAATATTCAGAAATGGAAAGGAAAGTTGGGAAGAAGGTATAACAAGTAAACGTTTGAAACACAAAAGACATTTAAACTAACTGAAAAGAAGGTTTACAGAAGAAAGAATAAGACATGAAAAACCAATGGAATTTCTTTGACATTTTTGACGTCCCAGTACCTCAAGGAATAGTCAAACCAACAAGTATATCAACTAGGAAAGGAAAACAAACAGAACTTTTGCAAGTAGAGCCAAAACGAAAAAAATATTCCAATTTCTTCCTGGGGAATTGAAAAAAAGTAGGGGTAGATGTGGTAATATATAATAAATGAAAGAAAAATATTGACTTCCAAAGAAAGTCAATCTCAAAAAGGGGAGATGTTGTAGTGAAATCCTTGTGGGATAGGAAGTGAACTGTCCTAAACCTTATAAAGGTACATGCATACTGACAGTGCAATGTACAGTGTGGTGTGTGCAGCCACATTTGTGAAGAAATATAAGTTTGTTGTGTGTTTGTTTCTGATTTAGTTTTTGTAGTTCCAGTGTAGTCTAGATCCAAACTCAAGGAATAGTCATACCAATAAGTATATTGACTAGGCGATATTTTCTGTTTGATCAGCACTAATTTTCAATTTACTGGAGTCTGTTGCTCTACTCATAGTGACATATAACTGGCTGTGTGTAAACATCAGAGTCGGTAAAAATACACCTACATGATCTAAAGTCTGGCCCTGTGCCTTGCTTGCTGTGAATGTGCGAGAATTACTCATGGTCAGTGAATTTTTTAATAAAAATGCGAAGGTAGTTTTTCGATTCAAAAAAGAGTCTTGCATTATTTTGCTGTTCTGTAATGTTTGTGTCAGCTGGTAGATTTCTTTTTCTGAAAACACTACCTTTTCCAGATTGTTACTTAAGCATTTACTCAAAAAACCAAGTGCACCAATTATTGTTGGTGAAAATGTGCTGGCATTGGTTGGACGATTTGACTGAGGACTGGCGAACCAGATGGCTGCACCAGGCTCCAATCTGATCTGGCAGTGTTTCTACAGCTGGATGCCCTTTCTAACGCCAACAACTCCGAGAGTGTAGTGGGTGCTTTTACATGCCACCAGCATGAGGGCCAGTCAGGCGGTACTGGCACTAAGTGGTGTTTTTTACATGCCACCTGCACAGGAGCCAGCCCAGCGGCACTGGCGACGACCTCGTTAAGATGTTTTTCATGTGCCACCAACACAAGTGCCAATAAGGTGATGCTGGTAACGATCACACTCGAATGGTGCTTTTTATGTGCCACTGGCATAGAAGCCAGTCAGCTACTCTGGTAGCAATCATGCTCAGATGGTGCTCTTAGTGTTCCACTGGCTTGGGTGCCAGTCATCGAATTCGTGAATTTGATTTGATTTCGATTTCACTTGCCTCAACAGGTCTTCGCAAGCAGAGTTTAGTGTCCAATGAAGGAAATGTATGCATAAGTGGGCTGGTTACACCCCTGGCATAGGCCATGGGTTATGATCTCACTTGGCTTGCCAGGTCTTCTCACGCACTGCATATTTCCAAAGGTCTCAGTCACTAGTCATTGCCTCGGTGAGGCCTAATGTTCGAAGGTCGTGCTTCACCACCTCATCCCAGGTCTTCCATAGGTTCTCTGAACCGCTAAAGTGTGGCACTTTTTCACACAGCTATCCTCATCCATTCTCTGTTGAAAAATAAACCTCATTTGGTCACATTCCAGGAATATATCTTGATCAGTCATCCCTCATACATACACACACGCATATGGTCTTTTTCTTTCTCATTATTCTTTTAATTTAGAATAAATTTCAACCAACCACCTGCTTGGTTGCAAGGTTGTGAAAGGAAGCATCTTGTTTTGTTCATCATCCTTTAAATGTTAAAAAGGTCTTGCAGATTTTTATAGTCTCAGATATTGTGATCATTTTTATCATGTATGAATTAAGGATTTGCACTCTCTCCACAAGTTCCCAAGTTCAGCCATCCTTTGAATCAGACAGCTTGGTATGTATCCTGTTGCTTCAATAATGATAGATATGAAGCTGAAAGAGCATCTTGGGTACTGAATTTGAAAAGACCTTATCAATGGCTCATAGATGTCTTCATTCTCTTGTATCTTTCTAACCACATTCGTGTCCAGAGAGTAGCTGATTTCCACTACAGAACATATCTTTTCCTTGTGGTCCCTCACAACATTACCTGGGCAGTTGTGTTTTAACTTGGTGGCTTCTTTAATTTTTAAGTTCCACCAATATTCTTTTGACCCAATATAACCAACTTCATATATATAGGTGTTTTCTTTTTTTCTATCCTGTTCCAGACTGTTCTGACCACTGCATCATGCCTTATGAAAAGATGGATAATATCTGGAAGACAGTCTCTCACAATTGGCAAAAATGTAGTTGTCTTCAGTCCTGATCTTGCACAGCCTATATTTGTTGTCAGTCAGCATTTTCTGTTTTTTATGCTGTAGGTACTTAGCGGGAATCTCTTGTTTTTGAATTGCGTGGAGGTATCCCTCAAAGTAGGATGTCATAAACTTGTCGGTACTCCATACCAAGTTTTGACATGATCAATCCCATCTGTGGTTTGTGTTTTTTCGTGCCAAGTACCCATGTGCAATCATCTCAGTGAACTGGTTCAGTTTTTTTATCTTGTTCTTCTAATAAATAAATTTTACCAATGCTTCTTAGGGAGAGGTCTGTAATAGTTCATATTTCATACTTCTCTTTAATTTTCTTCTGTTGTTGATTTCATTGTCACAAACTTGGGTGAGATTGTGACTGGTTTCTTTCCTCTGCTGCAGATGTTGTTTTGGTGTGACAGTATGTATTCTGAGCACATGGTCTATTCAGTTTGCAAATCAGGATGCTAGTACAAGAGAAATCACAAGAAAAAATGACAAGTTAGATGCAAAAGTTTGGAGGGTGAATAAGAATGGAAAAAGAAAGAAAATTAGAGCTATGTCCCCTTTGGCCATAAAGCCATAATTAAGTTAATTGTTATAGAATAAAACAATTCCGTTGGGTCCAAAGTCTGGCTCAATCAGGAGAGGGAATGTCCTTCAGGTTGCCAAAAGAAATTTTTCAATATGTTCGCATATTGAAAATTTTGGATCTGGAATTAAGCAGTAGTGGAATTCTTGGATATCAAAAGGATATGTGATCTTTCAGCTATGCATGAGTTGTATTTCTTAGATCTGTTAACATATGGCATGGATCTCTCTACAATTCTCCACTTGATTGTATGTGGTGTGCTATTTACTTTCGTGGATGTGCCGAAAAGAAAAGTGGTTTGTATACTCTTTACTCTCTCTTTTACTTGTTTCAGTCATTTGACTGCGGCCATGCTGGAGCACCGCCTTTAGTTGAGCAAATCGACCCCGGGACTTATTCTTTGTAAGCCCAGTACTTATTCTATCGGTCTCTTTTGCCGAACCGCTAAGTGACGGGGACGTAAACACACCAGCATCGGTTGTCAAGCAATGCTAGGGGGACAAACACAGACACACAAACATATACACACACACCCATATATATATACATATATACGACAGGCTTCTTTCAGTTTCCGTCTACCAAATCCACTCACAAGGCATTGGTCAGCCCGGGGCTATAGCAGAAGACACTTGCCCAAGATGCCACGCAGTGGGACTGAACCCGGAACCATGTGGTTGGTTAGCAAGCTACTTACCATACAGCCACTCCTGCGCCTGTATAACATCTTTTGAAATTAACTTCACATAACCTGGTGTAATTTTTCTTTCTAGTCAGGTTATCTTGAAGCATTACTGTGACCTCTGCCTCATATATGATGGAGTTTATCATACACACCTAGTCTTGTGGGCAAGCTTCAAGGTTTTGATGGTTACAACTGGGAGTGAGCTCTTGGTGATACTTATGAGGGTCACTTCCCCTTTCATCAGTTGGTCTCTGAAGAATCAAGATGTTGATGAGTGATTTGCAAGATTTACAAGCCATGTAGAGAAATACTGTCAGTAAAGTGAGTGTTAACAATGAATTAGTGTGCTGGTATTAGTACACAAGGGCTTGCTTCTTAGTCCTTTCCTATTCATCATAGTCTTCTAGGTCATAGCAGAGGAATTTATGATGTGCTACTCTTGAGAACTGCTATATACTGATGACCTCATTCTTATAGTGGAATCTATAGTTAGAATGAGAAAAAAAATTCCAGGTTTGAAATTCCACTTTTGAAATCAAAAGTGCCTTAAAGCTAACTTAGCAAAAACTAAAGTTCTAGTTAGCAGGAAAACAGACCAGACTTCATTCCTTTCAAGAAAATGGCCCTGCTCAATATGACTGAAATGTGAAGGTAAGAAATTCTGTATGGTGTACACAGTGCAAGCTCTGGACACATATGAGTTGCTGTGGAATCACATAAAAATGAACAGAGAAAGGAGACTTTGTTTGAAGAAGATGTACTAGAGCAATAAAGACTAAAAACACTGGAAATAGATTCTCTGAAATGCCCTGGTGGCAGTAGATAGTTTTTGCTGTCTAACTAGCAGTGGAGAAGGATGTTCTGAAAATGTAATTGCTAGAATAAGAACAGGATAGAGAAAGTTCAAGGAGTTATTACTTCTGTTGATAACAAAATATCTTTTTGTCAGAGTGAAAAGCACATTGTATGATGCTTCTATGGGAACAGTAATGTTGCATAATAGAGAGATGTGGGCCCTGAATGAAGAGAACATGAGAAGACTGGAAAGAAATGAAGCTAGTTTGCTCTGGTGGATGTGCAGTGTAAGTGTACATAAATGTCATAGTATAAATATACTGAGAAAAAGATTGGGCATAAGAGGAATCAGATGTAGTGTGTGAGAAAGAAGACTGCACTGGTACATGCACGTCACATGAGGATGAGGACAGTCGTATAAAGAAATGCCAATTGCTTAGAGTGGATAGAGCTTGTGGAATGGGGTGATCCAGGATGACATGGAATGAAGCAGTGAAATTGACAAATAATGGAGGTGATTGGCATTTCACTGTCCTTGATAAAACCCACCCATCACCACATAAGTAAGGTCCTAAAAGTATTTGGTTTATGTCTATCCACTCAGCAGGTCCTGCCCTTGTCCTTGTCAAGCTTTCCCCACCTCCCATCTTCCTAACATCTCTTCATTACACCTATGGCACTATCCGTTTGGTGTGATTATATGATAGTAGAATCTGCACATATTTCTCCCCTTTTGTCCTACTAGTTTCCCTCAGTCTCAATATCATCCATTCCGTTTTATTTTCCATTGCTCATCTCTTTTTGTGTATACAGGTATCTCTCCCTCTCCAGTGAGTTACATCACCTCTAACCTCATTTTTAACACTTTATATCTGCTATCGCTATGTCTTGCCATTTTTGTCTTCCAGTCACTAAAGTCACAACTGTGTACTTGTAACCTTCATATATATATATTATATATATATATATATATATATATATATATATCATTCCCTCTCTCCTCATCTGTCTACAGGTTTATTATACTCTGCTCTGTACCCCATTTCTGTACTGTTACTTCTCAACTTTTTCCTGTCATACTCCTCTTACACTCCTATAAACTTAACCATACATACTTAAATGCATAGGGTATATGACATCTAGAAACGAGTGAAGCTAGCATACTTCATTAGATTTACAACATAAGTGTGCTTGTATGACAAAAGTACAAATGTGTTGAGAGAAAAAATGGTCATAGGAAATCAGATGTATGCACTGGTATGGTCATGTGATATTCATGGAGGAGGAATGACATGCTAATTGTTAAATGTGTATAGAAATTATAGAAAAGGAAAATCTTGGGAGACATGGGACAAAGTAGTGAGAGCTAATCCCAAGATATGGACCTTCATAGAAGAAACACAGAGTACTGGGATGATTAGCAATTCACTGTGTTCAAGAAGACACAGCTGTCAGGGTGTGAGGTCCTAACAGCATTAAGTTTATGTCTATACACTAACTGGGCCCTGCCTCTGCACCTAATCTGTATTTGTCAAGCCTTCCCCAACACCTCATCATAACAAACAGATCCCCATCATTCTTTTGCTTGTATATGGATGAAGACAGTTGTGTAAAGAAGTGCTGATTGCTTAAAGTGGATGGAACTCATGGAAGAGGGACATCCAGGAAGACATAAGATGAAGTATTAAAAGCTGATCTCAAGATGCTGAGCTTTACAGAAGAGATGACAAAAGACTGAGATGATTGGCATTTTGCTGTGCTTGAGAAGACCCATCCATTACTGCAAAAATGATATTCTAAAATCCACTTTGTTTTCCTTGTACATGTGAGGCCTTGTCCTCACTCTCTCACCTTCTCTGACACATCAAGTATTTCTCTCTATTTTCATCTTTCTCCCATC
This sequence comes from Octopus sinensis, assembly GCF_006345805.1. Classification (NCBI taxonomy): domain Eukaryota; kingdom Metazoa; phylum Mollusca; class Cephalopoda; order Octopoda; family Octopodidae; genus Octopus; species Octopus sinensis. Next base: position 75,433,603 of record NC_042997.1, read on the forward strand.
TATGATACTTCTTGACTACTGTATATTAAGAAAAAGAAAGCAGTCAGAATTTTGGAACAAAATTGGAATCTATTACATCCCATCCCCTCACGGTTTCCCCACCATCAACTACTTCTATTTCTGCCAACACTATTTCAACCAATCACCTCTGATCTCTTTCTCCATTCTGTTATATCCTGTTCTAAATACCTCTCTTATCTGCTATCATTCTGTTGTATCCTCCATCTCCAGTGTTGTGTTACTGCCACAATATTGTTACAGATGGTTTAAATACACTGTATCAGTGTTGTAACAGTAAACAAGATAATGCTGCAGCCATAATAACACAATGATCCAACAGTCTCTTCATGAACCAACAATCAATATTTTAAACAAACTAACCATCCGACACCCGATTTTACTGCAAACTTCACCCCAACCACTACTATTTATAATTGCTCGGTCCAGTCTATTTCTAGTAAGGGGACATTGTGACTCTTGTCACAACATCTCCCATTTTGAGATTTTGACTTCCGTAAAAAGTGAAATTTATTTTCTTTTTTCTTTTTCCAGCACCACTCCCTCTTTTCCTTTTTTTTCTTTAAAAAATTTAGTACCTTTTTCATTTTGACATTATTTCTAAGTCTGTTTCTTTTTTCTACAACTGCTTCTACAAGGCTCAATCTCTTTCGGTGTTGGCACCTCAAATATGTCATAGCAGAATTCCATTGGTATTTCCTTTCATTTTTCAGTGTATCTTGTCTTTAATTGGTTTAGGTGTCTCTTCAGCTCCAAACATTGTCCTTTAATTATATACATAATGTTTCCTAATCTTTTAGTTACAAAACGATCCTCTCAACTTTCTTTACCATTTTTGTAAATTTTAAAATGAACCTTATTTCCTCCTTCAAAATGTGTTCCTCAGATGGCTTACTTTTAGAAGGTCTTATGGGGAGAGCCCATAAATCAAATAACTCCAACCAGTCTGTACCAAACAAATTGGTAGTGTTCTTTACGTGAAAAACTTTCGCCTTGCACGATTTTCCTCAAAATGTGATATCATTCCACATTTCACCTACAAAGTGTAGTTTGTCACCCGTCATGCCACGTGCAGTTTTTGCTGTTTTTCTTAACATAGGTTTCCCTATTTTCTTCCATGTGTTGGTGTTAATGATTGACATGTCACTATTAGTATCCCATTATAATTTAATATTTACTCTGTTTACTTTCCATGTACAAATTTCCTTATTTGGAAGTCAATTTTACTTTCTGCTGAGAGCACTTTAGAATTTTTTACATTTGTCCTTTTTGTTCTGCAGTGTGAACTTTTGTGTCTAAATTTTTGACAACTGTAACATTTTTGGTTTTAAAAGGACAATCTTTTCTGAAATGTAGGCTTCCACATCCATAATATGGATTAGGACCTAGCAATCTTCTTTGGTTATACTTTCTAGGTCAACATATCTGTATTTTTGTGAAATCCTTTTCTTGAATTTTTCTTATGTCATGTTTCAGATTCACTATCCTTAGACACTCTTCTGCAACAGTCTGCAGGGTTAAATTTTGATTCACTTGTTCAAGTTTTGAAAGAATTCTTGCCCATATATCTGTATCTTCATTTGCTGTAAGGCCTTGTACAAAAATGAGGCACTTAAACATCCCAGGAGTAAGTTCTTTCAGTTTAAAATTTTCAGACATTCTGTTGACTGTTCCTGCTTACATAATAAAGTCATCATCCTCTTTTTTAGTTAATTTGAGTGTTAGAGAAGTTTTATCACCAAATATATTAGACAGTAATAGGATTGTTTCCTGAAAACAAATTTCACTAGACTTTTTGGGCAGTATCTTTCATGCTCAGACAGGGCTAATTTACATAATAACCTTACTTTTTCTTTGTCCGACCATGTTTTGCAATCTTTTTTTAAAATCTCCTCGTACCTTTTGCAGTATGCTGCAAAAGTTACACCTTCCTCTGGATTATAACTATTATAGAGTTAGATATATGTCTGGCAAAAACAAACTTGCTGCATTTTTGGACTTCTTTGTATATAACTCCAATAATTGTTGTTATAGTTGTTGCTGTACTTGTTGCTTCTGCAACTCCTGTTGCTGTTCTTGTTGTTGCTTTTGCAACTGTATTATAGAAGCTAATAGGTCTTCCATCATTTAACAAATTGTATCACTAACAAATTGTTAAATAACCTATGTGAGCTTTGAAGCCCTCATCGCTAGATGTATCCTCCATCTCCAATGTCATGGTATTGCAATGATATTGTTATGGATGGTTTAGATACACTGTACCAGTGTTGTAACAGTAAATAAGATAACAATGCAGCTGTAATAACAACGTAATGATCCAACAATCTCTTCACGGACCAACAATCAATATTCTAAACGAACTAACAAACTGACACCTTCTGACTTCACTACAAACACAACTCAAACTAACACACAAACTTCACTCCGATCACCACTGTTTATAATTGCTCAGTCCAGTCTATTTCTCACAAGTGGGTGTTGTGACTCTCAACACAACACATTCTCAATGCCCTTTCATTCTACCATCATGACCCACCTACTGTATGTGTCCCTACACCCCTTGTCTTTAAATCTTCTTCTCCACTGTTCCAACACCTTGCACATCATTCCACTGCTTTTTTTTCTTTTCATCTTCCCAAGCCACTCTTATATCTCTCTCCTTACTCCTGTACATACTAGTATTTCCCATCATCTATACCCCTATCCTTGTTCACACTTTATTAACCTCTACCTCCACCTGTTTACTTCCCCCTTACACTCATATGAAAGCATCCACTCTCTTATGTCCTCTTATGTTCTCAAGGTGAGGGTTTGCTCAAGCACCCCATTAATACCTTCCTCTTATCTCCTTGACATTAAATTATAATGATGAGCAGTAATAGCTTTCTGAACTTAATCCATCATTTTCTTATGTTAGTAACTATATTTTCAAAACCGTTTTTTCCACTGCTAAATAGATCACTCAGATAACAGAAACTATTTACTACCTTTAGGGATCTTCCTGGGCACTTCAGAAAATGTTCTTAGAGTTTATTGCTCCGGCACATCTACCACATATAAAGTATGCTTCAATATTCTTGTAATTCCACTGTGTTCGTAGTTTGCACTGAGTACACTTTATATATTTTTATCACTTTTCTCCATATCAAGCAGGGTTATAGATTCTTGCTTACTAGAACTTTGGTTCCTGCTAAATTAACTATAAGGTCCTCTGATTCCACCTCAAATTTCTTCTCTAATTCTATCAAGCATTCTGCTGTTAGAAAGAGGTCACTAGCATATTGTAGTTCTCGTAGTAAATAGTCTCAAATTCCTCTGTAATGGTCTGGAGGACTATGGTGACTAGGAACTAAGTCTGTCTGACCTACCTTTACACTAAATTCATTGCCATCATTAATTCTGATACACTATCTTGCAGTCCAGAACATCATACTGTAAAACATAGGCAAACCTCTTACTTTTTGCTATCGACACTTGTCACCCAACTTCTCTTGTAGCTACCTGATATAATTTTCTAATTCCATTTTTCCAGTCTTTTGAAGCTTGTCTTTTCACTTTCATGGCTCTGTCTACCTCACTGTCCAACCATCATATCACTCTCAGTTTGGCTGGGACTTTGTACCATCCACTGATTTGGTTGTCCTGTAAGAATTTCCAGTTGTCATCTGCGATTTTGTCTCTATCTTCTGCTCCTTCTCATCATATGTTTCAAATAGTACTTTACTAAGTTTCCCATTGTTCACTGGATCTTTGAGCTTCTACACCTTACTTTTCCAGACTGGTTTGTATCTCTGAGTCCTTTCAGCTCCAAGTCATTAGCCACTAACCTATGCTGGTTTGTACATTCTTTATTCAGGAAAAACTTTGCATTCACAAGCATCTGTCTATGCCATTTGCTGGTGAGAATGTAGCTAATCTGGTTTATGTGCCTTCCAGATTAGTGTGTGATCAGGTAGCTGTGTGGTTTCCTGAAGTTCATGTTACAGATAAGTCATTTGCATCACAGAACTTCAGCAGCTTTGTTTGCTTCTCATTTCTAGAACCAAAGCTCCACACAACTCAGTGGAATTCATCTGGCTAGTGTCTGTCACGTCCATTTAAGTCACCAAACATAACATCATTGTCATTCATTCTTAAGGTGATCTACAAAAAAGCCTTGTAAAATTGGTTCATTTGCCTGTTTAGCTGAACCACAAATTTAGTAGTAATAAATGTTACTTGCTTTTTGCAAGATTGGTCTTAGCTCGACTATCGTCGCATACTCTGACAATTTTAGTTGTCTCATCTACCCATTGCCTACACCACTCATCTCATTACTGATGCCCACCCAAAGGAATTTGTACCTTTGTTCCTTGCTCATGAGTAGTCTAGCTGAGGCTCCCCTCCATCTTAAGTTTTGCATGCAGCACATATCTACACAGTTCTGCTATAGCATTTCAACAATCTCAGTGTACCTACCTTTCATTGAGCCTATATTGAGTGTAGTGTCTCCAAAGCTATGAACTTAATAGGAAGAGTGTGTGTGTGTGTGTGTAACTGAGGATTTTTATCAGCACCTGCAAAGATGATTTTTCCAAGTGCTTAGCAGGTGGAAGAGGGCTCTTGCACATGTCCAGCAAAATTAAAACCAATCAATTACAACTCAGTGAATTATGATTTTTCTCAATCTTGCAAACTATTTGAAGCAAGTAGCTGCAAATAGAAAAGGGAGATGTGGGTAAAGAGGAAGTATAGGTTTCTGGTTAGCTAGAAGAATTGAATGTTTTTGAATATATGTAATTATTTTTTCTTTCTCTATTTCAGACTTTTGCTTCTTGGTATTTCCAGTAATATCAATGTGAACCAGTTGCATCTTGACCTCAGTGGTAATGAATTGCGTTTTTCTCCACCATATGAAATTGATGTCATTATTGGTCACATGACAAATTTAATAAGTTTAGATATCAGCAACAACAGTAAGTTCATTTATAATCTTTCTCATAATTTACCATTGTTATGGCTTGCATTGGGGTGTGTGTGTGTGAACACATTTGAGTGACAGAGGGTTAGTCCATTATGTTCATATCTCTTAAAAAATTTTAAGCTCTTCTCCTGCCTTCATTAGCACACATACATCTCTCTCTTTCTATTTTGCTGTATACTATTTTTCTGTATATCATCATCATTTTATTAGCTATTTTTCCATACTCCCATATTATCCATGAATCTTCTTCAACATGATATCTTGTCATTTTTTTGTAGAATTTTGGCAACAAATTATTTTATTTGCTCATTAATGTTCGAAACCTAGGTACAAGTGGTAACTATTGAAAATGTTTTTATTTTTCAACACCTTACTCTTAACCATGGTTTGGACTTTGACTGTTCCTTTTAGCATGTAAGGTGTCCTGTTAGGGATCAACTCTTTTGTGTGTAAATGTACACTAATTTTATATATATATATATATATATATATATATATATATATCTGTATGAATGTGTATGTGAATCATCATCATCATTATCATCATCGTTTAACATCCGTTTTCCATGCTAGCATGGGTTGGACAGTTTGACTGGGGTCTGGGAAGCCAGAAGGCTGCACCAGGCTCCAGTCTGATCTGGCAGTGTTTCTACAGCTGGATACCCTTCTGCCAACCACTCCATGAGTGTAGTGGGTGCTCTTTGCATGCTACCAAAGGAGGCTGGCAACAGCCATGATCGGTTGGTGCTTTTTACATGCCACCGGTACGGGTATCACAACTACCATTTCCATTTGATTTTCATTTTCATGTTAATGTACTTGACTCAATAGGTCTTCTCAAGCACAGCAGGTCGCCCTATGATCCAAGGTACTTTTGAATGGGCTGGGGCTGATTATACGAAACTGGTGTAGGATACAGCCATGAACTCACTTTATTTGCTGGGTCTTTGCAGTCACAGCATACCTCCAGAGGTCTCGGTCTTTTGTCATTGCCTCTGTGGGGCCCAACGTTCAAAGGTCATGCTTGACTACCTCATCTCATGTCTTCCTGGGTCTACCTCTACCCCGGATTCCTTCAACTGTTTGGGAGTGGCTCTTCTTCACACATCTCTCCTCATCCATCCATAGTACATGACCATACCAGTGCAAACGTCTCTCTTGCATGCTTCTTATGTCCAACATTTGTCTCAGGGTGCTTACACTCTGTCATGTGTGCACACTGATATTACACATCCGGTGGAGCATGCTAGCTTCATTTCTTTTGAGCCTACGCATCTCCTCTGCAGTCACAACCCATGTTTCACTGCTGTGAAGCATGGCAGTTCACACACATGTTTTTTACAATCTACCTTTTACTCTGAGCAAGAGGCCCTTTGCCACCAGTAGGGGTAGAAGCTTTCTAAACTTTGCCCAAGCTATTCTTATTGTAGTGGTAACACTCTTCGGGCACCCCCACTTCTAACTTGGTCACCTAGGTAGCGGAAGCTATCAGCTACTTCTCATTTCTCCCCCTGGAGTGTGATGGAATCTACTTTTTTAGCATCTGTGGTGTTTGTTGCCCCTGTGGATCTGCCACACATGAAATCTATCTTCCCGGTTAATCTTTGATATTGCTGCACCTCATTATGTGTCCATAGCTTACATTGAGTACATCTTATGGAGTTTCTACCTATCTGAGGGGTATGTAATGAGTTTGCCTTCCTACTTACTGGAACTATTGTCTTTGGTACATTGACTCTATGGACTTTTGATTCTAAACCTTGCTTCCACACCTGAAATTTCTTCTAGTTCTGGTAGTGATTTTGCTATGAGGGCCAGGTCATCAGCATAGAGGAGCTCCCAGAGGCAACCCATCTAGAATTCCTCTGTTATTGCCTGGAGGACTATGATGAATGAAAGGGGACTGAGAGCTGATCCTTGGTAGACCCTACTTCTACTTGGAATTCTTCACTATACTCATTGCCAATCCTAACCTTACTAACGGCTTCTCTGTATAGGGCTTGTACAGCCCTTATTAAGCATTCGTCAATCCCCAGTTTCCACATCGCCCACCAGATAAAGGATTGGGGGATCCTGTCAAAGGCTTTCTCCAAGTCCATAAAAGCTAAGTATAGGGGTTTATCTTTAGCTAGGTATTTCTCCTACAGTTGTTGAACCAGGAATATAGCATCAGTGGTGCTTCTACTTAGCACAAAACCGAACTGCATCTCATCTAAGCAGATTCTCTCCCTAATGAGATGGGTTATGACCCTCTCCATGGCCTTCATCACCTGATCCTGCAGTTTGATACCCCTCTAGTTATTTCTAGCTAGCGCATAACCTTTACCTTTTCACCATTAACACTTTAAATGTATTGTTTACTATTTAAATGTACTGTTTACTGACTATTTTTTCTCAGAAGCTAACTAATTGAATTAGGATAATTACTCGTTTCTTGGCCTGTTTAATTTCTAATTCTTCCTTTCTCTAGTTTAATTTCTCATCTGCTATGAACACTATGAATGTATTCTATACTAAACATTCCTGCTACTTTCGTTTGTTCCTCATACCATCTCCCCAAATTAAACTCACTTGTTCGTGTTGCACCCACTCTGTCCTGCCCCCACCACCAATACCGGATATCTCAATCTTTACCCCGATCTTTATCTATCTTTATCTATATAGTGGAGGTGGATGCCCAGAGAGTGTCATCACTAGAATAAGAATAGCCTAGGCAAAGTTTCGAAAGCTCCTACCCTTACTGGTGACAAAGGGTCTCTCGCTCAGAGTGAAAGGTAGATTGTATGATGCATGTGTGCGAACTGCTATGCTTCACGGTAGTGAAACATGGGCTGTGACTGCAGAGGACATGCGTAGATTTGAAAGAAATGAAGCTAGCATGATCCGCTGGATGTGTAATGTCAGTGTGCACACACGACAGAGTGTAAGCTCCCTGAGAGAAATGCTGGACATAAGAAGCGTCAGATGTGGTGTGCAAGAGAGACGTTTGCGCTGGTATGGCCATGTACTGCGGATGGATGAGGAGAGATGTGTGAAGTGCCACTCCCAAACAGTTGAAGGAATCCGGGGTAGAGGTAGACCCAGGAAGACAGGGGATGAGGTAGTCAAGCATGACCTTCGAACATTGGGCCTCACAGGGGCAATGACGAAAGACAGAGATCTCTGGAGATATGCTGTGACTGCAAAGACCCAGGCTGCTTCCTCCACCAGTTTCGCATAGCCCCAGCCCATCCAAAGTACCTGGATTGCAGAACGACCTGCTGTGCTTACCTTGGATCGTAAGGTGACCTGCTGTACTTGAGGAGACCTATTGAGTCAAGTACATCAATATCAATATGAAACAAATATCAGATGGAAATTGTAGTTACGCGATACCTGTGCCGGCAGCACATAAGAAGCACCATCCGAACGTGGCCGATGCCAGCGTTGCCTTGACTGGCTTCTGTGCCGGTGCACATGACCTGCTGTGCTTGAGGAGACCTATTGAGTCAAGTACATCAACATCAAAATAAATATCAAATGGAAATTGTAGTTGTGATACCTGTGCTGGTGGCACATAAAAAGCACCATCCAAACGTGGCTGATGCTACCACCGCCTTGACTGGCTTCTGTGCCGGTGACACGTAAAAAGCACCAACCGATCATGGCCGCTGCCAGCCTCCCCTGGCACCTGTGCCTGTGGCATGTAAAAAGCATCCACTACACTCATGGAGTGGTTGGCGTTAGGAAGGGCATCCAGTTGTAGAAACACTGCCAGATCAGACTGGAGCCTGGTGCCGCCTCCTGGCTTCCCAGACCCCGGTCAAACCGTCCAACTCATGCTAGCACGGAAAACGGACGTTAAACGATGATGATGGTAATATGTATATATGTGTGTGTGTGTGTGTGTATGTATATATATATATATATATATGTTTCAGCAGTCGCATATATATATATGTTTCATTAGGCACAACTTCACAAGCCAGCCCCATACTCAACTCGTCCTGTCGAAAGACCCTTGTCCTACGTCCTGGTTTTGTTCTGTTGTTTATTTTTTATTTTTACCGTTATTGTTTCTACGTTTTTGTATTCTTATTGGTGTCACGTATTCTGTATTTTTGTTCGTGTACTTCGTTCGTTTTCTGTCCTCGTGTTGTATACATTCGAAGCTTTCTTCCAGGGGATCTAATGCGCTTGGCTTAGATTTCCCTTGGCGGGCTGGCCATATCGGAGCAATCTCAAGATTAATCAGCCGAAATTGCTAAGATGATCTGGTTCTTGACTGATGACTGAGGGCTTCGAATGTCCCGTCCTGTGGTTCTTGTGTCGTCTCTGTGGTGTTTCATGTTCTTGTCCATGTCTGTAATTATTTTTACTGTTTACCTATATATATATATATATACATATATATATGTGTGTGTGTGTGTGTATATATATATATATATATAGAGAGAGAGAGAGAGAGGGAGAGTTTATGAAAAAACAAAAGACGAAGACAGGTGGGGTACAAAACAAACATGTATTAGTGTAATGCTCAGGAATAGAAAAAGTCTTTTACGTTTTGAACCTACGCTCTTCTACAGAAAGGGACACCGAAAAAACAAGGAGAGAAACAATATATATATATATGTGTATATGTGTGTGTGTGTGTATATATATGTGTGTGTGTATAAAAACACAGGTTGTGTGAAAAGTAAGCAGGCATTAAAAATATGTAATAAAATCCATTTTCCTTTTTCAAATTTATTGAAACAAATTATATATGTTCTTTATTACATGGGAAAATGAAAGTAAATCTTCATATTTCAACATAAGCACCAGTGCCATCAACCAGTTTCCTCAAATGACCAGGGATGGAATGAAGAACTTTCTGAAGGATGTTGTCTGGAATGTCATTGAGAATCTCCTCCTGGATCCATGTCTCCAAGTCCTCCAGTGTGCAAGGTTTTTTCTTGTACACCTCCTTTTTTATGTAACCCCGCAGGTAAAAATTACATGGAGTAAAATGTAGACTTCTTGGAGGCCATTCCATATTCCATTCTGCAGTCACAGTTTCGGGTTTTAGCTCCTGCACGTAATGGGGTTTCTACAGATGAAAATTCAATTTTTATGCACCACCATATATATTGTGTCTCTTGTTTGCTCACTTTCATGACCTGCTTGACATGTTGATTTTTGCAGGCTGTGATTAAACATGTCCTGCACTGCTGCCATGTTTTCTAGTGATCAAGATGTGCTTGGACGGCCACTTCCTGCATCATTCACAGAGCCCATGGTTATCAGCTTTACCTGATAACTTTTTATTGTTGCATGCTTACCTTTCCATGCACACCACCATCTCTGAACTAAAACAATGGAATTCCACACTGCATAGAGTGCCATTATCTTAGCTTATTCATGAACAGTCAAGCGACTGGCCATCTGGAAAATGAGTAATAAGACAATAGGAAAATAAGAAATCCCCTTCAGTGTTGTTGGTTTAAAATGTTTTTGTTATGACTTCAGTGATATTAAAAATTCTATAACCGATTTCTAATGCCTAGTTACTTTCCACCAACCATGTGTGTGTATATATATATATATATATATATATATAATTTACAAGATAAGGGCAGAAGAAAAATTCTAATGCCAGATACGCCGAAACAAAAAATGTTTTGTTTCGGCGTATCTGGCATTAGAATTTTTCTTCTGCCCTTATCTTGTAAATTATGTATAAATTTTACCTTTAGAGGCATCTTTTGATATGCTGGCCATTGATAAAATTTTTTCCCGAAAAAAATTTTATCCTATATTTATTATATATATATATATATATATATGTATACAATATGTTACATTACTCGGTAGTCAAGATAAAACTCTGAGTTTCAGATGCCGAAGTGGAAATCCACAACACCATCTCTTCGGTTATCTGGCTATTTGAAAACGTTATGAAAAAATACCGTTAAAAATGAAGGGAAATTACTCTGTTATAACTCTGCTTTGCCTGTGTACTTATACATCGCTCGCATTTTTCGTCATAAAAATTATATAAAAATACATAAAAATATATAAAAATATATAAAAATATATAAAATCTTCTTGGGACATTACACAGAAAGCATGTTCTATCCGTTTTCTTTAGGGGACCAAAAACGTAACAGAAATTTAGTCACATGTGGGCATGATCCGAAAAGCTCTGTCCTTGTATTTAGACATGTGGTAGGGTCTAAGCTGCTTTTCCAGATAAGCCATCTCTCCATGTCGCATAAACCGCACCTTCCGCTGCCGTTGGTATAGGGCTTACATCTGGCCAAAATCTTCCATTGTATGTTATAATCGACACCTTTATCTCTTAAAGACCAAATATGATTGGATAATTGTGTCGCTTTTCTTTTGTTCCAGTGCCTAAAGCTCAAAGTGTGGTTATTGAACCTGGCCTTGAAATTACCCTCTGTCAGGCCCACGTATTTCTTCGTCGAAACGGTGTCTTTAGTGGTTATAGAGTTTACGGTAGCTTCATATATGATGGTCTTGGACATGCAAGCTCCATTTAGCGGGCACAATTCTTTATTCCTGCATGAACAGCTGTTTTCTTCTTGTGTTTTTTGTATGTTATGATTGATTATGTTTTTTAAATTGGTAGTTGAACTAAAACTAATTTTTAAATTGTGTCTATTGAAGAGTTTCCTATAAGCATGGTTAACTGGAAAATGTCTATCTATCAGTGCTAGGAAATATTTACCTATATTGAAGGCCACCTCGGGTGAGTAAGGGGGCGTAAACCAGATGACCTTCCTATTTCTATTATTCCTTTTCCTTATTGTTGGGCTGGTGATAGGTGTATATTTTATTTTTTCGCTAAAACCACTATCTTAATAAAGCTTTAAAAGATAGTGGTTTTAGCGAAAAAATAAAATATACACCTATCACCAGCCCAACAATAAGGAAAAGGAATAATAGAAATAGGAAGGTCATCTGGTTTACGCCCCCTTACTCACCCGAGGTGGCCTTCAATATAGGTAAATATTTCCTAGCACTGATAGATAGACATTTTCCAGTTAACCATGCTTATAGGAAACTCTTCAATAGACACAATTTAAAAATTAGTTTTAGTTCAACTACCAATTTTAAAAACATAATCAATCATAACATACAAAAAACACAAGACAACACTATGACTGGGTGCTGAAACGGCTGCTCAACCACTCAAATGTGGAAGTGATATATCTCGACTTTGCAAAGGCCTTTGATAAAGTCGATCATGGAATGATATGTCACAAACTGCGTGATCTCAACATAGTTGGAAAACTGGGAGAATGGCTTCATGACTTTCTGAAAGATAGAAGTCAGGTGGTAGTAGCCAATGGGGCACTTCCATTAACACGCAAATAGTGAGCGGTGTTCCGCAGGGCACTGTTCTGGGACCACTACTGTTCATAATGGCCCTCTCAGACATGCCCTCAGCCACGCAGAGAGCCACGATCACAAGTTATGCAGATGATACAAAAGTTTCACAGGCAATACAGAACCCTGAGGACACTAAACACCTGCAATGTGAGCTGGACAAAATATACAAGTGGGCTGAAAAGAATAGCATGCAGTTCAATGCTGAAAAGTTTCAAGCTCTATACTATCAGTATGCAAAACTAAATGCAATACCCAATGAATACACTGGACCCGGAGGAATAGCAATCCCAGAGGCACAATCAGTGCGTGACCTAGGTATTTACATGAGTGATGACGCGACCTTTCGTGTACATGTTGCTAAATTGGCAATGAAATGTAGACCACTGGCCGGATGGATCCTCAGAACCTTTAGAACAAGAGAACAAGAAACCATGATGGTCCTCTGGAGGACACTTGTCCTAAGCCACTTTGACTACTGCTCTCAGTTATGGTCACCATCCAGTGTCAAGTTGATCACAGAGCTCGAGGCGATCCAACGTAGCTACACGAAGAAGATAGCCTCTATGCTGAATGTAAGCTACTGGGAAAGACTCAAGAGATTAAAACTATATTCCCTGGAGCGTAGGCGGGAAAGATATGCCATAATATACATCTGGAAGATCCTGGAGGGACGTGTCCTAAACTTTGGCATCGAGAGTTACGCAAATGCCAGAACTGGGCGCCACTGCGTGGTACGTAGGACTCCAAACTTGCCATCAAGATGTAGGACAAGATTCTGTGATAGCCTGGGCTTCCGAGGCCCACAGCTCTTCAATATCCTCCCAAAGAACCTGAGAGACCTGCATGGGGTGGATGCAGATGTCTTTAAAATGAAGCTGGATCTCTTCCTGTCAGGTGTCCCAGATGAACCAACTTCACGGCAGAAGGGGCAGATGAGGGCAGCTGCATCGAACTCTCTCATGCACCAAATGGCAGTTGCTAGAAAGCTTTCGTGAAGTGAAACCAAGTAGCAACACCAAATGGCGGTGCCCCAGCATGGCCACAGCTCATAAGCTGAAACTAGAATCAATCAATCAATCAATCAATCAATCATATACAAATGACTGCCCACACGGAGCCCATAGCGATAATGAGTGTTTCTTTAAAATATTCCTTTATAAGCAGTGACGTCAAAAATGGTTGAATGTAGAAGATTCTAGAAGGTTCAAGGGTTCAAACAAGGTAGGAGGAGAGAGACCTAAGAATAGGAAGGTAAATGGGTGCAGGTCAAATGAATGGTGATTTTGTTGTTTTCTTTTGTGAATGAGTGCCTATGTGTGTGTATGTATATAACTGCATTAATGGCTATGTGTGTGTATGTGTGTGCGTGATTGTGTGTTTGGATGGGTAGATGCCAAAAAAGACAGTGGTGAAGTGACAGGTTTGTGCCTGTGTGTTTGATTGTGCTTATGATAGAGAGAGGGAAAGAGAGAGAGAAAGGAGGGCGAGTTAGAGAGACAAAGGTAAAACACACCTCGATGGGTTGGCTAGTAGTCCTTTAAGAGTATAAAAATTGACTATGGGGGTGATATATAAATGGGACTATATTATTAAAATTCAAGAAAGTTGTCTATATTAATCATTATTCATATGAGTGAAAGGTGTGTTTTTGCCAGTGCATGCATCTGTAGGATTTCTCGACCATTGTATTTATTAACGGGACTTTGGCGAACAAAGGTCTCTCTCCTCCAACCTTGTTTGAACTCTTGAACCTTCTAGAATCTTCTACATTTGCTTATAACGGAATATTTTAAAGAAACACTCATTATCGCTATGGGCTCCGTGTGGGCAGTCATCTAAAAATTTTTGTGCATCTTGATGCTGACATAAGTTCCTTAATTTTCCTGATGGGAAGGCGGCATAATGCACCCCTTATTCCTTCGAAATTAGGAATATGCAGCCTTCGAAACATATATCGAAAATAAAATAAAGGAATTTTATTAATTCATCATTCAACTCCATTCTTTCATTTACTTGTATTTAAAAAAACACACAAATTTCCACACGATAGCACGTGATCTCTGCCCTAGGCATGTAGCTTCAACCCTGTTTTTCTGACGTGAATTTACTACCCAGGTATCGGTTAACCGAATTATCCATAATAAGATAATTCATTCAACTACTCAATTATTTATATATATATATATATTATATATATATATATTATATATATATATATATATATATATATATATATATATATGTATATATATATATGTATATATATATATATATGTATATATATATATGTATATATATATATATGTATATATATATAGTTGGAATTTATAAAAAACAAAAGACGAAGACAGGTATGTAAACGACAAACAGGTGTATTAATTTAACATTCAGGAAGGTGAGAAAGTCTTTTATATTTCAAGCTTACGCTCTTCCACAGAAAGGAACACGAGAAAATAAACACAGAGAGAATAAAAAAAGAAAGCCTCGCCATGATAGATCACTAACCACTGAACCTTTTTCTATTTTCTCTCCCTGTTTACTTCTGTGTTCCTTTCTGTCGAAGAGCTTAGGCTCAAAATGTAAAAGACTTTCTCACTTCCCGAGTGATAAACTAATACATCTGTTTGTTGTTTACACACCCATCTTTGTCTTTTGTTATTTTGTAAATTCTCATATATATCTATATATATATATATATATATATATATATATATATATATATATATATATATATATAATGGGCTTCTTTTAGTTTCTGTCTACCAAATCCACTCGAAAGGCTTTGGTTGGCCCGAGGCTATAGTAGAAGACACTTGCCCGAGGTACCACGGAGTGTGACTGAACCTGGAACCATGTGGTTGGTAAGCAAGCTACTTACCACACAGCCACTCCTGCGCCTATGTATGTGTGTGTGTGTGTATCACCAGGAAATGAGTAACATGACTAGTTATAAATGCCAAAATTTTCCCTGCTGAAGAATGTACCCCCACAACATAGGTTAAAAATTAGTGACTTTAGGATCAGGGCTAAATGGCTGCCCAGGAGACAACCAGTGCGGAAAAGAAGGGTTCTGGAAGCTTAAGGATCCTCTGAATGGACAGAGATTTAGAGACATATTACTTGAACCTTTTGATGAAAAAGTGGAGAATATAGTATCACATAATGCGAAGGACTACTGACTAGATCTGTGGTTAGTGCAAAGTTCCCTCTAGACCTAAGGTGACATGGTGGTGGAAGAATGTAGTTGGCAGGGCTAATAAGAAAAAGAAACAGGCATGGAAGGACTGGAAGTGTGGTGGTAGCAGGGAACTGTATCAGATCACCAGAAGGGAAGTTAGGAGACAAGTTTACTTAGCTAGAGGGGAATCAGATAGGAAGAAATTTGCCAATGTTCTGCACCATGAGGACCAAAGACATGAAGTGTTTCGAATTGCAAGACAGTGTGTGAGAGAAAATCACAATGTCATAGGAAAGAAATGCATCTGCATGGATGATGGCTCACTTGCATTTAATGATGCTGCAAAGAGAGATGATTGGAGATGTCATTATGAAAGGTTGCTAAATGAAGAAAATATATGGGAGAAAGAGAGTCTGCCAAATGTCAACCCAACAGAGGGGCCAGGTATCTGAATTGAATGTAACTGGGTAGATAAAGCAATTAAGGGTATGAAGACAGGGAAAGCCCCTGGCCCATCAGGAATCACTGCTGGGATGCTTAAAATATCAGACAGTGTATATTTCTTTATTGCTCACAAGGGGCTAAGCATAGAGGGGACAAACAAGGACAGACAAATTAATTAAATTGATTAAATCAACCCCAGTGCATAACTTGTATTTATTTAATCGACCCTGAAAGGAGGAAAGGCAAAGTCAACCTCGGCAGAATTTGAACTCAGAACATAACGGCAGACAAAATACCGCTAAGCATTTCACCAAGCATGCTAATGTTTCTACCAGCTCACCACCTTTATCAGGCAATGTAGACTATAGTCTAGTCAACCAGGTGATACATGGAGGAGTCATACCAAATGACTGGTGTAGCAGCACCATATTCAAAAGCTACAAAGATAAAGGTGGCACCTTGGATAGAAATAATTATAGAGGTATCAAATTGTTGGACCAGGTGATGAAAGTCACAGACAAGGTCATAGCCCAAATGATTAGGGAGAAAGTTAGTTTAGATGAGATGCATTTTGGGTTTGTGTCAGGGTGAAGCACCACTGATGCTATATTTCTGCTGCAGAAGAAATTCCTAGCCAAAGATAAACCTCTGTACTTCCTTTTTGTTGACATGGAAAAGGCCTTAAACAGGGTCCCTGATCTCTTATCTGGTGGTCAATGCAGGAACTAGGGATAGATTTAATGTTTGGTGAGAACTGTACAAACCGTGCACAGGAATGCTGTCAGTAAGATAAGCGTTGGCAATGAGTATATCAAAGAAGTAGGAGTTCATCAAGGATCAGTCCTCAGCCCCCTGTTGTTCATCGTAGTCCTCCAGGCAATAACAGAGGAATTCAAATCAGGCTGTGTCACTACCAGAACTTGAGAAGTTTTGGGTGTTGAAGCAAGGTCTAGAATCGAAGGGCCTTAGAGTTAACCTAGCAAAAACCAAAGTCTTAGTAAGTAGGAAGATGGACAGATCACAAATCCCTTCAAGTAGATGGCCCTGCTCAATCTGTAGGAAAGGCGTAGGTAGAAACTCCCTAAGAAGTACCTAGTGTAAGCTATGGACACATAAAAGGTGCAGCAATATCAAAGGAAGGTTAACTGGGAAGATAGTTTTTGTGTGTGGCAGATGCATAGGTGCAATAAACACCAAAAATGTACAGAAAACAGATTGCATCACATGCCAAGGGCAAAAACTAGAAGTAGTTGATAACTTCCGTTACCTAGGTGACCAAGTCTGTAGTGGGGGTGGATGCTCTGAGAGCATAGCTCCTAGAATAGACAAAGTTCAGAGAGTTCCTACCTCTACGAGTAACAAAGGGCCTCTCACTCAGAGTAAAAGGTAGACTGTATGATGCTGTGTGCGAACAGCAGTGAAACATGGGCTGTGATGGCTGAGGACATGTGTAGGCTTGAAAGAAATGAAGCTAGTATCGTCCACTGGATGTGTAGTGTCAGTGTCCATGCACAACAGAGTGTAAGTGCCCTGAAAGAAAAGTTGGACATAAGAAGCATGAGTTGTGGTGTGCCAGAGAGATGACTGCTGAAATGGTCATGTGATTCATAGGGTTGAGGATAGCTGTGTGAAGAAGTGTCACACCCTAACATTGGAAGGAACCTGTGGAAGAGGTAGACCCAGGACAACATGGGATGAGGTGGTAAAACACAACCTTCAAATGTTGGGCCTCACAGAGGCAGTGACAGGTGACCGAGACCTTCAGGGAAACTCCACAAGCCAAGTGAGATCGTTGTCGTGGTCAATGCCAGTGTCACATAACTAGCCCATTTAAAAGCACCTTTCAAGTGTTGGACAATGTGGCATGCTTGCAGAGACTTGTTGAACTCAGTGAAATCGTAGTTGTGGCTGATGCTAGTACCACCTCACTCGCGCCCATGCCGGTGGCACATAAAATGCACAATTCAAGCATGGCCAATGCTGCTGTCGCCTGACTTGCACCCATGCCAGTGACATGTAAAAAGCACCGTTTTAGTGTGGCCAATGCCAGTACCCTTTGACTGGTATCTGTGCCTGTGTCACATAAAAAACATTATTCGAGTGTGGCCGATGCCAGTGGTGCCTGGCTGGCACCCATGCCAGTGGCACATAAAAAGCAGCTTCCGAGCAATGCAAGTACAGCCTGACTGATACTCGTGTGGGTGGCACATAAAAAGCACCTTTTGAGAGTGGCTAATGCTAGTACTGCCTGACTGGATCCTGTGCTTGTGGCACATAAGAACACCTACTACACTCTCGGAGTCATTGGCTTTAGGAAGAGTATCTAGCTGTAGAAATCTTGCCAAATCAGATTGGAGCCTGGTGCAGCCTCTTGGTTTGCCAGTTCTTAGTCAAACTGTCTAACCCTTGCCAGCATGGAAAGCGGACGTTAAGTGATGGTATATATATATATATATATATTGTTATTGAGTGTGTAGTGATGGGGAGGGATATAAGATAGTACAAGAGAGTGATGAATGGGGAGAAGGTGAGAGAGAGCATGTGTGTGTGTGTGTATGTTTTTGTATCTGAAAGGATGTTAAAGAAAAAGAAGGAAAAGAAGAAAAGGGACAGAGGGAAAAAGAAAAAATTGTTTTGCTGGTTTCTTTTTTAGTTGGTCAGGATGTTTACTCCAAGGGGTGTCTAAGATCTTGGGGGGAAAATTTTTACCATTTTATAGTTATTGAGTGTGTAGTGGTAGGGAGGGATATAAGATAGTACAAGAGGGTGATGAATGGGGAGAAAATGAGAGAGAGCATGTGTGTTTGTGTTTATCTGCGCGTGTGTTTGTGTCTTTGTATCTGAAAGGAGTGTTAAGGAAGAATGGTCAAGTTGTTAAGAGTAACCAGCCATTGGCTTTTAGCAATGGTCAAGAGTGCCACTTTTGTTTATATTTTTGCAACTGTAAATGATTTTTGGTTTTCAGAAATTGGTCATTTCAAAAAAGAATTGTCTGGATTTCTTTTTATTATTGTTTTGTGAAGGTGTGTGTGTGTGTGGGTGCCTGTGAATCTGGAAGGGGTGTCGTCGGAGAGGGGAAGAAAAGGAGGAAGAAGAAATAATTGTGTTGATATTTATACCACTATTCAGTTCTTTCAATCCAATGTTTGATTCCTGTGCTTACATGGGGTGGAAAATCTGGATTACAAAAACAGGTTTGTTTTATTTACATTTTAAAAGTCAATTTGCTTTGGTGATTAACAAGAATGTAGAGTAATATACAGTGTAATATACAATGCTACACTATGTTTGTTAAATTATAAATTGAAAGATTTGTCCTTCAATGTATGATGAGCAAAATTCCATAAGGTCCATACTTGAAAAAGAGACTTTCTTGTGTTGAAGTTACAGATGACAGAATACAAAGTGACAACCACTGAGTCTGTTGTCTGATCTTCAGTTGATTTAGTCTAATATCTCACTGATTGATAGCTAAATAAATATTAAGTTTTATCATGCAGAAGTAACTGATTCTACAAATTAAAGTAAAATGGTTTCATTCAAATATTAGAATATCATTTGTTCAATGTTGCATTTTCAAAAACCAAAACATATGTGTAGAACTGTGTGTGTGTGTGTTTAATACAATTTACTTTACAAATTTGGTCCTTCATCTGGTACAGCTTATTATAGAGATATTTTCAGCCATTCAATTTGGGGGAGAACTTAGTTATGAAGTATTTTTCCATACTCCTCCTGAAGGAGGTGTCATTCTTTGGACATTTGTAAAAAGGAAAGATCTTAAATTTTCCTTCTCCACATGTATCTAGGTGTTTACTCAGTGGTATCTTGCGCAGTTCCTCCTGTCGGACATGTTGGTGAATTCTGGCTTGTTGGCATAAAGAATTTCTAGTTTCACCTATGTAATCCTCCTTGCATGTGGAGCAGGTTATGCAGTATATTACGTTCTGCGTCTCACAGTTCCTATCTGCATTTATTTTGAATATGTGACCACATTTAAATTTCATTTCTTTGTCTCCCTCTATATATTTGTAGGTGGGGTTACTGCAGATCCCACATCTACCATCTCCGCACTCTTTTACAAAGAATTCAGTTTTAGTTTCTGATGAGAATTTTGCTTTTGTTAGTTGTTTCTTGAGGTTTTTGTCTTGTCGTCTACTGTTTTTTATGCAATATTTGTTTAGTATGTTTTCCATTTTGGGGCTTTGTAAGACTATTGGTAGGTTTGAATGTATGATTTGAAACATGTTGGTAACTCCAGGGTTGTGTGTGTTTATGAAAGGGATAATGTTTTCTTTGTTTTTTGTTTTGGGGGTCCTGAGTTGTGTGATGTCTAGTTTCATTGCTCTTGAGATTCCATTTTTTATTAATTTGAGTGGGTATTTTTGTTCTAGTAGTTTTTAAGTTCATCTAGTCTTATTAGGCATGTTTGTGAGTCAGTTACTATGCTGCATATGCATCTTGCCATACTATATGGGCTGTTTCTTTTTATGTGGGATGGATGGCAGGAGTAGAAATTTAAATATTAGTGTGTATCGGGTTTTTTTGTAGTGGATGTCTGTTGTGATGATGGAGTTGTTTATCTTGATGTTGATGTCTAGGAAGGGAAGTTCGTTGTGGCTGGTATCTATTGTGAAGTTGATTGATGGGTGCAGTGTGTTGAGGATGTTGTGAAATGTTCGTAGGTCTTCTTCTGATCTGTTCCAAAAGATGAAGCAGTCATCGAGGTAGTGTTTCCACTTTTTCTTGATGTCTTCTCTGAAGTCGTGTTCGAAGACTTTCCCTATTTCATCGTATAATTTGTTCTCAAGGAAACCCATCATCAAGTTGGCATATGAAGGTGCGAATTTTGTACCCATAATTGTGCCCTTTATCTGTCAGTATGTCTTGTTGAATGAGACTGTATTTTCTTCAAGTATTAATTGGGTGGCTTGGGTGATAAAGTCTGTCTTGAAACGTTTTTCTATGAATTCCCTGTATTGTTTTATTGTACCGATTGTTTTATTGCTTCCAGACCTAGGGTGTGTGGTATGTTCGTGTCTAGGTTTGTGACATCGAAGCTTGCAAGTATGGTGTTTTTCGAAACTGTATTTGGAATGTGTGTGAGGAAGTCTATGTCATCCCTTATGTAGATTGGTATCTGTGGGCATAAAGGTTTGAGGAGTACATCTATGAAGTGGCTTAGTTGTGGTGTTGGTGCCTGGGGTCCTACCACTATTGGTCTCATTGTGAGGTCAGCAGGCCTTTGTATTCTTATATAGTGGTTCCTCTGTTCCTTTATGGCTCTCTGTATTTCAGAGCTTTTATGAGTTTTGTGAATTTTAGGTAATCCATAAAAGTTGCTATCTTTGGTTCTTGTGTTGCATAGATAGTCTTTCTCCTTATCTGTAAAGGAGTCCTGGTATTCATTGACTAATGTTCTAATTTTTTTATTGTTGCTTTCTCCAGTGGTGTTGGTTCCTCTTTATAGTATGTCTGGTTGTTAAGCAACTCCAGTATCTTTTCTTTGTAGTAATCTGTATCCATAGTAATCTGTATCTGTGTATTCGTCTAGGTGTTTGTCACTTCCCTTGTAAGGGGTGAAATGGGACTTTTTTCTTATGATTCAGTTATCTTCTGTTTCATTATTTTCAAAGAATTCCATAAGGTGGAGGTGGCGGCTGAAGTTGTCTATATCAGTTATTAGTTCTATGAGATTTGGTGTGGGTGTAAATTTCAGGTCTTTTAGTAGTAGGTTCATTTCATTTTCATTAAGTTCTCTTTTAGATAAGTTTATTATTTTGGGGTCTATGTGCTTTGTGTGTTCATTCGGAATTTTTGGTGTATTGGGTCTGGAGTATGGCTGAAGTATCCTTTCCCTAAAAAAGGGGTTGTGCTGTTGCATCTCCAAATTCCCTTTTCATTTCTTAGGTTTTCTTGTAGCAGTAGGGGTGGTCTGTATGTGTTGTTTTGTCTTTGGTAGTTGTTTTCTTCCCATCTTCTGTGTTTGTTGAGCCAATTTCTATTACTGCATGTATATATATGTTTATGTACAAAAATCAGTGACAAGCAGTGTCTTCTTGAAAATTTTAGTTATGGCTGTGCTGTTTTAGGTACAACATGTTCTTTGTCTATCTCCTTAACTTCTTGGAGATTTTAGTTATAATTATACTAATGTATCCATCTGTTCTAATTTAATTAAATTGATGTAATGATTGCATTTTTCAATTAAATGGAGTTGCATGAAACAATCGTACTGCATTACCTCTGGATATCCTTGTTGCTTATTTTGATTTCATATATATATATATATATATATATATATATATATGTATATTGTCAATAATAAAAGGGTAAAACTAATTAATTATTAATTAATTTTACCAAGTAGTGTTCAGTATGTAAAACGACCATTTACGGTATATTTGAAACATTACATTATAAAAATAGGGTTCAGTAAAATAATGTACTTTACCACATACCGAACTTTTTAGAAATAGCAGCCAAAAATCTTAGCTATTTCTTCTACTTTCAGAAAAATCTCCCTGACAATGCATACTCAAAAATAACTCACACATGTATAGAGGGAAAAATAACGAAAGATCACACCTATATAAGATTACCTGAGAACAGGCCCGTTTCTGGATTAGTTGAATATAAAAATCAACATTTCCTTCGTCAGCTCAAAGATTTCTTTTGATTTGGATTTGAAAGTACTAAAAATTAAACATACCCGTCTGTTATGAGTAATCCCAGACAAACCATATTAGACTGCCAGTACCAACGAATTCAAAAATACAAATTCGTCCCCTTCTCAGGTAATCTTATATAGGTGTGATCTTTCGTTATTTTTCCCTCTATACCTGTATGAGTTATTATTGAGTATGCATTGTCTGGGAGATTTTTCTTAAAGTAGAAGAAATAGCTAAGATTTTTGGCTGCTATTTCTAAAAAGTTCGGTATGAACCCTATTTTTATAATATATATATGTATATATATCATAGGCAACTTTCAATTTCTGCCTACCAAATCCATTCACAAGGCTTTGGTTGGCCCAGGACTATAGTAGAAGACACTTGCCCAAGGTGCCATGTTGTGGGACTTAACCCAGGACCATGTGGTTGGTAAGCAGGCTATTTACCACACAGCTGCTTCTGCACCTAAAACATAAGAATCCGTAAAAATTTTTTCAAAACGATGCCTTTTTCAAAGAATGGTGCAATTCTGCATTAGCCCTGAAAAATTACATTAGTATTAGATGGATGTGTCTTTATTTCATCTAAGATATATTTTTTTTATTGTGGATAGCAAGAAAAAACATCACTCTTAGTAGTTAAACATTCATTCAAGGTCCTTAACTACTTCAAAAGGTGTGAGAAGAGGGTGATTTGGCTGGTATTTCTAGCATGTAAAACATATAGAGGTGATGCATCAGTCTAAAATATAAGACCCAGAGACCTAGATGAAATACTACGAAGCAGTTACTAATAGAACATGCATTTAATATTAAAAAACAATGATGAATTAATAGGTTATATTAACTGAAAAACTAACACACAACTAAACATAAGCTTTAATAAAGAATCACAAAACAAATCAAATTGTATGAATAGATCATAAGATTGGATCTGCAAAGTAAAAATTTCAAGTAGCAGTGACGGTAATTTTTGTTTTGGGGCATGTGCTCCGGTCTGGAAAATGCTATAATCAGTTAATGTGTATCAGTGGGTATGCATAACAGGACATACAGAGAAACAGCTTTTCTTTCAAATATATTACTAATGATCCAACTTAAAATTATTATAGACAGCAGTGTGTAATGTGTTACCAAAAAAGGGAACTATAATTCTCACTAAATATGATTAAGGTGTTAGAAACACCTACATTGCTAGAAATAAGAGCTAAAATGCTCTAATGCTTTAGTCAAATCACATAATTTTATATATATATATAAGCAAAGTGGTGCATTTTAATAAAGTTTACGTTGCAATGCAAGGGAGAAATAAAACAGCATAAAATATTGTGTTGCCAATAAATAACAAAGATGTGAAAATGTTTAAAAATTCCATTTTTAACATCTGGTTTTACTTGTATAAGTTTTTATTAAGATTCTCTATTTTGCTCACACATCGCAATGCTTCAAACAACTTTTCAAACACTTGTCTGTGTGTGTGTGTGTGTGTGGTGCAGTGCAGTGCGATTCGGTGTATGTATATATTTCATCATCATCATCATCATTTAACGTCCGCTTTCCATGCTAAATGATGATGATGATGATGATGATGAAATATATACATACACCGAATCGCATTCATGTTTATTGTAAACAAATGCCATACAAGCTGTACTGTTCATTTACAAATTTCTATGAAACTTATCTTATGACTGCTGTTTATGCTTGAAAGATGTGAGAAAATATTACCATACTTGGAAATATGTGTGCATTGTTGACTGAAAAGCATGCATTTGTAGAAAGTCCTCAAATAATTTCATCTAATTCATATTGGCATAGAAAAATGGACTTTAAGAGAGAGTGGTGATGGCAGCAGTTGCAGCAGTGGTGATGGCTGCTGCTATTGTTATTGTTGACAGAAAGATAGAGAATCATCTGAAAATATTTATTTATCATTCAATAGATATTTTATAGTTATAATTGATTTACAAAACTGCTCCAATTTTTATTATGACTATTTGTTCTTTTCATTTTAGGATTTGATTTGAACATTGAAAGGATCTTTAAGTCCCTCTGCAATAACAGAACCCTCAAACACCTTTCAGTTGGTCGTAACTTTTCTGGAGTTAAAGCAAAGTGAGTAAAATCCTTTGTGCTAATTTTTGTTTCCTTGAACTATATACATTGTTATTATTAACATCTTACAACAGTGGTATTATCACTTGGTATTTTGTTATCTACTTTAAACACCATTTGTATTACTTTCTCCATGATTTTTATCTCAATATTTTAGTTGCTTTAAGGCAGTGAGCTGGCAGAAACATTAGCATGCCATGCGAAATGCTTACTGGTATTTCGTCTGTCTTTACATTCTGAGTTCAAATTCTGCCGAGCTCAACTTTGCCTTTCATCTTTTCAGGGTCAATAAATTAAGTACCTGGTGTGTACTGGAGTCAATCTAATCAACTGGCCCCTTCCCAAAAATTCCGGGCCTTGTGCCTAGAGTAGAAAAGAATATTTTAGTTGCTTTAATTCTTAACTACTATCCCAAAATCATGGTTATTTTAATAGTGCGAATCTCATATTATCATAACTTTCACCATAATCATTTGTACCAATATTTTATATGCCACTTGCTCAGTGGCACTCTCTAGTGATGCTGAGCAGCAACCAATCCAGGTACAGATGTAACTATACCAACCACAATAGGGCGGCGAGCTGGCAGAAACGTTAGCACGTTGGGCGAAATGCTTTGTGGTATTTCGTCTGTCGCTACGTTCTGAGTTCAAATTCCGCTGAGGTCGACTTTGCCTTTCATCCTTTCAGGGTCGATAAATAAAGTACTAGTTTCGCACTGGGGTCGATATAATTGATTTAATCCGTTTGTCTGTCCTTGTTTGTCCCCTCTATGTTTAGCCCCTTGTGGGCAATAAAGAAATATATACCAACCATGTAGCAATTATTTTATTTTACTCTTTGCTGAGCATTTGTTTTTTGTTCTTAACTTTCATTTACATGCTTCTGTTATACGTATGATGAAGTATTTTAAGCTTCCTTTTCCACTTCAGTGATCACTGCTCTGCTTTCCTTTTTAAGTCAAATGCCAGCCAAGAAAGACAGTGTGGATCTAGCTGCAAACTCACAACATCTAAATGTATGGAAGTACATACACTGCCATTCACGTCTCACATGATAGCCTAAGTCCTAAACACTTTAGGCTCTATCTATCATGTGCATTTCCAAAACAGTTTCAACTCAACAATCAAACTATTTTTGCCATAAGTTGAGGTCGTAATTTTCTTATTGCAATCTGGTTTGGGAACAAGTTCTTCCTTCAAATCTGCACCTTCCACGTCATTGAAAAATGTGGGTCTTGACTTTCCTTTGTTTTACTCCTGCAATGTTCATTCACACCTTCTGTGTAAAAAGCAACAAGGGTGTTGATCCCTATGGGATTGATGCTGCTATATTAGCAAAGTTACTGAAAAGTTTTATACCACTCTGCAAGAAAAGACTTGTATGCTCCCAGAACACGCTCTAAGTATGTTTAACCTTCCTGCATAGATAGAAGCACATCATAGCAGCATTAGCAATATGATAGTTTCTTATGCTCCTCTGTATCTTATGCTGTCACGATATTTTATCTGCCTTTGTTATTCTACGTCTAATGTTAGGTAGAACATTCTGGGTCTAGTTATATCCCACTTTTATTAGAAGTAACATACACTGATTGTTCTATATTATTAATTTGTTTCATATTTCTCCCAGTTCATCCATTAATCTGCTCTACTTCTTTTACTTCCAGAGTTGTCTCTACCACTTTAATAGCTTTTTATGTTCCATTTCCTTGTTGCCAACACTAGTTCCTGGACCCCTACAGCAACAGGACCTCCTGAATTTTATAGCATCATGTAGCAGCACACTTTTCCTTTGCAACTTTAAACTAAATTTTCTAAAAATAGCAGATTGTATTAGCAAGAAGTCTGAAATGAAAATTTTTATGATAAAGTAAAATATGTACTGAGCCATCTATGAAATTTAGTATAAATACATTGTTGAGTAGCATGTTTACTCGTCCACATATGGGAGTGAGACAAAAATTATCCCAGCAGTGACTGATGAAAATGCCAGATGCATTTCAACCTTATTGGGCCTGTTCAATGGCATATACCCACAGCTAACCACATGCTTAGATATTTGTCACTTCTGACATATAGGAAACAGTGAATAAAGATACACTGGTATTGCAACTAGCTGCCTGACTAAATAAAAATTCTTTATATGCAATAGAAGCATTATTAATTAAAATAGTCATCTATGTATCATACTTAAATACATCTTTAAAAGGCAAATTTATTGTGATATTCATCTGGAGATAACATCCGTTATGGACAAGATATGTTTAAAAATACAATATATAACAGAAGGAAACAAAACGCAGTTAGCAAGAACCCCAAATGCATTTCAGCCGCAAGGATTTAGTCAGTGATATATTGACAGCCAGCCTCATGCTGAGATGAGATTTGTAATCTTTGATAAATAGGAAAACAGTGAAAAGTATTCACTAGTATTCTGAAAAGGCACCCAGTGGAATAAAATTATGTTACATACAATAGTAGAAACTATAGTTTTATTCACCAATACCAGTGAATGTTTTCAGTTTTCCTATATACTGGAAGCAATAAATCTCATCTAAGCATGTGGCTGGCTGTGAGTACACACCATTAACCCAACAAGGCTGGAATGCATCTGGCATTCCAGCTATGCTCTGTTGAGACTATTCTCATCTCCCTCCAATATATATTGTGTTTTTAAACATAGGATATCCATAAAAGATGAAAATTTTAAAGTAGTAGGTATCTCAAATTACATAAAAAAAATTATTAACTTTAATCCTGAAAAGTAGCATAATCCACTACTTGTATCATAATCTGACAACTTATTGAAGTCTTATAGTTATGCTTATTCTTAATACGAACATTATTTTTACATTTCTTTTTGCTTATTATTTTTTCATTTTACTTTAAAATAAATCTTTATCGATTTCATTAGATATTTGCCTCGTGTTTTGGATAGTTTGGTTCAACTTCTTCATGATGAAAACTGTGTAAGTAATATTTCTTTTTTCTCACCGTACTGTTCTTCCTAAATATATTTATTTGATAGATGGATTAAGCAAGAGGAGAACTACTCATAAATTTTGCTAGAATTTGTGCAGTTTTTTTTGTGGAAGGTAAGAGAAAAACCTGTCTAAAAATGAAGTTCTCAGATATATATCTATGGAGAACACATGGGGCAAAGTACAATATTCAAGGCTGAGAATGTGATACAAAATGGGTAACAAAACATGTGCATTGGGTTAAGTTTATATTTTATTATATAACATTTTGTGAAGGCAGCAAACTGGCAGAATCATTATTGCACTGGACAAAATGCTTAGTAGCAGTTTTTCTGGCTTTATGTTCTGAGTTCAAATGCCACTGAAGTCAACTTTGCCTTTTATATTTTGGGGTTGATAAAATGAGTACTGGTGTTAAACAACTAACCCCTTCCCCAAAATTTCAGGTCTTATGCGTGTAGAAGGGATTATAAAACATTTTGCGAGCAATAACATTGTTGGTTACTAGGCGTAACATGATAAATTCCATTGTCTCGACCACGGTCAAACAATGATGATGATGAAAGGGCATTCACCAGTTCACTCTATTTACAATATGAGTGTCTACAACTCAGGCAAAACAAATACTACGGATAATTTTAATTTGAAAACACTAGTTTCTTGGAGGATTTTGACTGGCAACTGGTGGTGCTGTCACCTATGGTTGCTTTCAGAGTTTCTTGGTTATGATGATATACATCCGTGAAAGATATTAAGAAAGCCTGCACAGTTTCCATATATCAAATTCCACTCACATGGCATTGCACAACCTATAGTAGATTTCTGTTTAATGCATTGCACAGAAGGACCAAACTTTGAACCACATGATTTTTTTAAGCAAAATTTTTAAGCATGGAGCCTTGCATGTACCCTTGTTGATATACATTATTGCATAAGTAATGAAATACTGTCAATTTTAGAGATGAGTATTCAGTTGTTTCATCATCTACACTGCCTACTCATTGTACGAGGAGGTACTCAAAAGTAACTGGAAACATCCTCTGTGGGACAAGCCCATTGTAGTTCAGGCTTCCACTACTGGGAGCCATTTGACATAACCCTCGCACTTCAGTATGTCGACCAGCGTCATCAAGTGAAGTCGTACTGTTACGTGATACATCTTTGTTTTGCAGTGTTTCCCCCCTGTTTATCAATGTTTGCAATGGCAGACACAAAAGAACAGCATGCTTCTATGAAATTCTGTTTTCTGCTGGGGAAATGGCAGCTGAAACAGTTGTCATGCTTTAAACAGCTTGCAAAGACGCTACCATGAGCAAAACACAAGTTTATGAATGTCTGTCACGCTTTAGGAATGGTCACTTTGTCATTGAAACCAACCTCATTCAGAGCATCTGTCAACCTCCTGAACAAATGGAAACATCATAAAAATTCATGAACTAATTTTGGAGGATTATCACCAAACCGTTGATGAACTTGTTGATATTTCTGGTATCCTGGAGCTCCTGCCAACAGATTTTGAGCAAGGAATTGTGAATGAAAAGAGTTGCAGCAAAATTTGTGCCTTGTTTGCTCACAGAAGATCAAAAGTAGTCACAACTGAATGCGTGTCATGAATTGAAAGAACAGTTGGAAGTTGATCCAGATCTTTTTTCAGAAGTCATCACTGGTGGCAAAAGCTGGCGCTGCAGAATTTGTAGATGTGGAAGAGGTGAACAAAAAAGCAACAGAGATGTTACGGAATCACCCGTCGTCGCTCGCCCGAACGGGCAAGTTCGCCACGGAACCCAGAGAGGAGAGGAGAGATACAACAACAACAACAGCAGCAGCAGCACAGAGATACAGAGGCAACCCAGAGAGACACAAATAGGCAAGGCACAACTGGCTTACATTTAACAACTAGTTTATATGACAATCAATTGTTACTACATCAATCACATTTCAGATACATTTAAAGGAAACAACAAATCAATACAGGTATACAACAGATCAAAGCATTTCAAGGGTACACGTCCGAAGACACAGTTCTTTTTCAAATCACATCAACAGATAACGTTCACAGTTCTTTAAAGTCTTTTTCTATTTTCTTTTGTAACATGTATCAACACAATTCTGAACATAAATACCACAACTCGATAATCGACACATCGACAAGTCCCTTTCTCAATTCACAATGTTCTTTTCACTGTCTCATTTCTTTTCACTGTTCATTTCGATTCCTTGTCCTTCTTTTTCTACACATATCAATGCACAATTCACGTACCTTAATTCCTAATTAGAATAGCCAGTGTCCCATATTGCACTTCATCTCTCTCCGTACCGCTAACTCCAATTTGCCAAGCTCCTGAATCCCAACCGCTTGCCCTGACTTCCAAAATCCGACTGTCCCTCTATCACTACCCCTCAATCTGTCTCTACTGCTCATACCCTCTCCATCTGCTCTCAGCCCTAACTGCCTATCTCTATCCTCAATCTGTCTCTTAGCCCTATACTCTCTCTATCCCGCCTGGTCCTATGTCCCTATCTTTATCGGCGCTGCTGCTGTCATCCTCTCTATCTGCTCTCAGATTCCTTACTCTATCTTTCTCACTACTTTCCTCTTCCTCTTCTTCAAGGGGTGTCTAGAACGACCTCCAATCGACCGCACAAGGCCAAAGGTCCCTCCAAAAGCCATTACTCTTCCAGTAAACAAAGGGCTGTCGCTTTTTACTCCAGACCTGCCGGCACCACTCCCACAAAGTGGGTCAAGAAATACTGCACTAGCCAAACCATAACAGAGACATTAAAAGGCACCACTTTGCAAGAGTTCCACCAATGTTTCGAATCATGTATTGCATCAATGTATTATGCTTTCAAGGCAATAGAAGTGTAAACATGTAAAACTAAATGAATAAAATAATATTGCAAAATTCTGGTTTCTTTTGAGTTCTCCCTTATATTAGTGTGTAAATGGCAGGGCATTTCACAGACTTTAGAATAAGACCTTGCAGCACTGCTCAGCACATTGAGCAACAATCATTTTCCACCAGCTTTGGTCATCTACTACTCTAGTACATCCATTCCATTTAATGTTAATTGTCCTCGGGTTATCTTGAAGTGCTAAGGGATCTTTAGCCTGCCCCTTCTATACATGCCAACAGGTGGTACCCAAGTCATGGTTGTTTTCAAGTACTGTAGTTGGCTAGATGGATAATGTGCCCAGCCAGGCAGAATTGGCATTTTGCTACAATCTCTTGCCATAAATGGGAACTTGCTCTTCTCATAATCTCGTTCTTTGTCACACTGCTATCAGTTGACTCTCAGGATCTTCCTAAGGCATGTTTGATAGAATACATTGTTTTTTATCCTTCTTTACTATGCTCTTGCTGCCATTGATTGCAGTGAAGCTAGGAATGTATAGAGGCTATAGACAGAATGATGGAGTTATATAGATGTTTAGATCCACCTTATACTGTTGACCACTGGTCTATGTCACAGTATATAAACACACATGCATACACGCAGTAGTATCAACATATATTTATACACATGCACATGTTTACATGCCATGACCAAGCACGCATTTACAGGATGTAGACATTCGTTTGTAAAATATTTATGACAACTTTTCTTTCCTCTTAATGACAGCAATTATCTGCTCCTATCTCCCTCCTCATTCTCACCCCTCTTCTTTGTTCCTATCAACTCTACAACTCCCACATATTTGCCCTCATTTATCTCTTTCTTATTTCTTGACCATTTTATTTCTTCAAAAATTAGGTTTTTTCTTCTGTTCTTCCGGTTTTACTTTCCATTTTAACTCACCTGCAGTGAGTTAACTTTGAACAAGCGACAATGTAACCTTCACTGCCAATAAATTGTTATTGTTCATGATCGTACACTGCCCACCTTTTGTTCTCTGTACATGCCATGGACTGCTTAAAGATTACAAATTTCCTTTGCTTGACTCTCTGGATCTTACCCAAGTCATTAACCCTTTTGTTACTGTATTTATTTTGAGATGCTTCGTGTTTCTTTCAATTAATTTTAAATATAACGAAGAATTTAATAAAATAACTTAATTATCATTAAGCTAGTGTTAGAAACATAAATTGTGACTACGGTTTGGTGGAAGATTTTAATTCAAAACTTATGATAACAAGACATTTGTACTACAGAACCAGAGGCAGTTTCAGCCAGGTTGATATTGAAAGGGTTGAGAATGAAATGTTCAATTTTGAACTGAAAGTTTCTTTTACTTTGTCTCAATAAAAGGCAATGCAGTTAATCAATGTATGCACCTAAATTATCAACACAATTTTGCCATTTTATCAGTAGCTTAGTAAAGTCACCAGACTGGAACTTCTCAAACCATCGACATACAGTGCGCTCATTCACCCAATCTTCACCAAACACCTCATTGATGTTTTAAGCTGTCTAGGATGCATTGGTTCCATGATGGAACTCTTATTCATAAACAACACAAACTTTTTATCTATCCATGCTTGGGTTTAAAAAAATTGATTTACTAGAGAAAACTAACAATATAATCAGACACCATGAATTGCATTTTGAAAAGTCATGATGTAACTCTTCAGTGTTGTAAAACAAAGAATTGTCAGGATAAAACATTAAAATTAACAACTGTCAAACTTGGTGCATAAGAAAATTGGACATTTCATTCTTCATGACCTGATATAAATAAAGATATTATTGTTATTATTAATAAATAACAATAATATAATATCTTTATTTATTTTTCAGGCGGCTTTGGGCGGTTTGGTAACGAAAGGGTTAAGTCGCAAATGAGGATCACAGATATAGGTATATCACATGATTTTGAACTTTGAGATATTTTCATTAGTTCTCATCAGTAGGTCTCACTGCTTCCATGGATTAAACTTATACTCACTTCATCATGCCTGTCAGTGTTGAAAGAATAGACCCAATTTCAAATGATATCAGTGTATAATTATACATATATATATGTATATATATATATATATATATATATATATATATATCGGTTATGAGAGGTAATGGTGTGAAGAAGACCCAAAGGTGTCAGGTAATGCTGAGTAAGTGCTATGGACAGACTGTAGTTAAGCTCCAGATGATTATGCGAATGAGGAGTCCGTCAGTCATATATCAGCATGCATATATATAAAAAATTAACAGAATGAGATAAAAATCCAAGGCTGTGAAAGATTTCAGAACATTTATAAAGAAAAGGTCTTACAGCTCTTTCTGGAATATTTTGTATATCCTTTCATCGGAGACAGTGTGAGAAAAGGGTTAAGCAATAGTTATTCTAGAGAAGATATGAAATAGAGAGTGAAATGGAGGAATGAAAACAGATTGAGATATGCAGGGATATTGTATCTGCAGTTCCGTTATTTTCATTCCTCCACTTCACTCTCTATTTCATATCTTCTCTAGAATAACTATTGCTTAATCATTTTGTCACACCATTTCCGATGAAGGAATATATAAAATATTCCGGAAACAGCTGTAAGACCTTCTCTTTTATAATGTTCTGAAATCTTTCACATCCTTGGAATTTTATCTCATTCTGTTAATTTTATATTTATATAAAACCCTGCGAGAGTCCAGTCTGTTGGTTCAAGGAGCACAACTATTCAACTCCATTCCGGTACATGTCAGAAATCTATCAGGATGCAGTGTGGAATCATTCAAATTGCAGCTGGATAGATACTTAAGCACCATTAGAGATGAACCCCATCTCCCAGGATATACACAACGAGCACAAACTGACTCAAACTCGCTCCTACACATGTCAAAATTAAACAGAGAATACAACCTGGCAACCACACCAGACTCTGAGGGTGGAGTCTTCGACTTGGCCTGAGCATGGACTCAAACTCAAATGAAATGAAATGAAATATATATATATATATATCATTCTCATCATTTAGTGTCCACTTTCCATGCTTCTCTCTTGCACACTACATCTGATGCCTCTTATACCCAACTTTTGTCTCAAGACTTTTACACTCTGTCATACATGCATACTGACAGTGCACATCCAGCAAAGCATACTAGATTCATTTCTTTCAAGCCTTTTTATGTCCTCTGCAGTCACAGCCCGTATTTCACTGCCATGTCGCATTGCTGTTTACACACAGGTATCATACAATCTGCCTTTCACTCTGAGAGAGAGAACCTTTGTTACCAGCAATGGTAGAAGCTCTTTGAACTTTGCCCTGCCTATCCTTGTTCTAGCAGCTATGCTCTTGGAGCAGCCACCTTTAGTGCTGACTTGGTCACTTAGGTAAGGGAAGCTATCTACTACTTCTGAGTATCCCCCTGGGCATTTGACAAAGTCTGTTTCCTGTACATTTCTTGAGTTTATTGTACCTATACACTTGCCACCCACAAAAACTACTTTCTCTGTTATCCTTCCTCTGATATTGCTGCACTTGTTATGTGTCCTTAACTTGCACCAGGTATCTCTTAAAGAATTTCTCCCTACACCTTGTTTACAAATTGAGCAGGACCATCTACCTGAAGGGATTTGTGATTTGTCTGCTCTCCTACTTACTAGAACTTCGTTATTTGCTAAATTAGCTTTGAGGCCCTTTCATTTCAGATCTTGCTTCCACACCTGAAGTTTCTTCTAGTTTGCTAGTGATTCAACTATAAGAACAAAGTCATAACACAGAGGAGCTCCCAAGGGTAGCCTGTCTAAAATTTGTTATAACCTGGAAGACTATGATGAATAAGAAGGAAATGAGAATCAGTCCTTAGGAAACTCCTTCCTGTACACTAAATTCATTGTTATACATGTTGCCAAATTTCACCTTAGTAACAGTATCCCTATACATGGCTTACAATCTACCCCTAGCTTCTGCATTGACAACCAGATAAGGGAACCTGTCAAATGTTTTCTCCATGTCAGCAAAAGCCAAGTACAGAGGTTTTTGCTAAGTACCTCTTTTTGCAGCTGCCTAACCAGGCATCAGTAGTGTTTCTCCATGGCATAAAACCAAACTGCACCTCATCTAGACTAACTCTCTTCTTAATTTGAGCTGTGACCCTCTCAGTAAGTTACATCACTTGATCCAACAATTTGATACCTCTGTAATTATTTCTGTCTAAACCATCATCTTTACCTTTGTAGCAGTTGACTATAGTGCTGCTACACCACTCATTGGGTATGACTCCTTTGTGGACAAACTGATGAACTATACAGATGACTTGGCCATATCCCACTCCACCAGATATTTTAATCATCTCAGCGATTCTTGCTGATGGGCTGGAAGCCTTCCTCGTCTTTATAGCTCTCATGTCTTTATCTACCAAGCTGTTTTCGATTCAGATAATTGGTCCCTCTGTTGGGTCCACATTAGGCAAACTCTCTTTCTTTCATTTGTTCTCTACATTTAGCAACCTTTCATAATGACACAGCCAAGCCTCTTTCTTTGCAGAGTCACTAGATGCAAGTGAACTATCATCCATGTGAATGCACTTCTCTCCTACAACATCACGATTTTCCTTGACACAGTCTTGCAAACCAAAACACTTCAAGCTGCTGGTCCTCGCACTGCAGAACATTGGCAAACTTCTTCCCTTCTGCTTCACCCCTGGCCATGCCTCCTAGCTTCCCTTTTAGTTACCTGATATAGTTATTTGCTACCGCCATGCTTCCAAACCTATTTCTTTGCTCTACACTGTTCCACCACCATGTCACCCTAGGTCTGGTTGGGACTTTGCACCAGATGCAAATTTGGTCTGTCTGTAATTCCTCCTCTTCATTATATTCTTCAGTTTGGACATCTCTAAATCTGATTATTCAAAGGATCCTCAAGCTTCCAGATCCTTCTTTTCCAAGCTGGCCTGCTTCTTGCAATCCTTCTAGTCTGAAGTCGCTAATGAGTAACCTATGCTGAGGGGTGCATTCTTCACCAGCGAAGGACTTTGCATTTATGAACAACCATGGATCTCACATTCTGGTGGGAATGTTATCAATCTGGCTAGTGTGGTCACCAGATTTATAGATTGTAAATGGATAAATGAAAGTAAGTGGTACTCAAAATATGTGGTAGGAGTTATATTATTACCTCTGCCTTAGCGAAGACGGAGGTATTGTTTTCATATCTCAAGAATCACTGGATGGATTCAGATGAAAATTTCAGGGATGTTTAGCCTGGTGACTGGCACAAACAGATTAGATTTTGGGATTGATCTGATATCAGACAAAGATTCTGGATTATTTTTCCGTTTTGTTTTACTTAATTTTTGAGAGTTATCACGTTCATTTTTAGTATTCTCATTTGTGAGAGCAGTCAAGTTTATTTCAGATATTCTCATTTTAAGAATCATCTCCAGCTAATCATTGAGAGGACACTTGTGTTGCCTTGGCGGAGGTTTGCACTCTCTGAGTGCTCTTGTTTAATAATAGTTTGGCTTAACTCCATACAATTTACAGTTTGTTAGGCATCTAGATAGGGAGAGAGAGAGAGAGTAGTGGGATAGAGAGTAGTGGGATATGAGGAAAATTCCAAATGGTTTCTCAATGTTAGGTTTCATATTGATGAATTCAGATCACTCATTATTGTTGGTCTGGAAGCAGCCTTGTTCTTAGGTTCATGTGGTCAGACAAGATCTTGCTAGGTTGCTGTTCTGCTATGTCTGGAAGCTGTGGTATGGTTTATATAGCAGCATCAATTTGTTGCATTTGATACTATACATGGCATGGTTGAACATTGTTACAGGTGAATGAAGATCTAACACTTTAAAGGGAACAGCCTTTCCACAGATTTGGTGGTGCCTGTGTGGATTCTCAGCATAGATGGGTCTGTAGTCTCTATGGGTGGCAGGAATTAGGTAACCTTCCATTGTGTATGGAGGAGCTAGGCTTAAGGTGATACATCTGGATTGCCAGCTGCCAAGGTATACCTCTGATGGTTAGAGTAAGACAGTTCATATTTCAGTTTGATGGATACTGCAGTTTAGTGACGTATGTGTAGTCTATCTTGGAAGCAGTGTTGGCAACAGTTCCATGTAAGTATGGAGGGGCTCTGTCAACGATGCTCCATTTGTTGTTGGGGAAGTTGTTCTGATGGTCATGGAGTTCCTAGATAAAATGGGACAGGGAAGTGGAGTTTTTCCTATCCTTGCATCTGAAGGAGTGCATATGCTGTGTATAATTTGCCTTGTAGCATTGGTTGTTGTGTTCATGTAGTATTTTGTAATGCCATCAGATGACATGAGGGTGGGTCTATAAATATCAGCCCTTATGAGGCAGGATCAACCCAGTGGGCGATTAGTAGGATTTTGAAAGTTACAGGTTAGAGTGTGTGTTTGCATCTATTGTAATAGCCAATGTTAGAAGGAATTTTGTCTAAGCAAGAGTAAGTAACCTTGAGGACATGGGGTTTAAAAGTTTATAATAGTTATGGGCAAATACCACCCTTACAGGAATTCCAACAAGGGAACTCTGTAGATTCACAGAAACTCCAATCAACTCTTGCTTTAATTAGAAATCTAGTCACAAGCATTAGTAGAATGACCTCTAAACTATGAGTGTATAAAACTTTCATGTACATCAGAGTAACCATCATTGCATTACCCAACATGTCCATTAAAGTCACCAGTCATTATACAAGGGGGCGCTGAAAAGTTCCTGGCTTTAAGGATATTGGGAAAGGTCTGGCTGAAGGCCCAACCTTCCGAGTTCTTTTACAGGGTTTAGAAAAACTGAAGGACCACTGCAATAAGTGTGTGAATAAGTGAGAGATGTTGAAAGAAATCATAATTAATTGATCTTCTTGTATTTTCTTTTACTCAAAGCTAGGAACTTTTCAAATTCTCCTCGTAATGCTGTCATTTATTTTTGAAGTAGTTTGCAAGAGGGCCTCTGACATTTCTTTGTGGTTTTAGGATATCATTTCTGCTGTAATGGGTGGATCTTCTTGAGCACAGCAAGATTCCAGTCTTTTCAGTCTTTTGTAATCTCCTTTGTAAATCTCAGTATCTTGAGATCAACCTTCAATTCTTTGTCTCTTTCTGGATCCATCCATCCACTTTAAGCATTCAGCAATTCTGTATACAACTATCCTCATCCATATGCATCACATAATCAAATCAATGCAGTCTCCTTTCTTGTACACTACATTTGATTTCTCTTATACCCAACATTTCTTTCAATATACTAGCCATGTACAGGGATGCTGTCACTAAGGTGAGGGCTGGCAACAAGTACAGTGAAGAATTCCAAGTAGGGGTCCACCAAAGATCAGTCCTCAGCTCCCTCTTATTCATCATAGTTCTTCAGGCAATAACAGAGGGATTCAAAACAGGATGCCCCTGGGAGCTTCCCTATGCTGATGACCTTGCTCTAATAGCTGAGTCACTATCAGAACTAGTTGAGAAGTTTCAGGTGTGGAAGCAAGATCTAGAATTGAAGGTCCTTAGAGTCAATCTTGCAAAAACCAAAGTCTTAATAAGTAGGAAGGCAGACAAATCACAAATTCCTTCAGGTAGATGGCCCTGCTCGATCTGTAGAAAAAGCACAAGTAGAAACTCCGTAAGGTGTAAGCTATGGACACATCAGAGTGCAGCAATATCAAAGGAAGGCTAACTGGGAAGATAGTTTTTGTGTGTGGCAAATGCTCAGGGGCAATAAACACTGAAAATGTGCAGAAAACAGCTTCCATCACATGCCAGGGAGAAAAACTACAAGTAGTTAATAGCTTCTGTTACCTAGGTGACTAAGTCAGTAGCAGGGGTGGATACTCTGAGCATGTAGCTGGTAGAATAAGAATAGCTTGGACAAAGTTCAGAGAGCTCCTACCTCTGCTAGTGACAAAGGTCTATCGCTCAGAGTAAAAGGTAGACTGTATGACACGTGTGCAAACAGCCATGCTACATGGCAGTGAAACATGGGCCATGATTTTTGAGGACATGTGTAAGCTTTCAAGGAATGAAGCTAGTAGGACGTGTAATGTCAGTGTGCATACACAACAGAGTGTAAGTGCTCTGAGAGAAAAGTTGGACTTATGAAGCATCAGATGTGGTGTTCAAGGGAAACGACTGTGCTGGTATGGTCATGTGTTGCATATTGATGGGGACAACTGTGTGAAAAGGTGTCACACCCTAATAGTAGAGGGAACCTGTGGAAGAGGATGACCTGGGATGAGGTGGTGAAGCATGACCTTTGGACGTTGGACCTCACAGAAGCGATGATGAGTGTCCAAGATATGGCGAAGACCCTGTAAGCCAAATGAGACTATAACCATGGCCAGTGCCACATAACCGGCCCATTCAATCATTGAGCAATAAATTGTGCTTGCAAAGACCTGTTGAGTCAACTGAAGTCATTGTCATGGTTGATGCCAATACCGCCTGACTGATCCCATGCTGGTAGCACATAAAAAGCACCATTCAAGCATGGTCATTGCCAGTGCCACCTGACTGGCTTCTTTGCTGGTGGTACATAAAAAGCACTCTTCATGCATGGTCGTTGCCAGTGCTGCCTGACTGGCTCCTGTGCCAGTGGTACATAAAAAGCACCATTTAAGTGTGGTCAATGCCAGTACTGCCTGACTAGTCCTTGTGCTGGTGGCATGTAAAAAGCACCAACTTCACTCTTGGAGTGGGTGTCTTTAGGAAAGGCTGTAGAGAACTTGCCAGATCAGATTGGAGCCTGGTACAGTGTTTTGGCTTGCCAGTCCTCACTCAAACCATCCAACACATGCCAGCATGGAAAGCGCATGTTAAACGATGATGATGACATTGGCACAAATATTGCACATCCTGTGAAGCATACTAGTTTCGTTCCTCTATAGAATTCACATATCTTCTGCAGTTAGGGTCCATATCTCACTACCATGTAGCATTGCTTTACTTACACATGCATCATACAGTAACTACACATTCAGAACATCATCCTCCACTGCTAATTAGGCCACCTAGGTAACAGAAACTATTCTTTACCTCTAGGGAACTTCCAGTGCATTTGCAAAGATCAATTTCCTGTGTGACCTCAGACTTTATGGCACTGGTGCATCTTCCACAGACAAAAATTACTTTCTCCATTAGCCTTCCTGTGAGTCCACTGTACTTCTTGTGTGTCCATTGCACTGGGTTTACCTTTTGGAATTCCTGCCTACATGTTTCCTACATATTCAGTAGAGCCTTTTACCTGAGGTGGGTAGGGCCCTGTCTGTTTTTTTTTGCTTATTAGAACCTTGCTAAGTTAACTTTAAGACCCATTGATTCCAGGTTTTGCTTCCACACCTGCAATGTCTATGAAAAATGGGAGTGGGCATTGCATCATAATAAGGGTTGTTGGAAGTGTCACTAAAAAGTTTGAAACTGTCTTAATGATGTAAGAACTTGAGGCATCAAATCAAGATGGGTGGGTTGAGTGTACATTCTGTGGACATTTTGCATACTTTTTCAGTTATATATTTATTAGGTTACAATAAATATTAATTTTCAGTAGAAAGATATGAGAAAGTTTTAAATATAGATACTTTGGAAATATAAAATGGATAATTTTTGCTTTTCTTTCTCTATTTTGCACTTCTGACATTATGCTAAGGTTGATCACATAAACTCAAATGTAGCATCTATTTCTGCAATTCAGCCTGGAAAGAAACAGATAAAGACTTGTAGTAGATTATTCAGACATATTTTATGAACACAAAATAACTACTATTTGTAATGACATACATGAGGAATGGATCTTACTGTATCCCTGTATACTAAATATTAGTTCCTTC
Source organism: Octopus sinensis (assembly GCF_006345805.1). Classification (NCBI taxonomy): domain Eukaryota; kingdom Metazoa; phylum Mollusca; class Cephalopoda; order Octopoda; family Octopodidae; genus Octopus; species Octopus sinensis. The sequence continues at coordinate 75,474,076 of NC_042997.1, forward strand.
TTCAATTGCCTGCTCTTGCTTGCTAATAAATCTACTACCATTAGATTATGTTTACTTTTAGTTGTCTACCAAATGACTGAAAGAATATTTCTTTAATTTCCAGAGAATGCACAACACTTTTTAATACCATCATTCTTAGATTTGTTTTGTTTTTTATTTATTTATTTTAATTCTTGTATTGGTTGGCCCGATCTTTAATTATCAGAGTGCATATGATTTTTTCTTGTTTATTATATCTAGTGTATTGAATCCCTGTCACTTGCTGATTCCAAACTGAAAGGTGATACTACTCTTGTAATAAATGCATTAGGAAGCAACAGTACATTAAAGGAGTTAGACATCAGGTAAGATTAAAGTAAAGGATATGTTGATATTTCTTTTTTATTTTAATTTCCACTTGTTTTCTTTTTTATTCATTTGTTTAATCATCTCAATTAGGAAATAAGGTTTCAAGGACTCAGCATCATTCAGAATTCCTTGCTTTATGTAAGATCCATTTATATCAACCCATTTCCAACTATTCTATGTTAGGTGTTCATTGGTCAACAAAACTTTTGCTTTTCTGATGGTGTCCATCTTAGTGCTACATTTCAAATTTTGTTCCTCCCCAAGGTGAATGCATGGCCTACTATTCTACTGTGAAACTGCTTGCAATAGAATACTTCTTGAAAAAGTTATAAGTGGTGGGCCTTTGCATTCAACATTTACATCTTCTGGCCCCACGAAAGTAGAGAACTAGATTGTCCTTGGCCACATATTGTGGAAAGCATTGATCTTACTTGTATTGCCTTTTACTACCTGCCAGTATTTTGAGTTCAAAGATTGTATTGCCTAGATATGCAAATCAACTAAAGTCTTGTTAAAGCTCTACAAGCTTTGGTAAGCATTGCTTGGCTGTTCCTTTTTACCTTGTTGACTTTGGCATCCTTGATATGTAAAGGATGGTCTAGTGTTCATCATTGGCAGTGATAGGTGCCAGGTTATTGTTGTACATGACTTGTGTTTTAGAGCTAGTGATGTTAATTATTCGGCCTATCAGTTTCTCCTGTAGAATCTCTTATTGTCATGATCCCATTAGATATTCATGAATAAATTAACATCAAAAATGGTGGAGTACCAGAAATTTATTTTTAGAACAAATAGTTTCGTCCCTCTACATTATGAGTTCAAATGTTGGTAGGGTCACCTCTGTTTTGTTTTTTTTACCTCTTAGAAGTTCATAAAATATTGACAGATCATTGTTTGAGGTCAATTCAGCTTTGTAACCCATGCTACAGGAAATCCTTTTCACCCTTTGTCACAAGGATCTCTATCAACTTTGCAGAATTCTCCTTTCCTCTGTTTCTTAATCACAGTGGGACCCCTAAGCAGTACTCCTATGGAGAAAACATCCATATTTGCTGACTGCTTTGCATCTAATTCCATATTGCACATGCTAAATCTCTTCAAAAAACTATCCCTCCTACTCCTCCAGGTTTGTCACATACCTAGTGCAAAAATAATTTTAGCTACTTCAGATTGTACACTACTTCAAAAGTACACTGGCCCAACAATGTCCCTTTCATTACCCTCAAATAATCTATTCCTGAGTTAGCTCCTTTCTTCACCAAATACTTCATATTCTATTTTTCTACAAAGATTTGTGCCAATCTTTGGAAATATGCTACAATGTGTCCCATTCCCCCAAAAGATAATCCATTTGACCCATCATCTATCAATTTATCACACTTACTTCCAACATCTCAAAAGTGATGGGGATAGCCATTAACAATTAATTTTTCAACCTTGAATCCCCCTTCCTCCTTAATGACCACCAGTACAGTTTTCATAAGACCACATCTTTTGGAGATCTATTCTATGTCAATCATTAATTAGGTAATTAGCCTTGAGAAATTTTGTAAAAACAGCATATTTTCATTTGACAGCAAATCACTTGACTCTATCAAGTGCAAATGACCTGGCAAAACTGCCTGCCTATGGGCTCCATTTATTTCTTATATCTTAGACTGAAGCTTTCATGTCTGAATGCACAAAGTACCATGTGCTGATGGAGGTTTTTCTAATCGACATTCTAGCACATGTAGTGTGATCAAAGTCTGGTTTTATCGGACACATTCCTCTCCTATGCAGACGATACTGCCCTTCTTTCTGTATCAAAACTTCAGATATAATTTAGACATCTTGTGTCAAATCTGAACTAATTCTAGTAACAGAGGACTTCTTCAATGAGTGCTAATCTTGTTTCTTTCATCAGAACAAAGACACCATAACTACCTCTATCAAAGATGCAATGTCATATTTCCTCTCTTCAGCATGAATAACATGCAACTGGAATGCTTGAGGTCATTAGAAATGCTGGGTCTTCACTCTCACTGATGATATCTCTTAGTGATCACACATCCTCAACATAGCAAAGACTGCAGCACAAAGAGTGGCTTTTCTCTTCAGAGTAAGAAAACATTTTAGCCTTCAGTAACCACCAATCCTTTACAAAGTTCAAATCAAACCTACAGTGGAGTACTGCTGTCGCATTTGGAACATTGTGACTGCTACATGTTCAAACATCATAAAATGCAAAACGAAAAGTAAAAACTCTGATTGGCATGAAGTCGTCCACACATTACAATATTTGACCCATGGATATATTATATCCTAACTCTATCTTTCCTACCACTATTACAGTGGTTTCTTCAGAGGTGACTGATCGGCTATTACACTGAATCAGACACTCTCAATTCACTCATCTTCTATACTGTGTCCACTCCCACATAAATTACATTTCCCAGAATGTCAACTCTCTATAATTCCCTCAATGCCTATATTTTTCCTCCTGCTGTCAACTTGCAACCATCCATGATGAACATTAATGACCTTGATCTAAACAGTATCAAAGGGCCTGTAAATGCTATAGTATTAGCTCCCACCCTTTTTATGAGTGGATAAATAAAATCGAGAAATATATTAACTTACAGCTTCATAGGAAACCATTATTCATCTTTTTTTTTTATATAGACATACAAAAAATGAAATTTACTTTGTCGGTCTATCAATCGCCTTTCCTAGTTTTGTATGTATCTTTTACCTTTTACTTGTTTCAGTCATTAGACTGTGGTCATGCTGGGGCACCACCTTCAAGAATTTTTGGTTGGATGGATCAACCCCAGTACTTATTTTCTTTATAAGCCTGGTATTATTTTATCTGTCTCTTTTGCTAAACTGCTAAGTTACATAAACACACCCACACCAGTTGTCAAGCAGTGGTAGGAGACAAACACAGGCACAAAGACACACACATATGACAGTCATTTTTCAGTTTCCACTTACTAAGTCTACCTATAAGGCTTTGGTTGGTCCAAGGCTTTAGTAGAAGACACTTGCCCAAGTTAAAATGCAGTGAGACTGAACCCAGAGCGATATGGTAGGGAAGCAAACTTCTTACTGCACATCCCTATGCTTATATCAGGTTGTAATGAAAATTCTGTCTGGTTTTTAAGGCTCAATAAAACAATAAAAAAGAACAATATCTGATTTATTTAATTGTTAATATTGTCACCATTCTTTTCTACAACTTCTTTCCATCTGCCAATGTACTTTTTAATGCCATGTTCATAAAATACTCTAGGTTTAGAAGTGAAAAAGGAAATTAACTCATTTTTTACTTCTGCTCTTGACATATCCATTTAAAGGATTTTATAAACTTCTAAAAAAAATGATAATCTGTATATGTGAGGTCCTGAGAATATGATGGGTAATGCATAATTTTCTAGGTGTTTGGTCTTTTGTGCTATGTGAAGTCTAGCATTATCATGATGAAGGATATCTCTTTTACTGCTTGTTAATGAAGGATGTTTTTGCTGCAAAGGTGCTTTCGACCATGTTAGTTGTTGGCAGTGTACATCAGCTGTTATTGTTTGATTGTCAACTAGCGGCTTGTGATGAATTATTCTATGCATATCCTACCATACACTCAGAAGAATCTTCATTGGATGCAGGCTACTTCTGGGCTGCTGAGCTGGCTCTTCACCATGACCGAGCCGCTGACATTTTCATTTAATGTTATGGTAAAGTATCCATTTTACATCTCCAGTAATGACTCTTTTCAAAAAATGCATTTGCAACTCTTGAGATTGCAGTGATGCACAGCAATCAACACAGTATTTGTGATTGTCTGCTGAAAGATCATGCAGGACCCATTTCCAACCTTTGACACTTTACCAAGCCTCTGTAATTCACAATGAATGGTGATATGGCTCACATTGAAGCCCATGCTTAGTTCCCGAACTACAATAGTCTGGTTTGCTTCTAGTGCATCAGGATTCAACCTTCTTGGCTTCAAGTGCATCAGAATCCAACCCTCTTGAGTGCACTTCTCTTGATTCATCCTGCAGGCTTTAGTCCCCATTTCTGAACCATGAAAATCATCTTCTGCATGTTCTGATAGTCTCTACACCATCATCATAAATGTTTTGGAGTGATTTTGCTGGTACACTTGCACTATTCTCTTTTTTAAATTCATAAAGAATAACATGCTGAATATGTTCTTTGCATAGAAAGAGAATATGAATCCAATACAGCAAAGTTGTGATAAAATTGACAAAATCTCAAAGAAAATGATATATTGATGATTTTGTTGTATTTCAAATAGAATTGAGACATTAAATACCTTTAAATCTAACTTGCAAGTTAATTATAAAAAAGACAACTGAGCTTTTGTTATAACCTGATATAATGTTTTTAAAATAACATTTGCAATTTTTAGTTTTGGAGCATAACTGCATGTAACTTTACACACAACTGATATATGTGTCTAATTTCTGATTCCATTCTGTTTGTTTCATTTTAACTTTTGCTTCTTCCAGTTCAAATAAATACTGTTGAAAATGTCACTTCAACTTATCAAATAATTTATATATGAATTGCATTTGATATCAATATATACAGTCTTATTTATACTATATATTCATAAACTCATCTGAATCATTGATTTTCCAAAATCCTATATTGTCATATTACATTTTTGTTAAAAGTTAAAATATTTTCAACTGAAGTAACATCCTTTAAGTTGAGAAACATTTTGCTACACAAACACACATAGACACAAAATTGTTGCTTTAGTTTAGAAATGTGATTGATATACATGAGTGGAATCAGCAGGAAATGTTGAAGGTCTCACTAAATAAAAGATAAACAACTTTTGGAGGAGCCAGTGACCTACTAGAAATAGCAGCCAAATCTCACTTTACTCTAAGAAGGAAGGTTTAGTGAAAATGTGGTCCCTATACACTGTATTTTAAAAATATGCGTTAGCCATGTTTGAAGCTCTTTTATCTTATCTTGACCTATAGCTACATAAAAATATTTTGAAGAGAATCTGTTAACACTCTTATTGGCTATTTGTATTGCTTTATTTATTTCTACTTCAAAGAAATATTGATAAATTTAAAATCTATTTTATTTTTAAAATTTATTTGCAGTGGTAACAGTATGGAAGATGTTGGAGCACGTATGTTGGCAAAAGCCTTGCAAATTAATAACAAATTGCAGACAATTATCTGGGATAGAAATGGCACCACAGTCCAAGGTTTCCAAGATATTGCTGATGCATTAGAGGAGTATGAAGTTTTCAATTATTTTTATCTAAAAAGTCAAGAATTCAGGCCAATGTGTATAAAAAATTATAATGAGTGAAATATGATGGTATAATTCTAAGTGAATTGGTCCCTCACTCTTGAGTTGATTATCCGCTGCAATTATTTACCAGTTGCTTGATTTATTACAAATAGGAGCCATACTTTTCAAATAACACCCTTTGAACTGATAAAAAAAAAAGAAATAGACATTACTTAATAGGGTATTTATCACACTGTGCCTATCAAAAGGACTTGACGGTTAAGTCTGGAAGGCCTTTAATGTTAGCGTTACTCTGTCAGAGCTTATGTGGGATCAATCAATAGTAACACATTTCCTTTACTAATTTGTTATTTTTAATATCTTCACAGGAATTATGTCTTGAAAAAGATGCCAACACCAGTTTTTGATGCTACAGTTGCCATTAAATACCATCCAGAAAAAGTGGAAGCTGCTCTTCAAAAGGTTATTTTTACTTATCTGCCACTCATTGATTTCTCTTTGATATTTTCCCCCTTTATTAATATAATTATATATGATATGAAATGTTTAACCTTTTTTAATAAACATCAAATTAAATGTTATACCTTTAAATAAGCATGCAATTTTTGGCACACTGTGAAAAGTAAATGAATTACTTATTTAATATACATTATTAGACTAAGTACTGTTACGCAGATTAGACTGACTGAGACTCCTGGCGGTTTGCTGTGCTTGACAAGACCGTTAAACTAAGTAAAATTGTGGCCACCCATACATACAACATGTCTTCTATGTCTGTCTCACAGCCAAGAGGTTCTTCCCTTGAGGCCTTACAGATGCTGGTGTCATGTAAAAAGCACTTGTGCTGGTGCCATTCAAAGCACCTGTGCCAAAGCCATGTAAAGGCACCCATACTGGTACCACATAAATATGTCCATGCCAGCACCCCATAAAAGTGCCCATGCCAGTACCATGTAAAAAGCACCCAGTACACTCTGTGAAGTGGTTTGTGTTAGGAAGGCATCCAACTATAGAAATCCTTCCAAAGTAGACATTTTGAACCTGGGCAGCTCCCCAGCAAGTCAATTCCTATCAAACTGTCCAACCCATGCCAGCATGGAAAGAAGATGTAAAATCACGATGATGAGTTTGTATACACTAGAAATAGCTGTGAGATGATAGCCTTTCTGTGGATAGAAGATGAATATTCTTTTTATAATAAAGCACTAAAGAAAGTAGAAAGTAATCAAAACACTTTCAACTTGTTCTACCCAGAGATAAAGAACATCTGTTAATTTTTTACAGTGAGGCCCAAATTGCATGTTTGTTAAAACTTACATTACATTATATTTCAAATTACCCAGTGCACTAAAATGCTGTTTAGTGCACTAAGAAAGAATTAATTCACATTGTCAGTATATAAACTTTGATGCAAAATGGAATGACCAATTTAGCTAAGTTCTTGTGTATATGTTATAAGTAGCTATAAGCTGCAAATTTCAAAGCACTGTAGTATATTAAAAATGATTTAATTTATATAACTATATAAATATAAATCTGAATTGTGTGTATGCATGCCTTGTTTTCAAAAACTACAGAACAAACTACAATACTATACATATTATTAATAATAGCATAGTTTTAGATTGTTGATTTGTGCAAAAATTTAACAAAAGCACAAGAAATGGAAAATTTTACAAAAACATTATAGAAAATTCGTAACTAATTCCTCATCAGTCAACATCCAAAAAATCATGACAATTTTGTGCCTTTAACATTGATATTGCTCACTTTTGGTGGCGCCAGTGGCAAAAAGCTACTGGGAAAAGCTAACAAACATACAAGACAATGATGAAAACAAATATGACAAAATAAAATATACATATACAACAAAAAAATGTGCAGCTGCAAGACAAGCAAGATATTGGGTAATACAAAGGAAAAGGAAAATGTCCTGTAGGACTGGAGACGAGAGGAAAGAGAGATAGTCAGAACAAAGAAAGAAGTAATTAGGAGGGAAAGAGAGAGAGGAAAGCAAAGAAAGAGAGACAGAAATAGATGTCACACAAAAAAATATTCCATATACGTACATATATATATATATATCACCGTGACCGACCAGGCTATCAGATGTTGCTACACATCGCTGGTCACAATGTGCTTTGCATTGTTTTAGCCTTCAAATGACGCCACCCCGCTGGCTAAGCGAGCAGGCCAACAGAAAAAAGAGTGAGAGAAAGTTGTGGCGAAAGAGTAGAGCAGGGATCGCCACCACCCCCTGCCGAAGCCTCGTGGAGCTTTAGGTGTTTTTGCTCAATAAACACTCACAACATCCGGTCTGGGGATCGAAACCGCGATCCTATGACCACGAGTCCGCTGCCCTAACCACTGGGCCATTGCGCCTCCACATATGTATATATTTCTGAGCGTTATACTAATACATCTGTTAGTTTTGTACACCACCTGTCTTCGTGTTTTGTTTTTTCTTTTGTAAACTCTCCCTATATATATCACACGCTCACGTGGTCGCACATGTTGATCCTGTCATTTCTTACCAGTACGAACTTCTCCATTGGACTCTTTATCTACCATTTACGGATTCTCGTTTCGATCTTTACCCTCCGGCTGCACCTCTCCTACATATGGATCACAGTGGACTCTACTCATCATCATCATTTTTTAACGTCCGTTCTCCATGCTAGCATGGGTTGGACGGTTTGACCGGGGATCTGGGAAGCCAGAAGGCTGCACCAGGCTCCAGTCTTATCTGGCAGTGTTTCTACGGCTGGATGCCCTTCCTTACGCCAACCACTCCGTGAGTGTAGTGGGTGCTTTTTACGTGCCACCTGCACAGGTGCCAGGCGAGGCTGGCAACGGCCACGATCGGATTGGTGCATTTTATGTGCCACTGGCATGGAAGCCAGTCATGGTGGCACTGGCATCGGCCACGATTCGGATAATGCTTTTTACGTGCCACCGTCTCAGGGATCACAACTGCAGTTTCCATTGATTTTGATGTTGGTGTACTTGACTCAATGGATCTCCTCAAGCACAGGATCGAAATGGTGTTTCTTCACTTGCCACCTGCACAGGAGTCAGTCCAGCGGTCCTAGCAACTGCCGGGTCTTGCAATACACCACGACATCAAAAAACCTTTGAACTTTACATAAAACTGTTATTATTGTCATTACTTTATTTTTATACCCTTCTGTCCGAGTCAGACGCCATGATAGATCATTAGCTACTACACACATTTTTGTCTCCCCTTGTTTTATTTGTGTACCTTTCTGTAGAGGAGCGTAGGCTCGAAACGTAAAAGACTTTTTCTATTCCTGAGCGTTATACTAATACATCTGTTTGTTTTGCACACCACCTGTCTTCATCTATTGTTTTTTTCGTAAACTCTCCCTATATATATATATATATATATATATATATATATAATAATAATAATATTAGGGAATATTATTCCAAACTTACAGGGAAAAATTCAATTTAGTTAGTTAGTTAGTTAATTTTTTGGCTCAAAAAGCAAAACGCAAGGCCATGTAGGGGGACATGGAGTTATGTACAGGGTGGTGTTCATGTAAAGAGTTCAGGCCACTTGTAGTCAAGAGAGACTTTGAACCAAGCGGTCGTCGGCATCTTCACCATCTTGTCCGGCAGCTTAGTCCACGGATAGAGCTTTTCGGAATGACCCTGCAGCCGATGTTCTGGAGCAGGAGTGAAGAACAGCTCTTTCGAGAGGTTACACTTTCCACTTATGATGTTGTGAGCAAGAATGAGATCACCACGGCGGCAGCGTTTTTCTAGAGAATAAAGGTCGAGCGTCTTCAGCCTTTCTTCATAAGACAAATGCTTGAGACCAAGAACCATGTGGGTAGCCAGCTTCTGGACTCTTTCGAGATGCTGTATGTCTTTGAGAAGATAAGGAGAAGAGGCTTGAATCCCATACTCCAATATGGGTCTCACCAGCATGACATAGAGCGGTAGGAATATGGCTGCTGTGAGCATTCCGAATGACAGTCGAATCAAGAACAGAACTCCGCGTGCTTCGTTGGCAGCATGGATGCACTGGGCCGAAGGCGAAAAGGAGGAATCCACCAAGATACCCAGGTCCTTTACCTGGTCAGTCTTCTCCAGCAGCAGACGACCTGGCTCGAAATCAAGTTGAGTTGCAGGAGGAGAGCCAACAGGCAGATGACAGCACTTTGACACGTTCAGACACAGGTCCCATTTGTTAGACCATCTCCAAATTTGGTGGAGGCATCGACAAAGATCCTCTATATAACCGCGAGGAGCAACCAGTTTGACATTGTCGGCAAATAGAAGGGTGTGTTGCGTGAGGTCGTCGGGCAAGTCATTTATGAAGACTAAGAACAATAAGGGCCCAAGCACTGAACCTTGAGGCATGCCACTGCTCGCACTGGAGACGTCGGACAGTGAACCATTAACTTGGACTTGGAAGGAGCGATCTGAGAGGAAGGCACCAACCCATCGTACAATATCTGAATAGAAACTATTGACAAGTAATAGGTGGTGGTTTACCGAGTCAAAAGCTTTGGTAAAGTCCAATAAAACGATGTCAACAGCATCACTATCATCGAGGATATGCGTCACCAATTCTTCCATTACCAGTAAGTTGCTCAAGCATGATCTCTTCGGCATGAAGCCGTGTTGGGAATCAGAGATAGGGGCTGTGTTTTGGAGGTGGAGCATCATACTTTTCTTAAGGATGGTTTTGAACATCTTGCTGATTATTGAAGTAATACTAAATCAAATTTCAGAATATATACGTATATAAATTAGAAAAGAACCACCTTTTATCGATTCAATAATGAAATAACAATGATATAATTAAATTATACCTTATAGAAAAAAATTAAATATACGATAAAACATATACCAATAATTAAGTAAAGTACAAAATAATAAATAAAAAGTATTTAATTGGTAAAAAAGATTACATGTGTTTCGTGGCTATATTTTCAAACTGATAACAGTAAAATCAATTCAGTTTAAATATAGTCACTTTTCACATCCAAGATAAAAACAATTAAATAATACATAAATAGATACAAGTATATAATCTTGTAAGAAAATATAAATATATATATAAATACATGATTTTACAATAAAAATCGAACAAAATACAATTATCTCTTATTATAAAAGGCAGATTTTATCTGCCTCCCTTTGTAACTTATAGAAATCTACAATATAGGATTTCTTCAATTACAATTTACCTAGCATTTTTAAGAGTAGAATGCATCGGGTCATGCCAGGTCCAGTTTTTAAAATTTAAACTCCAATTAAGCAAAATTTACAGAAAACTCACATTCTGGTGTGTATGTCAAATGCTTTTCTTAATGTGGTTTACACCACACGCACACGCACACACACAGTGTGCAACGAATAAAATGAAAGTAAATAGCGACAGAGTGATTTGAGGAAGACTAAACTGAAAGTATTTAAACCACTACTCAAAAAATAAAAAAACACAGCAAACAGAAACAAATAAATACATAACGATTTACTCCTCACACAATTTCTTCAATTAGAGTTTACCTAAGATTTTTCAAAGTACTCCATTCGGTCATGCCATAATATATTTCTTTCAATTTCACCCCCAATTAAGACAAAATTCGAGAAAACTCAATATTTTAACATTTCACTCCGAAAGCATTGATGTACATGTGTGCGTGCGTGAGTGTGTGTGTGTGTGTTTGATGGGTTGTGCGACACAGAAAGTGTGGTGTGTAAGTGAAGTGCTTTTGTTAGTGTGTGTAAAGAGACAGACAGAGTGAAAGACAGAAATAACTGAACTTTTTTTATTCACTTTTTGTAGTGAGTGACTGAGAGAGAAAAGAGAGAGAGAGGTTATGTATGTATATATGTATGTATGGCTTCAGTGACACACACACACAAAAACACATACCTACGTACACCTAAAGCACGCACACACACACACACACAAGCGGAGCGCGAACTTCAAAATTTTGGTAGTATTAATTTGCGAGCGTACTTCTAAGCGCGCGTAATTGAAAGTTTTCACTATGATATCATCACGTGCGAAAAAATTCGAAGGGTTTTGAACAATTGAGATACACATGTCACGCATGTATTGAAACCATTGCTAAGCTGCCGTAATTGCTTAATTAAGACTTTGTTTAAATTGAAAGGGGCAAATATGTGACGAGGTTGAAAAAAAATACCCCAGAAAAAAAAATGTACTGCTGGTATTTATATAATTCACTACTATTTTGCTACAATGTCATGAAAAAGAAAAAATTTAGGTATGTAAATCGAATTCGCCCCCCCCCTTTTCCCCGTTCGCGTTTGTGTAAAAAAAATTATTATTTAAGTTTTAAAAATTATTTACTTTGTTCAAAAAATATTAATATTAATTAATTTTCAAGAATTATTTAATTTTATTCTGTAAGATAGTAATTAATTCATTTATCTGTAAATCCGCGAGGTTGTTACTCAGGCACCTAGAATGGTAACCTTCAACTAGCACTATCTCCTCCGAGACCCTGCGGCGCACGTTGACCAAAATTGAGAGTATGGTAGAAGAAGGGTTGCTCTTCCTTCCGTAGAACATAAAATTCAAATCGGACCATGTTAACACCAAAAATTATTTACATCAAAAAGATGCTTTTTTCTATGAAAATCCCTATTTTTTACGATTTTTTCACTGCTGTGTCGCCACTTTTCGGTGTATTTCGACCAGAAAAATGTTCACAAAATTTTTACTTTTCAAAATTACAATTCCAGCGGGTCAAAACAAACCCGAGCAACGCCGGGCGATACTGCTAGTATATCATAAAATACAAGCACAAAATATATTAAGATATATTCTGTTAACTAAATCTTTAAACTTAATACATAGGATTTATTATTTATAAAATTTTTATTTCGTTAAAAATGTAGTATAAATAAAACTAGAATAAATGGATATAAATATTTATTATATGTCTACTCCAGTATAGCAGTATAGTTAGTTAGAGAAGTAAAACATGACTATCTATGACCGACTTCTTGACATTACAGCATTTATAATGACTATCACATACCACTCATCACATGGGAAGGGTGTTCCATTATTATTATTATCCCCATAACGTCTCCACTTTTAAGTTTTTCTTTCTTCTTAGGGAGTGTAATTTTATTTCTTTGTACTAGCAATAATTTTTCCATTACCCCCATCTCCATTTTTTTATACTGTTACAAATTTTAAATTTTTTCAGTTTGGCATCCACTTCCAGGAACTCCGCACATATTCTTTTTCTTTTTCTTGTGTATCTGGCATTGGTACTTGAAAAATATCATATGACCATTCTCTTCCATTCTTCTGGGTTTACTCTGGTGTATTTGGACTTGGTGTCATGTGGTATACTCTTAAGAATTGTTGTAGAGCTATCTAATCCGTGACTTCCTTATTCAACTTTCTTAGTGCTCTCTTGAACGTATCAACAAAGTGTTCTGCTTGTCCATTAGATCTGGTATAGCATAATAGTTACATGTCTACAGCAAACATTTTACAAAACTTTTTAAGCGCAAAAGACACAAATTGCATTCCATTGTTAGACTGCTATGTCTGTGATGCCACATTTCACATACAGCTCATATAGAAAGTTTATCATAGTTGAGGAGGTTGGCTTTTTACACTTAGAAATTTCTGGCCAAGTAAAGAAACTATTTACCACCACTAAATAGTAGGAACCATTTAAGGGACCAGTGAAATCAATGTGTAGTCTTGACCATGGAACATCTACTTTTGGTCAAGGTTCATTTTTTATCGATGTTAATTTTGCCGTTAGAGCACATCCTCTACAGCCTTTCACTAAATTTTTTATTTCTCTGTCCATTTTTGACCAGTACAAGTAGCTATGCATTAAAGCTTTCATCTGCAAAATACCAGAAAATCTAACATGGAATTCCCTTCACATTTTCTTTTGCAGTATTTCAGACATTACTACTCTCTGTGCATACATCAGTACACCATCAGAAATTGAATATAGGTTCACATCTTGGTTTTGTTTCACACCAATCCTGTTCCTATGTACTTTACCTGTCCACAGTATTCTTTTCATTTGTTATGAATTTGTCCATCGCATTTCATTTTATGTCTTCTAGGGTCACTAGTAATTCGCATACCATATTCCACTTTTTATTTCTCCTTCTGATCTTAATGCTGTGATTACTGTATCTTTGAATGGCTCAGTGTTTCAGTATTAGTTTGGACAAACTATCCACCTGCCCTTGTTTCCTTGACAGTAAATATTCCATTTTGTAATCACAAGTCAATAATGTAGTGCCTCATCACTGTGGTCTTTTCTTTCTGTGTGTTGGTATTCCATTTTTAGAGCCATATAGTAGTGGGCAATGATCTGTTTATAGATAGAAACTTCTTCCATGAATAAACCTGTGGAATTTTCACCCTGAATATGATTGCTAATACTTCCTTTTCTATTTGACAATAGTTCCTTTCAGCTGGTAATAATTGTGATGCATGGGCTATAGCTTTTTCACTCCCATCGTCATATATGTGCAGGAGCACTGCTCCTACACCATAATATTCAACTTCGGATCAAAATGTGTTAATGGGCCTCATGGAGGCAAAGTGAATGAGTTCCTTTCAAGTGTTGGACCTCGCAGAGGCGAGGTGGCTGAGTTCCTTTTGAGCGGGCCTCATGGAGGTGAGGTGGTTGAGTTCCTATCAAGTATTGGGCCTCATGGAAGCAAAGTAGCCAAGCTCCTTTCGAGTGTTGGGCCTCACAGAGGCATGTCCAAGACCTTTGGTATGTGCTTGTGAAGATCTATCAAGCTGAGCAAAATCGCAATTGTGGCAGATACCGGTGTCATGCAAATGGCATCCATGCCAGTGGTACATAAAACCACCTATTACACTCTCAGAGCAGTTGGCGTTAGTAAGGGCATCCAGCCATAGAAAGTCGTGCCCAATCAGACTGGATCCTGTCTCAGCCTTCCAGCATGCCAGCCCAGTCAAACCTTCCAACCCATGCTAGCATGGACAACAGACATTAAATGATGATGATGATGATAAGTTCAATGTTAAAATGTTTTTTTAATTTGTCAAATGCCTTCTGACACTTATCAGTCCAGCGCCATTTTGCATTTTTCACTAACTGATCTTTGAAGGCCTTTACATTGTGTAGGTTGGGAATATAAATTTGGTAGTAATTTACTAAACCCTAATGTAATCCTTATTGTCCTCTGCACACCTTCATGATTTTCCTTACAAGGTATTTAAAATGAAAAATTATCTTTATATATATAAAACTGAGAATGTGTGTCTGTCTGTCTGTCTATCTGTCTGTGTGTTTCCCTAAAACTTGAGAACTACACAACCAATTTCATTCAAATTTTACACATGCCTTACTTAGGGTCCATGTAGTTTCATGGGCAAAAAAAAATGTTCAACTTCTTGCCTAGAGCGAACTCATAGCAATATCATATCTTCTCCACTATTTCAGTATTACGTGTTAAAAGTGAAACAAGAACATTTCTCTATTTTATGTCAGATACTTTCACTTTAACAATAAAAATAATAATAACAATTGAATTATATGTAGTAAGTAATAATTAAAATCAAACTAAAGTATAATATAATCGTAACATAACAAAAGTAAAAATAGCAATTGGTATAAAATTGCATCAATGATTTGAACTTGAATAAGTGGTTTCACATGAATGGGAATAAATTAAAAATAAAATTAGCGTGCAGAAATGGAATAGTCCAGATGGATAATAAAAAATTAAATTAAAGAAAAGACTATTGTCTATAAAGTATACAATGTAGAGAAAAAGGAAGATTTCAAAACATGGAGGAAAGCACCTTCGAAAAGTGTCTTGGTGCGACTTCGAGTCAACAGAGCGTGCAAGGGAGTACTCTACTCGAACTTGCAAAGTGGAAATATTTTATTTTTGCCTTTATATTTGGGACGTAGGACGTCCCGGAAAAAAATTGTAAATACTGAGAATAGTCAGAAAGTAAGTTGTCAGTAAAAATTATATTTAGCTCTAACATTGCTGCATGGGACTTCATTTTTCAGCCATTCTTGAAGTCCATGACACCATAAGAATCATACTAACTGAGAAAACTCTAATCCCTTCAGCCATTCATTTCTATTCTATAGCAGAATCCTTACAGGACTAGGCTTTTGTCTTTAAAATTTTTCAGTAGTATGTTTAGAGTTAATAAAATAGACATTAAATAAAATTCTGTTAATATTAACACAGTTATTGTCATATATTCTAACTTTATTTACAATAGTCATATTGTGATCCTAAGTAAGGACTGCAGCACTGTGTAATTCAGGTTTTTAATTTTATTTAATTTTTTTGGCTAACAACATTATTTCACACTTTCTTCATCATTGGTAATTTTGAATGATGTCCAACAATAAAAAGAGTTGCACAAGCAATATACAAATGTGAAAATTGGTAAATAATTCCTTATCACACATAGTTACAATGTAAATCAAGAAGAAAAAAAATAATTAAAAATAATATGAAATATGCAGAAACCATGGTATGAATCAGATTGAAAATAGAAATGAAAGAGTTATTTGAATTTAATGTATTCATAGTGACCAACATAAAACTGTTTATTCTTGAAGACAATAAGTGATAAAAATGAATGTTTTAGAAACATTAGAACTTTAAAAGTGACTTTCAATTCAGCTGTTTATACAATTTAGGTTCTTACCAGTTCTGCTTTTATTGTTTCACAGATTGAGTGCCTTTTACAGAGGAACCATAATCCACGTAAATTTTCTTCTGAGCAAGGCTATCGTTTACAACAAGGCTTTCTTATAAGTTCTACTCAACAGGTGAGGTGTGCAACATACTTTATTTTGTATCTTATCTACTGATACCTAAAATGCTTTTTATATATGTGTGTGTGTGTTTGTCTGTTAGTTTGGGTGTTGTGGTTGCTAATAAATAGGTCTGTTTTTTAAAAGGATATATAATGTTCAACTATATATTCTTATCTATTTTAAGTTCATATTGCACTGGAGATAAATTTGCAATTCATTATAACTTCTTGGGTTATAAAAACACCATTTCTATATTAGAATCATTGCAGAGAAATGAGTAGAGAGAATAATTTGTTATTATTTCACAGAAATGAAGGAGATAAGCAGTTTTGTTGTTGCTTAGCCTAAGATCAGTCCTGTTTTTGAGTAACAGAAGTCAACACTGCTTAGATAGTCTTATAAATTACAGTTACCATAAAGGATTACCCACTGTCACACATGTTATAGGCAAATCTGTCCCAGATTTAATTTAAAACTTAATCTACAACAATTGATAGGGTACCCATGAGAGGCTTATTTCCACTGTCATATATAGCTAAGGTGTGCACCTATACCCTATCACCAGAGGCAGTCCAGTGATTAACAATGTATATTTAGTAGTATATACTTGTTTCAGTGACATGTATAAATGCCCTCTACCTCTAGGCAAGTGCCCTCGTAATTCTTTCTAGATGCTGAAAACACTCCCTTAAGTACCTTCTTACTTTTCCCCAGTTCTCAAACATTAAATCTTCTATGATCAGTGTTGGCACAATGAAAGGTTGGTCAAGTAAGATTGGTGAAATACTGGAGCAGAGACTAGTAGATGTATGCTGTGTGCAAGAGGTACATTGGAACAGAGCCTCAGTTAGACTACTCATTGGCAAGTAATGGGTAGTAGTGATGGGCTGGGTAGTTTAGGTACACTTTTGACAGAAATGGATTGATAGAGTGATTAAGGTAATCAGAATGTGTGATAGAATTGTTAAACAAAGGCTAGTCTTGTATAATGTAACAGTGACATCTCTGCATATGCCCCTCATGCTGGACTGGCAGAAAATAAGAAAGACCGATTGTATGGGGTTGTTTTGTTGACTATCTTGATGACAAATAACTGTAATATTATTATTGTGGCTGATGACCAAAACTCCAACAGATTTTATGGTATGCATGGTGGTTAAAGCTTTGGTTCTAGATACAAAGAGGGAACAAGGCTGCTGGGATTATGTGATGCAAATGGCTTGTTAATCTGCAACACTAGCTTCAGGAAATATGCCAGGTTCCTAATCATCTACCAGTAGCACAGATTGACTGCATTCTCACCAGAAAAAGGGATAGGAAGATGTTTGTGAATAGAAAGTCCTTCCCTGGGGGGAAATGTACAGCTCAGTATAGGTTAGTGACCTCAGACAAAGCTAGAAGGACTCAGAGGCACAAACTAATCTGCAAAAGGAAGATATAGAAGTTTAAGGATCCTTCAGACAGTCAGAGACATTCTTATTGAAGCATTCAATGGGAAGGAGGAGATAGAGTCGTATTGACATAGAGAGCAACAGGAGCAACCTACTGAGGATGACAGACCAATTCTGTGGTTGGGGCAAATCTCAACTAGACAAGGGTGAAATAGTGATGGAACAGTGAGATAGACAGCCATAAAAGTTAAGTGACAGCTTGAAAATAGAGACAGCAAAGAACTATATTAGACTGGAAGCTAAGCCACAGATCTCTTAGCAAGAGCAGAAACAGAAAGAGGTCCACTATTGTTTTACAACATGTGGATCAGTGGTATGAGGTATTCAAGCTTGCTAGACAGTGTATACAAGAGAATTAAAATATTGTGAAAGAGAAATGTGAATGGATGGATAATGACATGATGATTCTGAAAACAAGAGGCATGTAAGTGTTACAATGAAAGGTTGTTAAATGTAGAAAATTAATGAGGGAAAGAGAGTCTCCCCAATGTTGATCCTACAGTGGGACTAGCTATTCAAGTTGAGAGGAGTATGATACATTTGACAATTAAAGATATGAAGACAGGAAAAGTCCAATGTCTATGTGGAATTGCTGCTGAGATACTTAAAAAATATCTGGCAGAGTAGATTACAGCCAATCACCCATTTAGTTAATTAGGTTATATGGGAAGGTGTCATCCCCAATGATTGGTGTAGCAGCATTATAGTCAGCTGGACAAGGTCATGCAAATTAGAGAGTTATAATCCTATTAATTAAAATCAGTGTATGACTTGATGAGATGCAGTTAGGTTTCGTGCCCTGGAGAAGTATTACTGGTGTTATCTTCTTAGTCAGACAACTACAGAGAAACTATTTTTCTAAGTGTAAATCATTGTACTTCACATTTGTTAACCTAGAGAATGCCTTTCACAGTCTCTGATGAAGCTGAATGACTTGTGAAAGCTGTACAAGCCATGTACAGGGATGCTGTTAGTAAGGTGAGAGTTAGCAATGAGTTCAGTAATGAATTTAGAGTGTACAGGTAGGCTTTCAACAGGGCTTGGTTCTCAGCCCTCCCCACTTTATCATTGTCCTGTAGACCATAACAGAGGAATTTAAGACTGACTTAGCCTGGAAATTACTATATGCTGATGATCTCATTCTCATAACAGAATCTGTAAGAGACTTAGGAAAGTAATTCCAGGTGTGGAAGCAAAAGCTGGAACTGCAGAACCTTTGCTAACTTAGAAGGAAACAGATATGATACTACTCCTTTCAGGTATATATCCCTGCTCATTATATAAGAAAAGTGTAAGCAGGAATTCCATTTGGTGTGGTGCAAGTTGTGCTCACATAAGTGGTGCAGTAGAATCAAAGGAAAGTTAAAAGACAAAGTAGTGTTTGTATGTGAAAATGCACAGGAGCCATAAAGACTAAACATACATGGGAAATTGATATTCTCTTGTACCTTGGAGGGTCTATAGAGGTAGTGGATAATTTCTGTTACCTAGGCAACCTAATTAGTAATGGAGGAGAATGTTCTGAATGTGTAATTGCTAGAATAAGAGTAGGATGGAGAAAATTGAGATGTGTTGGCAACAAAGTCTCACTCTCTGAATGGAAAACAAACTGTCGGATGCCTGTGTACTTAGAGCAATGCTACTTGGTAGTGAGGCATGAGCTCTGGCTGCAGAGGGCAGTCAAAGACTTGAGTGGAATGAAGTACATATAGATGGATAATGATATACTTCTAGTCAGTGTCCCTGAAAAGAAAGAAGTTTGGAATACTATTAAATGTGAAGAACAAATGGGAGAAAGGAAGTCCTCTTTTTGTGAACCCAGCTGAGGGACCAGCTATTCTAGTTACAGTAGCAGGATAGATAAGGCAATTTAAGATATGAAGGCAAGAAAAGCCCCTGTACTTGTCATTTGTTGAACTGGAGAAAGCCTTCAACAGAGAATCTCACTCCATGACATAGTGGTCTCTGAGGAAGCTAGGGATTGATAAATGGCTTGTGAAAGCGGTACAAGGGTGCTGTTAGTATAACTGTAAGTGTTATCCATGAGTAGAGTGACAAATTAATTGTACAGCTAAATGTTCACCAAGGCTCAGTCCTCAGCACCCTCCTAGTCATCATCATCCTCCTGGCTGTAACAGAGGAATTTATGACCAGCTGCCCATGAGAACTACTGTATACTGATTATCTTGCTCTCATAGCAGAATCTGTAACAGAACTAGAAAAGAAGTTCTAGGGATGGAAGCAAAGCCTAGAATTGAAGGACCTTAAATTTAACTTAGCAAAGACCAAGGTCCTAGTAAGCAAACAAATGGGCAGGACTCTACTCCCATCAGGTAAATGACCTTGCTTAGTATGTAGGAAAGATGTAGGCAGGAATTCCATATGGTTTACTCAGTGCAAGCTATAGACCCACAAGAGGTGCAGTGAAATAATAGGAAGGCTAACAGAGAAAGTACTGTTTATATGTGAAAGATGCACAGAAGTCTACAGATACATGGAAACTGCTAGTATTAGAATAGGATGGAGAAAATTCAGAGAGCTTTTACCTCTGTTGGCAACCAAAGATATCTACAAATGAAAGGAATATTGTATAATGCATGTGTATGAACAGTAGTGCTACACAGTTGTGAGAGGGCTCTGAATGCAGAGAGAAATTAAGTTTGTATACTACATTAGTTGTGCAGTGTAAGTGTCTATGTGCAACAGTGTTAGTGTATAGAGAGAAATCTTAGGCATAAGGAGAATTAGATACAGTGTGCAAGAGAGAAGACAGTGCTGGTTTGGTTATGTGATGCATATGGATGAAGACAATTGCATAAAGCAGTACC
The DNA here is from genome assembly GCF_006345805.1 of Octopus sinensis. Taxonomy (NCBI): domain Eukaryota; kingdom Metazoa; phylum Mollusca; class Cephalopoda; order Octopoda; family Octopodidae; genus Octopus; species Octopus sinensis. The sequence goes on from NC_042997.1 coordinate 75,494,812, forward strand.
AATTATTTTAAGTCGATGGAACTTATGGAAGAGCAAGACCGAAGAAGACATGGGACAGAGTATTGAAGGCTGATCTTAAGATGCTGAGCCTTACAAAAGAGATAACAATGGACCAAGATAAGTGGCACATTGCGTTACTCGAGAAGACCCATCTGCCACAGCAGAATAGATATCCTAAAACCATCTTGGTAATGATTGTCTTTGAGGGGCTCTTTCTCATTACCATTCTCTCTGCTCCATCAACCATTTTCCCCCACATTTCATCCCCTAATACCTGTCACTTCTCTATGACTTGAGAGCAGAATAGGTACATACTACATCCCCCGGCTTTTTCAGTTACCTTTCTTCCCTCTATCCAAATCACTTCCATTTCCCATTATATTCCCTTGCTTATTGTCTCCACCAATCACCTATCTTTGCCATCATTTGTCTTACTATCACTCTTTTTCTTACCTTCTAACTCACCTCTCTTTTCCAACTGGTCTCTATATAACAAGAAACCTATATCTGTCAGTCTATATCTTTAATCTCTCAAGTGGTACAAAGCCACCCCCACACTCAATACTACTACCCCTCCCAAACGAGGAATTGTTTTGTCTTGCAAGGTAACTGGTAACGCTGTCAGTGATTGTGTTATGTAAAAAGTGCTGGTGCCACATAAAAAGCATTATGTATACTCTGTAAAGTGGTGACATTAGGAAGGGCATCCAGCAATAGAAACCATGCCAAACCACTCATTGAAGCCTGGTGTGGTTTATGGTCTTGCCAGTTCCTGTCAAACCAACCAACAGGTAAGTGATGTGTTAAGAATGGATTCTAGCAGAGGAGAACATTGGCTAAAGGCACAAAAAGGTGATTGATGTAAATAGTGTGGGCTGGGATGACAAATGATCATCATCATCATGATCCATCTATCACAACAAAAATGATATCTTAAAGCCACTTTGATTGTGCTTACATATGTGGGTTCCTGTCCTTTCTTTCCTTTGCTCTGTCCCATCAAGCATTTCCCACCACACACACATGCATCTCATTCTTTAACACCCATCACTTCACTATTTGTGGTACTACTCAGCTGCTATAATCATCAGAGAGCAGAATAAGCACATATTATGTTCCCTCCCTTCCAATTATTTTTTCCCCCACCCTACTTCCATTTCTCATTGTCATCCCAGCCCATTCTATTTCCACCAATCACCTTTTTGTGCCTTTAGCCTGTGTTCTCCTCTCCTATACTCCATTCTTAACGCATCTCTTACCTGCTGTCACTCTCAATACCCTCTCATATCTACCATCATGCTCCTCTTACCCTCCTATCCCTCCTGAGCCACTCTTTTATCTCTCCACATCATTTGCTTCATGCATTGCTACCCCCATCTTTCTCCTCTATTTCTCCACTTACAATCCACTGTCTTGAGATGCTTCAGCATTCCACCTACAATTCTATCTTTCCAGCTACTCCTACCCACTCTTGTATAATATGGAGTAGTCTTGTATTTCTGTTATAAGACATCTGGGCTTGTTCTTGTCATACTGTAGCCTCTCAACAGCTTTTTCTTTCCTTTCTTTCTTTTCTTGCCTTGCAATTTATTTAGCAATCTTGCTAGTGCTGGTGTCACAAAAAAAAAAGCACCCAAACATCGGGAAGGGCATCCAACTATAGAGATCATATGAAAGCTGACATTGGAGTTCAACATGGCCTTACTGCTCACTGGATCCTACCTTTTCCAGCACAAAAAAAAAAAATAGATGTTAAATGGATGAAGTCTTGAACACATATAATCAGGGAAGAAGCAAAATACAAGCATGTAATGAAATCCTTGGGAGCATAAGACATTGTTAAAAGCTTACCAAATTTACCAGTTTCCAACTATATCATTTTGTTGTTTGAGGTTGAAAGTGTATGTTGCTTGTTGTGTATTTCTATTTTCCTTTATGATTATTTGTTTTGTAGATGGTTGACCGCCTAGTGGTTCAAGTTCAAGATACAGTTAATGCTATATCAAGGACATCTACCTCTGGCAGTAGTGATCCAAACATTGAACAAGCTGGAAAATTTGTTAATGATGCCAACAACTCTCAACAGGTATTTTGGGGCTCTTTTAATTAAAATTTTGCTATTCATCTATTTTTATGATCTTTGTATGTACTACGTCTTGTCACTTACATACACACTCAAAGTTCAAGTGTGACCCACATTTAAGTACTGCTCATATATCAAAGACTTATTACATAAACAAACCTCAAACCACATTCAAAAAGTATTTGGTAATTGTCAAAGGTTCCCACATCAATATACTTTATCCTTTATATTTCTTGTGGAGACCAGTAAAATACATAACTGTCAAATATTGGAATCAATTAAATTGCCTGTCTATCTCCCTGAAAGTTCAAGATAATGTGTCTAAATTAGACATTAATATTATATTCTTGTTAGTAACAATGATAAATGCAATGGCTTACAGAATTTGTAGAATGCAGGATAAAATAGTTTATAACATTTTGTTCATTTTCAGTTCAAATTCTGCCCAAGTCTACTGTGCATTTCATATTTCTAGGGTAATTAAAATAAGTATTTGTCAAGTACTGGAGTCAATTTTCTTCCAAATTTAAGGTCTTTGAATTAAATTAATAATAATGATCAGTGCAGTGTATGACAGAACTGGTAAAGTACTGAGTAAAAATAGTTAGTGATATTTTGTAGCATCCCTCTACATTCTGAGCTCAATTCCTGTCCAAGTTGACATTCTTTCATCATTCAGAGATAATAAAATAACAATAACAGTTGATAAATACAATAATCAGTTATAACCTGAAGCCAATGAAAGAATAGAGTAATGCTACAACCATCTTTTCCACCTCTACCACCATAGCCTCTGATTCTCCAAACTAAAAGTTGCATACTCATTCCCAAAAGCCCACATAATATACTACACTATCTTATCCTTCCTATTGCATTTCACCTCTAAATTCCACACTGTAGTCAATAATTTTTCTCCAGTGCTACCACCTTTGAATTCTTTCATCTCACATATTCAAATGTCAAATAAATTTAAATGGAACAACTCCAGACATTGCCACCTCTACATAGACTAATAAAACTCACATATACAAGTCTTTATGAGTCAAACAGGGATATGAATAAGCATGCCAAGTAAACCCTATAATACATCTATTATGTTAATTAAAATAATGATGGTTTAAACCACATGTGTTAGATATATTGGGTTTGGTTGAATGAATATTTATTGATTGGTATAAAGTTTAGCTGCAACTCCGAACATTGTTGAAATAGCATTTATTTTCACAGGAGTAAAACACAATATTTACATGTCTACACTTACCAGTTGTGTATTGCAATGTGCTAAAAATTAATGTAGTTTGTAATTACATAGACACAAGAGATTAGCTTTGCATGGGAGGTGGGAATAATGCTTAGACCATCTTAGTTGAAGAAACCTTTTAACTTGGCTTCAACCAAGGAAAATTTGTTCATGTAAAGGACTTGTTCTTGTGCTTCTGAAGTGCTTTTCTCTCTGATTTGTTTGTGTACATTGTACTTATGTAACCACAAAAGTGCAGAAATTACTGGAACAAAATTGAACATTCTCTAATATGAGGTGATATTCCAGTGAGTCAAATGGTTAATAATGTAACCTGAACTAAGTGTGGTCTGGACCTAATTACTGAAGCTGTAAGGTTTCAATTCTAGGCCTCACTACAGTATACTAATATATGCCTTTGTGACAGTATGAATTTTTAGTAATCACTGTGATGTGTAACTTTAAACGAAAACAAATGTCTTTTTTATATCTCATAGATATGATGTTTAGTGCACCAGTAATTAATAATTGACTGCAAAGCCAGTAAAAAGCACTGTTTATGCAAATTGAAGTAAGTGACTATAAATAGGTATAAGATATATCTCTCTTCATAGAAAATAAAGAAAGATCTCAACCAGGATTAAAACAAAGTCATGCTAAACTTTTTTTTTTCTTTTGTCTATAGAAAGATAAATGATACATTTAATTTTGTCCAGTAAATAATACATACATCACAGCATTTACAAAGTATACCTTAATTGATATTCAAAGTAATATGCTAATATTTTGCAAATTTATTGTACCCATATAATAGAACTGAAACTAAACCCCTGTGTTAATAATACCAAATCTTGCCTATCAACCTCTAAATGAAATCAAAATGTACAAGAATTTATATTTAAGACATTAATGTATATGATGTGAGATAATAACTATAAGGATCATAATAATGGTGCAAAGGTGATGCTCTAAAGATGATAAAATTTAATATAGCCTATGACAGTACTTAGATTATAGCATCAGTCCAGTTTTTTCTTTTTTACATTCATTGTTTGCAGTCTTTCGAATTTATTGTCTTCTTTCAACAACTTTCTTTCTCTTTAGCTTCTGCCACTGTTTCAGAAGATTGCTTTTAAATCCCAAGACATTGGCAATCCTGTAGAGAAAAAACTGAAAAGTATTGTTTTGGAACTTGAAGATGTTCTAGCTTCTCATATTCAGGTAAGTATCTGAGTGTATATATATATTCTTTTATTCCTTTATTTGTATCAGTCATTTGACTGCGGCCATGCTGAAGCACCACCTTTCAACCTCAGGACTTATTCTTTGTAAGCCTAGTACTTACTCTATTGTTTCTTTTGCCGAACTGCTAAGTTACAGGGATGTAAACACACAAACACATACATATATATATATATATATATATAGTTGAAATTTATAGAAAACAAGAGAACTTTCTGCACCTCTCCTCATCTACATACCAGCATTCCACCTGGATTACCACTGACTCTACTTCCATGGAATTCACTGTATTTTTTTCATTGATATACATATTTATATATATACGATGGGCTTCTTTCAGTTTCCATCTACCAAATCCACTCACAAGGCTTTGGTTGGCCTGAGGCTATAGAAGAAGACATTTACCCAAGGTGCCATGCAGTAGGACTGAACCTGGAACCATGTGATTGTGAAGCAAGCTTCTTATCACACAGCCACGCCTATGCCTATATATATATATAAATAGATGAGTGTATTTTTACCTTGTTAACAATTAACACGGAAAAATAAATAAATAGTTACCAGGGCAGCAAAAATCTCACGAGTAAAGATGTTGTAACTCCTTGTTTATAAAGGTTGAAACTTCGTGTTTACATTGAATATTTTGAATAATATGAATAAAAAATGGAGTTAACGCAGGTTTAAACAAGTATTTTTACTTTCGACACATGTTTTGAAAATTCCACTGATACTATTCAAAAGAATAAATGGTATAAACAATGCAATCTTCTCTTCGGGAAAGTGAAAAAAACGAAACTCGTCAATACGACATTTTAGCAAAAAATGATGGATTTGTATAGCGATAGACAGAACGCTATTAATATTGTTTAAAAAAACGTTATATGATATAACGTCATAAGTAGCTAACAGAAAGAGTAGGGATATTAATAGTGAATGTTAAATATAAAGGAAATTAAAGTTTAAATTATATATAATGATAGAGACTACTTATATGCACTAAATGTATGTTTCTGCCAATGCTTACATCTGTATGCTCGTTCTATAACCGTGTTTACTAGAGTATTTTTAGAAAAATAATGAAAAATAGCTCAGAATTGCAGAGAAGACAGAATTTCTTGCCTTTGTCATATGGTATCGAAATTGAGAGGATCAACCATTCTAAATGAATTTATTCTTTTGAATAGTATCAGTGGAATTTTCGAAACATGTGTCGAAAGTAAAAATACTTGTTTAAACCTGCGTTAACTCCATTTTTTATTCATATATGTATATATATACTAGCAGTATCGCCCGGCGTTGCTCAGGTTTGTAAGGGAAATAACTATATAAGCATTTTTAGAGAGTTATAGCCAAAAAATAGGGAAAAAATGCATTAAAAATGGAAAAAAAATTAAGGTAAATTTCTTTTTAAATCGTTGACACATCGCAGATATTTTTAGAGAGTTACTTCCCTTAAATAATAGCAAAAAAAATGCATTAAAATGGAAAAATATGATGGTAAATTTTTTTAAATCGTAGACTCATTGTAGACGCGCGCTAATACCCAGAAGGGCTCGATATGAATCACGACTATAAGATACCCGGTTTTGGCTACACTGCACCGCAAAATGTGGGAGTCGTTACGAATCTAAATCGTAGGAGACAGACACACAACTTCACTCTTATATATAAAGATATAAGTCACGTAGTTATATACACATACTTTGTTATATATACATTCTTAAAAGAAAATGTTATTTTGAATACAACATTTATAAAGAATAAAATATTTTTTGGTTTTTCTTAACCCTTTCGTTACTATATTTCTGACCAAATTACACCCCTTATGTGTTTCAATTAATTTCTAACGTAATCATAAATTTAGTCTGGTTTCATTAAACAACTATAACTTTTTTATTTATCAATATATTAATCTGATTTTTGGAAGATAATTTAATGAAATATTCTCAACCAATTCTACACTATAATTTTTGTCACAAAGTGACTCTAATTGCAGGTAGATACAGGTAAATTCAACAATATATAAAATTATTAAAATTTTGTTCAAACATTGCTATAGAAAATGGGTTATTAGCTAATATTCAATTGGGTATACAACAAAATTTTACGATAGAATTTGTTATTCTGGGTAACTTTCTGATACCCATAATAATATTTAGGCAAAATAGGCCTTAATTTAATTTAAGGTTGTGGGAAATAACAAACTATCCTTTCTTTCGCTTTGTTTACGTTTAGCGTAATGATTTCAAATAGGCTCATTCAAAAAAGTAAAAAGAAATAGTTTAAGGCTTTATACTCTTCTGGGAAAGTCTGTGGCTTGGTGCAGTTTCTTCAGAAAAATCACTGAAAGAAACAGCTTTTAAATTTTCACTCCATTCAGGTACCAATTCATTTTCTTAATCGCTGTCGGATTCACTGTTTTCACTTTAATAGCTGCAAACTTGCAAAGACAAAGGAGGAGAAGGGTGATAGCGTCAGTGAAACAGTCGCTCCCTTTGTGTGTGTGTGCATTTGCGTGTGGTGTATCCCACATTAAGAAAAACATTTGACATATACACCAGAATGTGAGTTTTCTCTAAATTTTGCTTAATTGGGGTTGAAATTTTAAAAACCGGACCTGGCATGACCCGATGAATTCTACTCTTAAAAATGCTAGGTAAATTGTAATTGAAGAAATCCTATATTGTAGATTTCTATAACTTACAAAGGGAGGCAGATAAAATCTGCCTTTTATAATAAGAGATATTCATCATTCACCTTTATTTAACATTTGCTTTCCATGCTGGCATGGGTTAGACAGTTTGACTGGAACTTGTAAACCAGAGGGCTGCACCAGGTCCCTGTCTGATTTGGCATGGTTTCCTAACGTCAATCATTCCAAGTGCATAATGGGTGCTTTTTAGATGCCACTGGCACAGGTACCATTTACGTGACACAGGCAACAGCCACAACTATGATTTACATGGCACTGGCAACTGCCGCAACTACAATTTCACTTGGCTTGACGAGTCTTCTCCAGCACAACATAATGTGAAAGATCTTGGTTACTTATCATTGCTGCCATGAGGCTTGAAATTTGAAGATCACGCTACCGGCAATGGTCATGATTACGATTTCATGGATGCCATTCATATGACACTGGCAATGGCCACAACTATGATTTCACTTGGCTTGACAAGTCTTCTCAAGCACAGCATATCAACAAAGGTCTTGGTCACTAGTCATCATTTCCATTAGGCCCAACATTCGAAGAGCATGCTTTACCACCTCATTCCATGTCTTCTAGGGTCTACTTCTTCTACAGTTTCATTCTACAGTTGAAGCCCGGCACTTCTTTACACAGCTGTCCTCGTCCATACATTTCACATGACCATGCCAGTGCATTCATCTCTCTTGCACATATCTGATGCCGCTTATGCCCAGTTTTTCTCTGGACATATTTATTCTCTGTCATATGTGCACACTAACATTGCACATTCAGCGAAGCATACTGGTTTCATGGAGCTGGAGCATCTCCAACAATTATAGGCATCCTACTTCCTCTCACAGGTGTTATAGCCACTCATTGAAATGTCCCCAGATGTGTCTGTAAGCATGGAGGATCTCCTCAGAATCAGTAGTTGCAACCACTCCATCAACCTCACAGGTTGTGTAGTGGGCAGTATGGATGTAGTTTCACTCAACCCATCTATAGACATAGATTTTGTTATGGGAAAATGCATTGAGATTATCTGTGAGAGTGCAGTAGAGTTCCACCAAATCAACACAAGAGAAAGGGGCCTCCTCCTTAAACTAAGCTATGACTGTGACTACCTAGACAATCATGACTTTAGTAAATTTTGCCCTGCCAAGTCACAGCAGTGAAGAAGAGTGCTGGAGTGGCGAGACCATACCCACCCAGGACCCTGAGAACAACAGTCAGGTGAAAAGAATGATTGTACATGCAATAGGGGCTAGCATAAGAACCACATAGTAAAGTTTAGCAGGAAACTATACATGCAGGTTCAAGGTGCATCCATTGGTGTCGGTGTGACTGGAGATGTGGCCAACTGCTTCGTGACCTAGTGGGACAGAAAACTTAAACATTCCTTAGTGGAACAATCTGCAACTGTTTTGCATTAATGTAGGTATATAGATGACATAAATAATCTAGTTAGGACAAAATCTAGTTACTGTATTATAGAAACTGAGAGGAGCATAATGGGGAGCATCCAGCACTTAGCTAGCTCCATCCACCAATATATCAAAGTAACTATAGATTACCCTAGGCACCCTAACAATAGATTCCCTGTCCTTGATACTGAACAACAGAGTGCAACTCCTCCCCTCCTATTACATGAAACCCATAGCTTCTAAATATGTTGTTCACAAGAACTCAGCTCTGCCACACAACATAAAAATCAACATACTGATAGCAAACTTAGGATAATGAACAACATGTCCCCACTATGAAACAAAGAAACATGTACAGAACTTCATGCACCGCATGCAATTCTCTGGTTATGACCAGAAAGATAGGGTTCAGGTATAAAGCTAGAAAGAAGTTACACAGCATTATATGCAATGAAACCAGCAGAACCTGCCCTAGATATAGAAGTAAGGACTGGAATAGGATACAAAGAGTTTGTGACAAAGCAAACAGAGTGAACATGTGGTATTAGACAAAGAGATATCAAGGAGTGATGTTTATAGAGGCCACAGCCCATGGAAAACTAGCCCAAAGATTTAGGAAAGCTCTGAAGGAGGCCAAACTCAACATTAAGACCATTGAAAAGCCAGGGAGCTCCATCATCACAACTATGTAGGATGTCTCCCCTTGAGAATGACACGTGCACCAATGATAACTGTGTGGTATGTAAGATCAACCCTGGCATTAACTGTAGAACTAGAAATGTAATGTACAGCATAAGGTGCATAGAAGGTGCTTCATCATCATCATCATCGTAAAGACAAAAACATGATATACATAGATGAGACATCTAGAAGCATTGAGGAGAGAATAAATGGACATTTGAGACAATATGACGACAAAAAACAGTTCTCCATACCAACATGCCAAAGCCAAACATGGGAGCACACTGAGTCAACTTGACATCCATATTTTATCCAAGTACCCAAAGGACCCAACACACAGACAAATGCAGGAGTATGTCCTCATAAATGAAACATCCCCAGTACTAAATAGGAAATATACATAGAAGGTAGTCATATCCCAATTCCCACAGTTTATATATACACAAATAAGGTTGTTAGGCTGTTATGTAGACGTGTGTATATATGTGTGTATATATATATATATATATATATCCTGGACGAGACATTAATATTTATAAAACCATATTAAGGGCAAAAAGCTAGTCTTACAACAGGCTAACCCACATGCTAAAAGAAGACGCCAAATGGCGCAAAACTACCTCATGTAAATACGCACCCTCACATTTCCCATGCCCCAACACCACCACACCACATGCCACATCGCACCACACCACACACCACCACATCACACACCACACATCACATCACACCACAACACAACACAACACACCACACATCACACCACCACACTACATTGCACCACCCTGCACACACAAGCATTGTCTACTTCCCAGCACCCACTCCACACCATACACCACCTACACGCCTACACATGCACAAACCCACATGTCAAGGTCACTGTCACCTATCCAGCACACACATGCTCTCACATACACCCACACGTGCACCTTCGTTTTGGAATCACCACTACTTTATTATCTCCCCTTTTTCATAGTTCTCCTGTCTGACCATCGCCATGATTGACTGCTAGCTACTAAAGCTTTCTTTTTTTATTCTCTCTCTGTTTATTTTCTCATGTTCCTTTCTGTTGTAGAGCGCCGGCTCAAAACGTAAAAGACTTTCACACCTTTCCAAGCATTAAACTAATACACCTATTTGTTGTTTACACACCTGTCTTCGTCTTTTGTTTTTTGTAAATTCCAACTATATATATATAGTTTTCACAAAAATGTTAAATACAAGTTAGCTAAGAAATTTGAATGTTATTTTAGGGGTTTGGAATTAAAATTAAGAAAAAAATAACATAAAATGAAGATTCTTCTCTAGTTTTTCACTGAAGACTCATGCATGTTCACAAAAGAAAAGCTTTCTATTTCAATGGTTTTACAGTGAAATGCTAAAATACAAGTTGACAAAGAAAATCAAAGGTTGTTTTGGAAAGTTCTACATACAATTTGCATATATCTAAATAAATGATCATGAAAAAGATAGTAAACAAAGTGAAATACTTTTAGAAAATATTGCATAGAATTTGAGTGTTTTTAGCATCTTTCAAAGATGGCAGGTGAATCATATATACTGTAGTTCATTGTAGGATTTAAATAATATGACCACTTATCAGGAAATTTATAAGTTCGAATTTTCTATTTCAAGTATCACTATTATAGGTATTTATACTCCAGTGAAATTAAGAAATTGACTTGTAAATAAACAAAACCATCAAATCCATCACTACACACACACTCAATCACATATCTATGTATGTATGAAGATAATCAAACCAAATTTTCAATGAGTGTTTCTGCCAAATTTGGTGAAAATCCGCTCAGCTGTTTTCCAGTAATTTTGCAAAAACACAAAGACAAATGATTACAATACCCTGCTTTCACTTATGTGCACAGTATAATGTTAAATTGTTTTTATATATAACTTGGCATAAAGACAAACATTAACACATACACACACACAAAAAGGAAGAAAGCACTTGGAATTTCAGTTCCTCTTCAACAATTTCTATTATATTTTGTGAGTGGATAATATAGATAATTAGTAAGCAGTAAAGAAAAATATCTGTTGATTTTTCCAATTTATTTTTTTTTTATTTCAGAATACTGTCCAGGAGATGTTAGATTGTGCCAAAACACAGTGCTCTACAGTTCTTCATAATGAGGTAAGTGATAGTTTAACTGCTATTTTTGACTGGTGTTTCTGACGGCCAGGGAAATTACTGTTTTTTGTGTCTCACTTAATTGTGAGAAACCAAAATCGAAATTTTGTATTGCAATGGAACACTGCAGATTACCTGAGTAGCAGAATTGTGTTGCCATTTGAACTGTCTTCCTTCGTTCTGTTTCTCTCCTCTGTCTTTCCATTCTTTTTTGTGTTTATTATTGACTTTGATTTGAATTTTTGAACTTTTGTGTTGAACATTTTACATTTTATTTATTTTTCGTCAATATGGAAGCAAAAAATACTGTTTTGGAGTGGCAAATAGTGGTCCCCAAACAGTGGTTGCAGAATATTTCTGAGAGAACAGTGGTGTTAAAAATCTATTCTAAGGTTCTTGAAACCATCACTGTGTTCTCACAGACAGACATTGGCAGACATCACAAAAAGAATTGGCAGAGTTTATCCAAAGGGGGTGTTAAATACGTGACAGTGTGTGTGTTGTTTGACACCCCTGCAGAGGCTCAGGATTTCACAAGCAGACCCTTAGAAGGGGAGAAAATTTTGTTTCTTCCCACTTATGAAGGGAGGAGATTGACAAGAGCTTGGATGTGTGGGCTGCCACTCGGTATAGAGCCCGAATGGATAGAAGACACTATCAGTCGGGGTCTGAGTGACAGCACTGCCAAGCAGCTGAATGTCAGAATTCTCCCTGCAGCTGAGTGGGTGGGGTCAAAAGCAATTTTGACCCTATGGACCCAATCAGCCGATGATCTGGTTTTGCCAGATTTTTTAACAATGGCTGGTTCCAGGTACCCGGTAATCCATGAGGGACGCCGCCCCCCCCTCCAAGTGTCACCTGTGCCTGGAATTGGGCCACATAAAGAAAAACTGTTGCCGGGACCAAGCAAAGGTCCTGGAGCAGTTAATAGAGGAACAGCCCCCTGCTCCCCCTTTGGAGGGAGAGAGGGAGGAAGTCAAGGGGGTTGCCACCCCCTCGAAAAAGAATGAAGGTGGGCAACAATGGTTGCCCAGCTATGGATCCTGAGGTAGCAGGAGGGAAGGAAGGGCTTCCGGACATAAAGGAGGAACTCCACCCTCCCATCGTATAGAAGAGAAAAAGGAGAAAGAAAAAGAATGGGACATTGCCGGCAGTTGATGGTGAACTGTCGGCATGCCCAGAAACTTTGTTGGTGGGAAGTGTGCCTCTGACAGAGAAACTGAGACCCCTTCCAGGAGATATGATTTTGTCATCTTCTTCCAGAAGGGAGGGGCAATACAGAGCTACATAGAGAAGTTGGATGACTGGAGGGAGGAGCCCATGCCCTGGACAGAGGACAAGGATTGGCCTTTGCAGGTGACTATGAAGGTCATATCGGATATCGATATGGTTAGAGCGATGGACACCTTCTCAAAAGACATGTGTAGATATGCCTTCTGAGGCCCTGACCTGGAGCTGGAACATTGCCTAAGGGAAGCGTATAGCCTGATCGGGGAGGAAGGAACTTAATTACCTCAACTATGTGTTTTAAATTGTAAAAACTGTTGTAAGAGGTTTAATACTTCATTTTGTATTTTTTCTGAAGAACAATGTTTTAGAGAAGCAAAAATTGGCTGGCACTTTTTGTCTTCTCCCATCCTTATCATCTTCATTTCATTATCATTCACTTCATTAATGTTCCTGTCCAGCCTGCAAAGCTGCAGTCTATGTACTGCCTATAGCAAATATAATGAAATAAAGTAACTTGCTTACCAACCACTTGTTTCTGGGTTCAGTCCCTCTGCATGGCACCTTGGGCAAGTGTCTTCTACTATAGTCTTGGGCTGACCAAAGTTTTGTGAGTGGATTTGCTAGAGGGAAACTGAAAGAAAACCGTCATATATATATATACATATATTTATGTATGTTTGTGTATCTGTGTTTGTCCAACCAGCATCACTTGATAACTGATTTTGATGCATTTATGTCCACATAACTTAGTGGTTGGTAAAAGAGACTGATAGAATAAGTACTAGGCTTACAAAGAATAAGTCCTGGGGTCAATTTGTTCAACTAAAGGCAGTACTTCAGCATGGCCACAGTCAAATGACTGAAACAAATAAATGAATAAAAAGTATAATTATCTGCTGTAAGTAGTTGGTAGTGTGAATAAATGAGTGTTTGTTTGTTTACACAACTGTATTCGAATCTTACCGTGGGGATAACATGGAGAGAGTTAAGCCTCTCTCATATTAACTCAAACACAATGACCACCATCATTGATAGAGATGAATCAGACTGTGTTAATTGGTATGTGTTAGGCCATAATTATAGTTCTAGGGATTTGGAATCAAGAAGGGTTAGGGAAATAAGGTCTAACCAGATATAGTTTAGTTGGTGTGCACCCACCCAAGAAGTGTGCACACAGATAAATACACACACGCATGTATATGCAAATAACTACAACAAGCAGAAAACGTATGCTATTCAATGGTTTATAGGACATGCACATGTTTCTAATTACACGGCAGTTGTATGAAACATTGTGCAGTCCTGCACATTATTTCATCAGTATCTTGCATGTATGTCCTATAAAGCATTGAATACCATATATGTTTTCTACTAAATTGTTATTATTATTTCTATTATTTGGCTCATATTCCACACACTAGCCTATCCTAAAGTGGATGCCACAAATTGTACTACACTGGATACTGCAGTGGAGTGTGGAACCCACTTTGGAATCTAATTTTTGGTTGAGTGTTGCACTCTAAAAGTGATTCTTTGCTTCAAGTGTGTGCATGTAAATATATGTATATATGCATGTATGTATATACACATATGCATACATATTGTTATCATTTATTTTCTACATGTTTCAGTGATTCAACTCCACTTTGAAAGGTGTTTAAATAAATGAATCAACCCCAATACTTTTTTTAGCCTGGTTCCTATTGTGTTTGTCTCTCTTTACCAAGCTGCTAAGTTACAAGGACATAAACAAACAAACACCAGTTGTCAGGTTGTGAGGGACAAACACAAAGACACACAGATGTGGTTGGGAAGCAAACCTCTTACCACACAGCTATTCCTGCACCTCACTCTCTCTCTCTCTCTCTCTATATATATATATATATACAAGAAGAAAATGGATGTAAATAACAAGGAGAAACTCATCGTTTTCACTTGTATGCCTTTAATTTAATTAATTAACAAAGAAGAAGGTAGCATTTACGATTGTTTTCATTTACTAGTTTTAGTAAATGTCTTCAGAATGCAAATAAGTTGATACCTCGGTAATTGTAATAAAGTTAAAATTTGTTAGTCTTACATTATATTATGTTCTTAAGGGGAGTGAATTTCATTGTAGTAGATTGATTAGTTTGTGATTCTGTTGGGTAATTAAAGCAGAGTGTATATTATTGGGTTGTCCAGAAAGTTCGTGCCAATTTTTAAAGGAAAGAAAAAGGTCAATAAATACTTGCCATTACATTTTTAATCAACCAAATATGAACCAGTTTGTTGCACAATGTGTCTCCATCTTTCCTGTAACTTGAAAATACCCTCTTCTTATAATTGACGTGGTTTCATGGCAAAGAATTCATTAAGGTATCTTTTTACGTCATCCAGGGAATTGAAATTTTTACCATTAAGACTATTCTGCATAGACCTGAATAAGTGGAAATCTGAAGGAGCAATATCTGATGAATATGGAGGGCGGGGTAACACATCCCAGCCAAGCTGCAGCAATTTTTGTCTGGTTCCCAAAGAAACGTGCAGTCTTGCATTATTATGTTGGAAACCAACACCCTTCCTGTTGGCCAATTCTAGATGTTTCTCTTGAATTGCTGCTTTTAATTCGTGTAATTTTGTGCAGTATTTCTCAAAATTAATTGTCTGGTTACTTGGGAAAAGTAACATATATATATATATACATGCATGTATGTATGTATTTATTTATGTATGTATGTATGTATGTATATATGTGTGTGTGTATGTGTATATATATATGTATGTATGTATATATATATATGTATGTGTATGTATATATATGTATGTATATATATATATTTTCAGTTGAAAAGACTCTTCTCTCAGACCACAACATGGTTCTCTGCAATTTTAATTCCCGACATATAAAAACCAAACCAGCCAATCCCACTCCATGGCACTCATTTGACAACATAAACTTCGACAAAGCGGACTGGTGAGCAATCAGAAAGGATCTGTCTTTCATCGACTGGTCTTTTACTCTCAATTCCACCCAAATTGAGACCGCATGGCAGCACTTTGAGAACACCTATACATGCTCTAAAAACGCTCCTACGAAATCTAACACAAACAGAAACCAGCTCCCTAAAAAGAAAAAAACACTCATCAGGCGCATCAAAAGACTCAATAAAAAAATCAACCAATTAAAATATTCCCACATACAACATCCACATTCAACAACAATGAAAAGGCTAGAGTTGGAAAAACTTCATCTGCAGACCGACATGAAAACCTCCATCGAAAATCAAAGAGCTGTGGAGGAACAGTGGGTAATCAAAAACATCAAACAGAACCCAAAAGTGTTCTATTCTTATGCAAATAAGCGTAGAACCACTGTCTCACCCATTAGGCCATTGATCGATGATAACGGCATTCCTCAACATGATGCTAAAGAAATGGCAGAAATACTGCAGAAACAATACTGCTCTGTCTTTAGTGTTCCCACTGATATTGACGTAAGAGAAGCGAACGAAGTTGATTCCCAACATAAAATCTCAGATATAACCTTCACTGCCTCTGACATCATAGCAGCAATAAATGAGGTCAAATACTATTCTGCTGTAGGCCCTGATAGATTCCCCGCTAGTCTCCTGAAGGAATGTAGACACCAACTTGCAGTCCCTCTGACCAACCTTTGGAGAAATTCATTAGACTCAGATTATATACTGAAACAGCTTCTATCCCTGTCTGTCATCCCGGTTTTCAAACAGGGAAACATATCCCTCGCAGTCAACTATCGCCCAATCTCACTCACCTCCCACATCATTAAAGTGTTTGAAAGAGGGTTAAGATCAAGGATAGCTGACTTCCTGGAGACCCACAAACTCCTAAATGCAAATTAGCATGGCTTTCGCTGTGACAGGGACTGTCTAACACAGCTCTTATACCACATTGAAGATATACTCAAAGCCTTGGGAACAGGTTCGAACTCTGATGTCATATATCTTGACTTCAGTAAAGCGTTCGACAGGGTTGACCATAATATCCTACTCTCAAAATTGGCAAATGTTGGAATCCGTGGAAAACTTCTACACTGGATTAAGCATTTCCTGGCGAATAGAACACAACATGTTGTAGTTGATGGAGTCCACTCAAGCCCAGCAAAAGTCACCAACGGTGTCCCCCAGGGGACTGTCTTGGGCCCGCTACTCTTTATAATTTACATAAACAACCTTTCCAGTGTCGTACATTACTGCAAAGTGAAAATATTTGCTGATGACACTAAGCTCCAGCAAATCATCAATGAAGAAGCAGACCAAACTCAACTCTAGTCTGATATATATATGCTGTGAGTCAATGGGCAGACAGAAACAAAATGCGACTGAATGAGGAAAAATTTGAGCTGATGCATTTTGGAAGAAATTCCTCACTAAAACAGCCATACTCTCTTCCTTCAGGGGAACCGCTCACAGCCTCTAACAATATCAGAGACCTGGGTGTAATTGTTGATGAAGATCTCTGTTGGAGTGCACACATCAACAATAAGGTCGATATAGCTCGTAGGATGAGTTCCTGGATCTTAAGAACTTTCCGGTCCAGAGAACAAGGTGTCATCATACCACTTTTCTCCTCCTTTGTATGGCCACACCTCGAATACTGCTGCCCACTGTGGTCTCCTCATACAAGACAAAACATCTCGAGAATTGAATTACCCCAGAGGGCACTCACTAAATGAATTGAAGGCATGGCTGCTCTCGATTATTGGGACCACCTTATAGCCTTGAAACTCTACTCTCTCCAGCGTCGCTGTGAGCGGTACATCATTTGTACGATGTGGAGAATATACCGTCAACTTTGCCCAAACGACCTGAACATTAGCTTCAAGGTTCATCCAAGACTGGGACCACGGGCCATACGTCCCCTGCCCAATTCAAGATCACAGCATACATGTACACTGCAACATAATTTCTTTTCCTCAACAGGCCCTGTCCTATTTAACATTGTCCCGAAAGAGATCAAAGAGGAAAAGGATCCCATCAACTTTAAACGGAGTCTGGATAGATTCCTTCAAGGAATACCAGCTAAGCCACCCATAATTGGATACAACTCACCCAACAAAAACTCACTACTTGAATGGACCATAAACAAAACTTGACTTAAACAGGATTCAAATAATATATCTAAGTTTATCTAAGTTTATATATATATATATATGTATGTATGTATGCATGTGTATATATATATATATGTTGCTAATGTTAACCTAACATATCTATTATGTTTGAAAATACTAATAAAGTAGCTACATGTTACATTACATTTAAATTCTTCTTTATATTCCTCTACCATAAACATAATGAATATCTAAAATATTTCAATGTAAGTTCACATCATCACCTTAAATCTATTTTTAATACTGTAATTAAAGGTATATAAATTAGAATCTGAGATCTATCAGCATCATAGGAAATACTTAATAGCCTATTACCCACAAGCAGTAATAGTGCTAGTGGCGTCTCACAAAAAATTACATTCTTATCTATCACTAGGCTTAAGAAATACCCCAATAATAAGAATACAACATCCTCTACATCAGACAGAGATTCTCAATTCCCCATTAGGAACCATAAAGAGTGTAGAATGTAGCATATTCTGCCATCTCCCACACATCCATATACTACTCATGCTAAACAATCCTTTAAATAAAATAGAATCTCCAATACAAATTCCAACTAGAAAAAACGAAAATGATTATATACCCCAAAATTACATCATAAAAGTGGAGGGAGAACAATACTTTTATGTCTCACACACACACACACCTACCTTCTCTCTAAATGTTGAGAGCTTGGCTACGCTCTTTTTCGACATCATAGATTCCAGTTTTGTCTGCCACCATAAGTACCATTCTATCTTGAATAGATCTACCCCCAAATTATCCTACTTCTCATTACCTAATATTGAATCCAACATAGTCTCACCAAACAAGCACAAACTTAATAGGTGTTACCAAAATAACAATTCTAAGGAGAATAGTAAATAAATATATGATAAATATAACGTTATTGATTATAACAGTAGGAATAATAATAATACTAATATTAACCCTAATAGCAGAAATGACAGCAATAACTTTAATACTACTATTAACAATAAATACATTGAGCATATTTCTATTACTTTGGCTAACAGCCATTCTAATGATGGGGATAATTACTTTCATAATACGACTAGAGGTACCAATAACAATATCGATAAGCACAATGGCTATGCTAGTAGTAGTAGTAACAGTAGCAGAGCAGCAATAATAACTGATACTAAGAGAGCATGTCAGACAGATGAAATACAAAGAAAGCTCATCAGACAGATTAAAGAGAAACCTCTGCATGCCAATTTTGTATAGTCACCGAAGACATATGTAGAACAAAATCCTGGGCTTGGTTAAAAAAAGAAACAGAGAGCCTTATTGTAGCAGCCCAAGCTCAAGTGATAAGAACAACTCATATATATGGAGAGAATATGTCAGAAAAATGTAGAGCCTGTGGAATTTGGAACGAGACAGTGGCACACATGGTGACAGAATGCTCTAAGTTGGCACTGGAAGAATATAAGAAATGGAGACATGACTAGGTTGTAAAAGTTACACACTGGATACTGCTAGTAATGAGGATTTGATGCTGGAAACACATGGCACAGTCATTGAGTCGGAAGAGTACTGGAGTCAGAGAAATGTAAGATTTTGTGAGACTTTCCTATTCAAACAGAAGAAATTAGGAAATAATAAACCAGACATAATGGTTATAGATAAGGAAAAGCAAACTTGCTTGCTTATCAACCCATCATGCCTGTCTAACATGCTCTCTTTGTATCATTGTTATTATTGCTGCTCTGCTACTACTACATTGCTGTTGCTCTTATCGATATTTTTATTGGTACCACTAGTCGTATTATGAAAGTAATTATCCCCATCATTAGAATGGCTGTTAGCCAAAGTAATAGGAATATGCTCAATGTAATTATTTCTGCTATTAGGGTTAATATTAGTATTATTATTATTGTAAAGAAATAGGAAGGAAAACTAAGAAAATACAGTCCCTTAAAATTTAGAATAGAAAACATTTGGAGCATGTGAGCAGTAAAGGTCATGCCTGTAACAATTGATGAATTGGGAACAGTAAGCAAAGATATAAACAAATAGCTGAGAGAGATTGAACTGGAATGCCCAGTAGAGTTCCTATAGAAAGTTTGTCTCTTAGGCACAGCAAGGATTATCAGGAGGATTCTAAGCACATGAAAGATTGCCGAAAACTTCTGGATACCTAAGGTTACAGGTAGTAACCCACTATCCACATAAATCCTACCAGGAATAAGACCGAACCTGAGCTAGACCAAGATGATAACAGCAGCATTACCTCAAGTAACAGCCACAGTAATAGACCTTCTGATGCAAACCAATAGGATACTGCTTCCTATAATCTCTCTCTGGAATCTAAAATATCTATGATGACATTTATGAATCAGTATGACATTTATGAATCAGGCTATAGTAGAAGACACTCGCCCAAGGTGCCACGCAGTGGGACTGAACCCGGGGGGAAAAATATGGAGTCGATGCAGGAATCAGAATTCATAGATCTAAGAATATATCTATTGAGCCCCAATGACATTATAAAATGCTTTATAACAAAATTATCAGTACAATAGTTGACCAAATAAAAGCACGATATTCATCCTTAGAAGAGTTTAAATTCATGGAACTTTCGAATTTCAACAAATTTGATGAGTATTGCAAACAATTTAAAAATCATGGGTACTATTTAAGAAAAACATTGCATGCCCAGCCTCGGAAGTCACCGCACGCCACTGGTGGCTACAATCCAGCCTACCTCTACTTCTGGGGGGACATTTTAAATTTTTATCTGGGACGTCCTACGCCCCAGATATAAAGGTAAAAATAAAATATTTCCACTTTGCAAGGTTCAAGTCGAGTACTCCCTTGCACGCTCCGTTGACTTGAACCTTGCTTCTGTTGTGGCGAATTTACCGCCTCTGGTTAGATATCTTTCATAGTCGCACCAAGACACTTTTTGATGGTGCTTTCCTCCAGGTGTTCAAATCTTTTTTTTTTTCTCTACATTGTATACTTTATAGACAATAGTCTTTACTTTAATTTAATTTTTTATTTCGTTTGGTGGTGTTATCCTAGATTCACCATCTTTGTCAGTGATCAATCCGAAATAGGTTTGTATTTCTTCCATTTTAATTTTAATGAGTTCGCGCCCGCCAACGGCTGCAGCAAAATTCATTTTTGGACTTTCTTTTATCGAAGGCATTCTAACAAAAATGCTTCCATGTAAACGGTGAAAATATTGTCAATTTCCCCAAACAGGGACACAATTCAATTTTTAAATAATAACCAAAGCTCCTTCTCCCAAAGGGGGAGGGTTACAGTTTACAATTATTTAACAAATGCAACACAACAACGTTTGACTGCAGTCATGCTGGAGTACTGCATTTAGTCGAACAAATCAATCCCAGGATTTATTCTTTGTAAGTCTAGCACTTATTCTATTGGTCTCTTTTGCCGAACCGCTAAGTGACGGGGACATAAACACACCAGCATCGATTGTCAAGCAATGCTAGGGTGACAAACACACATACACATATATATACATATATACGACAGGCTTCTTTCAGTTTCTGTCTACCAAATCCACTGACAAGGCATTGGTCAGCCCAGGGCTATAGCAGAAGACATTTGCCCAAGATGCCACGCAGTGGGACTGAACCCGGAACCATGTGGTTGGTTAGCAAGCTACTTACCACACAGCCACTCCTGTGCCTATGTTACGATTATATTATACTTTAGTTTGATTTTAATTATTACTTACTACATATAATTCAAATGTTATTATTATCTCTAATTTTTATTGTTAAAGTGAAAGTATCTGACATAAAATAGAGAAATGTTTTTGTTTCACGTTTTAACACGTAATACTGAAATAGTGGAGAAGATATGATATTGCTATGGGCTTGCCCTAGGCAAGAAGTTGAACATTTTTTTTGCCATGAAACTACACGGACCCTAAGTAAGGCATGTGTAAAATTCAAATGAAATTGGTTGTGTAGTTCTCACATAGACAGACAGACACACATTCTCAGTTTTATATATATGGAGATGAGTGAAACTCATTCAAGTAATAGCTGAAAACAGTATAATAAACATTCTAGAGTCTATCCCATCTATAATTAGTATTTGATGTCTCCTCCTTTTGCTTTAATAACTGCTTTTATACATTTTTGTGCATACTTGAGACTAAGTTGGTGCAAGTGGCTGGGTCAATTTTCTGCCACACTTCATAAATTTTGTCTTCTAATTCTCTTTTTGAAAAACATTTGTGCATCCTTGCTCTTGTACCTGAGTGTGACTGCAACTGTTCAATGGGACTGAGATCTGGAAACTGAGGGGACCGTTTCATCACTGTCATCTCTTTCTCCTCAGACCAACCCATTGAGACTGGATGTATGGCATGTAAATTGTCATGAAAGATTACACCGTCTGGGATGTTATCGCTGTAAATTTTAGCTAAGGAAGGTTGATAAACTTGATCTAACATGCTGGTGTAAGTGTTGGAATTCATTGAACAAGGGAACAACATTTGTGGGCCTGAAGGTGACATGCAATCCCAAACCATTGTGCTTCCTCCTCCAAATTTGATTGTTGGGGCCACACATCCAAGATGATAAGCTTCTCCAACTCTACAGTGAACATAAACAGCTCCAGGGGTTTCAAAGATCTGAGGAGAAAAACAAAAATTTACTGATTATTTTTGGTATCTAATAAAAAAATTTGTACACGTGTAAGAATTTCAATTATGCCTTGTAAAATGACAGAAATGAAAGTGAAAACCTACCTGAAAGTTACTTTCATCAGACCGAACAACTCTAGCCCAATCATCATCAGTGCCAATCTTCATGCTCTTATGCCCAAGAAATCACTTATTCATAAACACCTCAGACAACAATGGCTTCTTTCTGGCCTTACATCCTTTGAACCCAGCTTCTAATAACCTTCTTCTCACAGTGTGAGTTGATATCCCCTTGTTTGTTGCCACCCGAAACTCAGCAGTTATGTCAGAGGTCGTCTTTTTCCTATCTGCCAGAGATGTCCTCTTCAGCAACCTGTCTTCCCTCATGGTTGTATACTATTTGTGACCTCGTCCTTTATGGTGTTTAGGACACATTTTCTCAAGTATTTCAATTTTCTTGCAATTTCAACTTGGGAGAATCCTTCACTGGATAATGCAATGATTTGAGCCCTTTGAACTTCAGGAATCTATTTCTTCAGAGACATTTTCAACAAATATTAACTACTGATAAGTTAGCAATATGATATTCACTGAAAGAATTGGAAAAAATGTTAGTGTCACACAATGAGTGGCAGAAAATTGACCCAGCCACTTGTGCCAACAAATTTCAAGTGTGTAATAGTGCATAAAAGCAGTTGTAAAGGCAAAGAAAAAAAAAAAGATACATCAAATACTAGTTATTGATGGGATAGACTCTAGATTGCTTGTTATACTGTTTTCAATTATTGAGTTTCAATCATATTCTCTATTTTTTCATACCTGCTCCATAATTTTGGCCAGCGCTATATATCTGAACCTCTTTATTTCATTTTAGTTTTATTCTAGAATGATCCAGAGAGTACTGTATCCATCATTCTTGTTGGTCTATATAAATGTAATCACCATAATTTGAAACCACTTTGTTACCCGCCAATGCATGAAACTCTCAGCCATTGAGTTACTCTGTTACTTCTGAAATTAATAAAACTGTGTGTGTGTGCCTTTAGAAGGTTATTTATGACCAGTCAGTGAGTAACAATTGGATTTGCATCTACAAGAGCTTAGCTGTATAGGTGACTCATCACACTCAAATGGGAGTCTGATGAATTGCCTATACATCTAAGCACTCATAGGTGCAAAATCAATTGTCATTCTCTAATCCACCATAAACAAAAAAAGACACTCTAAAACATTAGAGCAATAGTATATTTATGCTACTGCTCTAATGTTTTAGTCTTTTTTTTTTTCAGATCTATAATCTACTGACCGATATATATATATATATATATATATATATGAAAATGTGTTGCTGAAAATGCACTTAAATTTCAAAAACTCGTGAATGTTTAAAATACATTTAGTTTTTGTTTATCAATGGTAAAAGTGTAAAAACATCGTTATAGGTTTCAATGTGGACAAATCAAAATTAAATTAAAATATTTCAATGTTGATAAATTATCATGTTCAAAACAGAAGGTGTTAGTTTGAAATTAAAATTATATTAATTTGTTAGAATGTACAAGGTTCATTAATTTCAGTGGTGGTGGACAAGTCATACTGAAAGAAATTGAGAATTGAAATAGTAAAAGAAAGGGGAAATTGCGGTTTCTCAGATCTTTAAACAGTCGGTTCTGCATGTAATGGTATGTTTTAGGGAAAGATGTATTTATAAATTTTTTTCTCCAAGTGGATCTGATTTTGATTCTCTAAAAAATTGATGATGTTTTTCTTCTGTGGTCAAGCTTGTCATTCTGCTTGGTTGGTTTCTTTGCAGGATACGGTTATAGGTCATTCCGGTTGGTTGATTTTCTTAAAGAGTCTTTTTGTTGTATTTGTTGAAGTTCGGTTTCGATTAGTTTATATTTTTTAATCAGCTAAATTAACCACAGCTAAATATCCTTTAGTAAGAAGAAAAAGCAGTATAAAGAAGAGAAAAAACACCTAATTTCAACACAAAGAACAATAAAACTTTATTAACAATCTTCCACCCAGGTTTCGAAACCACAGCTCCAATTCACCACATAAATATAAGATGCTGACGTCACATAATTTCAAACCAATCTAAACAGAACTTCAACAAATACCACAATAAAACCCTTTAAGAAAACCAACCAACCATGTCCTGCAAAGAAACCAACCAAGCAGAACGACAAGCTTGAACACAGAAGAAAAACATCATCAATTTTTTAATGAAGCAAAATCAGATCCGCTCGCAGAAAAAAAATTTATAAATGCATCTTTCCTTAAAACATACCATTACATGTGGAACCAACTGTTTAAAGATCTGAGAAACCGTAATTTCCCCCTTTTTTTACTATTTCAATTCTCAGTTTTTTTTCAGTATGACTTGTCGACCACCACTGAAATTGATGAACCTTCAACATGATAATTTATCAACATTGAAATATTATAATTTAATTTTGATTTGTCCACATTGAAACTTATAACGATGTTTTTACACTTTTACCATTGATAAACAAAAAATATTGAAATATTTTAATTTAATTTTGATTTGTCCACATTGAAACTTATAATGATGTTTTTACACTTTTACCATTGATAAGCAAAAAATATTGTTGAAATTAGTTTGGTACATCTATAAATATAAAACTGAGAATGTGTGTCTATCTGTCTGTGTGAATCCCTAAAACTTGAGAACTACGCAACCAATTTCATTCAAATTTTACACATGCCTTACTTAGGGTCCATGTAGTATACTTTGATACTTTGATAGGTTTCGGCCATTATTGGCCCAGGCCATGTCTAACTTAATAGCACCACCTTGGTATATGTATAGATGTATTTCTATAGATATACATGTATGTTTAGATGTATATATATAGAGATGTACATGTAATATGTACGCATATATATATATATATATATACACATATATATATGCATACATTTATACACCCATACACACACACACACACATACATAGGTGCAGGTGTAGCTGTGTGGTAACAAACTTGGTTCCAAAACACATGGTCCTCAGTTCAGTCCCACTGTGTGGTAACTTGGCATGTCTTCTGCTATAGCCCCAGACCAACCAAAGCCTTGTCAGTGGATTTTGTAGACAGAAACTGAAAGAAATCAATTGTATGTATATGTATATATGTAAGTCTATGTGTGTGTCTTTGTGTTTCTCCCTCATCACTGCTTCATAACTGGTGTTTGTTTATTTACATCCCTATAACTTACTGGTTTCACAAGAAGAAACTGATAGAATAAGTACCAGGCTTATCAAAATATAAAAAAGCAGTACGCAGTGTCTCATATTTTTTTTGCCCACTCAGTTGTATCTATCAATTTATCTTTTTGTGTGTGTATGTGTATACAAAAAGAAAGGTGACCATGGTGATTGTAACAATTACCATGGAATATGTCTTCTAAGCACTGTTGGAAAGGCCTTTGCTCACATTATCCTGTCCAGGCTGCAACTGCTTGCTTCTCAAATTTATCCAGAATCGCAGTGTGGCTTTAGAAGAAGCATATCAACTATTGACATGATATTCTCCATACACCAGGAGAAGTCCAGTGAGCAGAAAATGCTATTATATATGGCCTTCATTGATCTGACAAAGGCCTTTGACTTGGTAAGTAGAAAAGGCCTCTCCATCCTGCTCCAAAAAATTGGATGTCCACGAAAGCTGCTGAGGGTCATAAAATCTTTCCATGATGATATGCAAGGCACCATACAGCACAATGGTTCAACATCAGCCGCCTTCCAAATAAAAAATGGGGTAAAGCAAGGTTGTGTCCTGGCTCCTACATTATTTGGCATCTTCTCACTGCTGCTGTCACATGCCTTTGGACATCAGATGATGGAGTGTTTCTACACAGTAGAAGTGATGGGAAACTGTTCAATCTCTCGTGTCTGTGTGCCAAGACCAAAATCAGAAGTGTCCTGATCAAGGAGATGCTATTTGCTGATGATGCCGCTCTGGTATCACACAGAGAAGAAGCCCTACAAAGGCTCATCAACTGTTTTGAGCAAGCATGTGGCAACTTTGGCTTAGTTATCAGCCTGAAGAAGACCAACATCATGGGTTAGGCTACATCGAACATCACAAACATACATATTGGAGGCCTACAGGAGGTGGAGAAGTTTACCTATCTTGGCTCTACTGTCACCTACAACCTATCCCTTGATTCTGAGCTCAATATACGCATTGGCAAGGCAGCTACTGTGATAGCCCAACTCTCCAAACGGGCATGGGACAACAATAAGCTGACCAAGACCACAAAAATTAAGATTTACCAGGCATGTGTACTTCGCACTCTACTGTATGGAAGTGAGACTTGGACACCATACACACGCCAAGAGCATCGCCTAAATATCTTTCACCTGTGCTGCCTCCAGAAAGTCCTTTGCATCAAATGGCAGAATCATGTCCCCAACAAAGATGTCCTCAAGCAAGCAGGAATACCAAGCATGTTTGCACTCCTCACACTAGGACGTATGAGATGGCTTCGACACGTTAGCCGTATGGAAGATGGCAGAATCCCCAAGGACATACTCAACGGAGAGCTTGCTAGGGGCACTAGGTCTGTGGGAAGACCATTCTTACAATACAAGGATGTTTGCAAAAGGGACATGAATGCCTGCAACATCAATATTACCAACTGGGAAGCAGTTGCCAGCAACTGTGGAGATTGGCGACGTACCGTAAAAGAGGGAACAGGAAAAGACGTCAACAAGAAACTATGACATTACAACCAGCCAGGCAAAGTCTTCACTACATTTGCGGCACCTGCCAGAGGGAGTGTTTGTCCAGGATAGGACTACACAGCCACAGCAGGAGATGTATTAGGACATGAAATGTAAAAGCCGAACTAGATTATTTTATGCGCAACTCCATTGTCTCCTGAGACAAAAAGGATGCCAACAACAATATATATGGATTTCGTAGACAGGAACTGAAACAAATCAATCGTATATATATGTATACATGTAAGTCTATGTGTGTGTCTTTTCGTTTCTCCCTCATCACTGCTTCACAACTACTGTTCATTTATTTACATCCACATAACTTACTGGTTTCACAAGAACAAACTAATAGAATAAGTACCAGGCTTATCAACATAAAAAAAAGCACTAGGCTGTGTCTCATATTATTGTTTGCCCACTCAGTTGTATCCATCAATTTATCTTTGTGTGTGTGTGTATATCTATATCTATGTCACCCTAATGGAAGCCTTAACTCCCAGATTTTAGTCATTTCTTTTATGATCCAAAACTAAGTCAAAAGTACTGAATGGATCTTTATGAAATTTGGAAATTATATTCTATGCATAAGGGCCATAACCCCCATGACAATTCATATATTTTTGCTGCTGATGAAATTTTAATCATAGATATTAGACACAAATGAAGTAATATTTATAAAATTTCATCTTCTTACAAGTCAGAAAAACCCCTCCATGGGGACTTGTCATTTTATCTAAGCAAAAACGAATGCAGTTGTGCTCTTGGAAGCTGTAGGGTTACCCGAGCATAGAAGTTGAGCATTATTTCTACTTCAATGGTACAACAGTGTAACAGTTTGCTTTGACATACACTTACATTGTGATTTCTGCAATGTGGTGCATAAATTGTCAAGTAAATGAGAGGCATCTTTGCCTCCACTGATTCAGTTGCAAAGTGTTGAGTAAAGTTATTTCATTGCAGACCTTTCAGTCTTTTTATTATCACTGGATCACACATAGTCCCCAGACGGTAACATTGATTTCAATGCCTTCCCAGATGAGTGACTGGTTATTCAAAGACATTTATAGATTGTAAATTTATTCTGTCCAGTTACGTATCAGTATAGTCGTCATTTGCAAACTCCAGAGGTGACACTTTAATTTCTCCTTAGCCTTCATGTCACACAGTTGTTAATGTTTATTTCAGTTGGGTTACACCCTTCCAATTGCTATAGATTCGTAATGCATCTTACAGCTGTGCCTGTCACCTGGATGGTGAGGAATCCTACATTGGGAGTGGTAACAACTAGGGTAGGGTAACTGACTGCTTATTCATCTTTGCTCTCTTTTACAAACCCAGTGAACATATATTTCCTATTTCAAAGAAATTCAAACAATAGATATATGACCCAAGTTAAAAAGATTCTCAACAATTCAACTTCTCTGGTTGACATTAAGATGCCCACCCCCAACAGGGGCCTTAACTCTCACATTTTAAAGTTCCATGACCTTCATTTTTCAGAAGCAAAAATGTTCAGATAAGCAATCTTGTTTTTTAGCCTAGTACATCTAAACCTTTCTTTTATCAGTTCATTTCATTATTCTATTTCATTTTCTATGTAAACACAGTTTTGTTTTCCACGCTGTATGTTTTAAAAAAAGGAAGCTTAAGATCACTTCACTCAATCCAACTCTCCCTCTTTCTTCCTCCCTTTCACACTCATTTATTATTATCACTTATTCATTCATTTATCTAATTTTGTCACAGTTTGGCTGATTGAAAATTCTTGGTTATTGCTCTAGTTAAGACTTTCAAATGCCGAATTCTATCTCATTATATCATAATATTCTCTTTTGGCTGTTTCACGGTGCGCCTGCCCTCACGACCTTCACCACCTGTACTGGAAGTCTCTATCTTCTGACCTCAATCAGATGTCTCTCCCATAAACACTTCTAAAGGCTTAATGTACCCCCTTTTCTACTTAGGGTTTATCTCCTATGTAATGTAGTGATAATGATGGTATAGTGTATGCAGTTTGAAGGCTATTGTATGTTCATGAGTTCTGCCAAATGTGAGCTTTCTTTTCAAGTACATGACACTGCTGACCCCCATCCCAGGGTCTCATGGGCCCACATCTCTCATGCCCTCAGGGTTGGCACACTGAAAGGTAAGTCTGGTGAGATTGTTGAGATGCTTGAGCGGAAATGTGTAGATTTGTGCTGCATCCAAGAAGGAAGGTGTAGAGGAGCTTCTGCTAGGTTCCTCACAAGCAAAGAACATAGGTATAAGATTTTCTGAGCAGGGAGCCCTGACGGGTCGGGGGCAAGGTATACTTCTTGCAGAGAAATGGGTTGATAAAGTAATTGAGGTAGTCCATCTGTGATAGAATACTTAAGATTACATTAGTGCTGCAACATGGGTTAGCAACCATTATCTCAGCCTATGCCTCTAGCCAGGGCTACCTGATGAACAGAAATACTAATTTTATGACACCCTCTTGCTGACTACCTCAAGGATGTACATGGATGCTGTCATTAAGGTGAGGGTTGGAAATGAGTACTGTGAAGAATTCTGGGTAGGGGTAAAGGTCCACCAATGATCAGTCCTCAGGCCCTCTTATTCATCATAATTCTCCAGGCAATAACAGGGGAGGTTCTCTAATAGCTGAGTCACAAACAGAACTAGAGGAGAAGTTTCAGGCGTGGAAGCAAAGTCTAGAATTGAAGGGCTTTAGAGTCAACCTAGCAAAAACCAAAGTCTTAGTAAGTAGGAAGGCAAACAAATCACAAATCACTTCAAAAGTAGTTGATAGCTTCCATTACCAAGGTGACAAAGTCAGTAGTTGGGATGAATGCTCTGAAAGTGTAGCTACTGCAGGAAGAATAGCCTAGGCAAAGTTCAGAGAGCTCCTACCTCTGCTGGTGACAAAGAGTAAAAGGTAGACTGTATGACGCATGTGTGTGAACAGTCATGCTACATGACAGTGAAACATGGGCAGTGACTGTTGAGGACATGCGTAAGCTTTCAAGGAATGAAGCCAGTATGCTCCGCTGGATGTGTAATGTCAGTGTGCATATACAACAGAGTACACTCTGTTGTATATGCGCCCTGAGAGAAAAGTTGGACTTAAGAAGCATCAGAAGTTGTGTACAAGAGAGACGACTGTGCTGGTATGGTCATGTGTTGTGAATGGATGAGGACAGCTGTGTGAAAAAGTGTCATGCCCTAGCAGTAGAAGGAACCAGTGAAGAGGTAGACGCAGGATGACCTAGGATGACGTGGTGAAGCATGACCTTCAAACATTGGGCCTCAGTGAGGCAATGACAAGTGACCAAGACCTTTGGAGATATGCTGTGCTTGAGAAGTCCCGGCAAGCCAAGTAAGACCATAACTGTGGCCTATACCAGTGCAGCATAACCAGCCCATGTAAGATTACCCTTCAATCATTGGGCAATAAACTGCACTTGCAAAGACCTGTTGAAGCAAGTAAAATTGCTGTCATGGCCGATGACAGTACCACCTGATTGGCACCTCTGCCAGTGGCATGTTAAAAGCACCATTTGAGCATGATCGTTGCCAGTTGCCCGTAAAAAGCACCATTCAAGCATGGTCATTGCCAGTGCTGCCTGACTGGCTCCTATGTTCATGGCACGTAAACAGCACCATTTGAGCATTGTTGATGCCAGTACTGCCTGACTGGCCTTCATGCTGGTGGCATGTAAAAAGCTCCCACTATAATCTCGGATTGGTTAGCAGATCAGATTGTAGCCTGATGCAGCCTTCTGGCTCGCCAGCCCTCAATCAAAGCATCCACCTGCCAGCATGGAACATGGACGATAAACAATGAGGATGATATATATAGTATGTAGGTATATATATATATATATATATATTATAATATTATAGATATTATATATATAATATATATATATTTAATTAATATATATATATATAATATATTTATATATATAGTATATATAGATATAATTATATTATATATATATATTTATATATATATATATTATTTATATATAATATATATATTTAATATATTATATATATATATATATGTATATATATATAATATATATTTATAGTCTATATATATATTTTATATATATAGATAGATATTTTATATATATATATATATTTATATATATCTAATATTTATATATATAGATATATATATTTATATATATAGATATTATTTATATACTATCTATATTTATATATATATATATTTATATATATTTATATATATATATATTTATAGATATATATATTTATATATATATATAGTATATATATATATATTTATATATATATCTATTTTATATATATAATTTATTATATATATATATTTTATATATATATAGAATAGTTATATATATATATATATATTATATATATATATATATATATATTTATATATATATATATATATATATATATTTATATATATAATATATATAGTATATATATTTTAGATATATATATATATATATATTTTATATATATATATATATATATTTATATATATATATATACCTATAGTATATTATAATATATATTTATATATATATATATATAGATATATATTTTATATATATATATATATATATATATATAGTTATATATATATATTTATATATATATAGATATATATATATATATATATATATTATATTTATAATATATATATATATATATCTATATATATATATATATCTATTTATATAATTATATCTATATATATATATATTATATATTTATATATAATAGATATATATATATATAATATTATATATATATATTATATATATTTATTATATATATATAATATATAAATTTATATATATATATACGTGATATAATATATATATATTTATATATATATATATATATATATATTATATTATATATATTATATTATATAATATTTATATAATATATTTATATATATATAATTTTATATATAGATATATATATATTTATATGATATAGTATTGATATATTATATATTTATATATATATATATCGATTTATATATATAATATTTATATATATATATATATATATATATATATTATATATATATATATATATAATATAGATATATATATATATATATATATTATTATATATATAATATATATATTAATATAATATATTATATATATATATATATTATATATTTATATTTATATATTTATATTATATATATTTATATTATATATAGATATTTAATTATATATATATATATATATATTATATATATAGATATATATATTTATATATATATATATATATTTTATATATATATATATATATATATTATATATATTATATATATATATATAGAGATATATATTAATATTATATATATATAATATATTTAATATATATATATATATATATTATATATATATATTTTAGATAAAACAAAGATAAATGCGATACAAAAAAAAACAATAATTATTTAATCGCCGGTGTACCAGTACACGCCATATATTATACATATATCATTACATTCAAGGCGAAGAGTGTACTAGATACACAATAGCTGGATAAATTTCGTGAGATGAGGTTTAAAAACATTTACAACTTAACTTTTCTTATACTGCAGTTTCCGCCAAAATTCAGTAATAAATAGTATTTATTTACTCAGGCTGGCTCTTCAGTAAGATTCCTGTTAATGATGGAAAGACCATACCAATAGATCCATGTGCTTCTATCGAATGCTCTTTCTAAACTATTCAAAACACTGCGCAGACTCCAACACACCCGACCAAATAGGGGATTGTGGTATATCGTCTAGCGGTCAGAAATTTATCGAGAGAATATGTAACAAAGATAAATGCGATACAATAAAATTAATTATAATCGCCGGTGTACCAGTACACGCCATATATTATACATATATCATTACATTCAAGGCGAAGAGTGTACTAGATACACAATAGCGGGATAAATTTCGTGAGATGAGGTTTAAAAACATTTACAAACTTAACTTTTCTTATACTGCAGTTTCGCCCAAAATCAGTAATAAAAATAGTATTTATTTACTCAGGCTGGCTCTTCAGTAAGATTCCTGTTAATGATGGAAAGACCATACCAATAGATCCATGTGCTTCTATCGAAATGCTCTTTCTAACTATTCAAAACACTGCGCAGACTCCGAACAAACCCGACAAAATAGGGGATTGTGGTATAGCGTCTAGCGTCAGAAATTTATCGAGAGAATATGTAAACAAAGATAATGCGATACAATAAATTAATTATAATCGCCGGTGTACCAGTACACGCCATATATTAACATATATCATTACATTCAAGGCGAAGAGTGTACTAGATACACATAGCTGGAAAAATTTCGTGAGATGAGGTTTAAAAACATTTACAAACTTAACTTTTCTTATACTGCAGTTTCGCCAAAATTCAGTAATAAAAATAGTATTTATTTACTCAGGCTGGCTCTTCAGTAAGATTCCTGTTAATGATGGAAAGACCATACCATA